>NC_057800.1:419615697-419942897 GCF_018294505.1 Triticum aestivum
GGACGAGGGGGTTCCAGGGGGGTGTCATGGCATCCTTAGCCGATCCGGGGCGGGGCGGCAAGCAGGAGGTGGCTCGGGCGCGTGCGTGCGCGCCGTGGCCACACGCTCGTCCTTCTGTCCGAGGACGAAGACGACAGGAGAAGGGAGTGGAGATGGGCTGGGCCGGCTGGGGGGGGGGGAACTGGGCCGGCTGGTGGGCTGCACGGGTGGCACCAGGTAAGTCCTTCTCTGTCTTTTATTTCCATTTCAGTTCTGTTTTCTTTTTATTTAATTCTTTTGCCACTGTTTTGAATTAACATAATAATTTAAACAATGCCAAAGCTCCTCTGAATATTTTATTTTGCTAGATGGACCTTTCCAAAAGCTCATAAAATAATTTAGGGATATTTGAAATTATATTCTAATTATATGAATATAATTCAAATTCAAATAGCTAATGAATTAAATCCAAAGTCCCAAAAATAAATCCTTAAAAATGTTCAATATTTTGGTTGGGACCAGAACCCTTACCAAAAATTATCAAACATTTAAGAAGAGCCATTTGGAGCAATGAATAAGATTTCTAGGGTTTTTGCCCCTCTTTTATTTAGGGTTTTGAGGCTTCCAATAATTCCCTCAGTTCAAATTTCTCAGAATTTAAATATGATGCACACATGAGCTAGCCTAGAGCACTACCAGCAGCTAGGGATGTGACAACTTGACTGGCCGACATGTGTTTCATTTCGTTCCTATGTCTGTCCCTTCGGGGAAATGTCACGCGGTGATTTTCGGAGTCCTGCCTAGCCTGCTACAGCCCGGGATTCCCCGGAGTCCTGTTAGCCCAGTGCTACAGCCCGGAATCACTCGTTGATGACCGACATGCTCGATGTGATTCATGTATGCCTGTCTCCATAGGTCTGTGCCGCTTTGGGTTCATGACTAGCCATGTCGGCCCGGGTTCTCTGTCATATGGATGCTAGCGACACTATCATATACGTGAGCCAAAAGGCGCAAACGGTCCCGGCCATGGTAAGGCAACACCCATGGGATACCATGCATGAGGCCGCAAAGTGATATGAGGTGTTACCGGCTAGATCGATGTGACTTGGAATCGGGGTCCTGACAAGTTCAATCCGGTGCAGCACCGAACTCTGAACAGGCTCTTCGACACGACTCATGAAGACGCCTAGAGGGTGCTGTTCAAAAGTGCCGAGGTCCCCCCTATTACTGAGGATCGCGGATTCAGCATGAAGCGCCAAGCTAGTGCGGTAAGCTGCTTTACCTTTCACAGGATACTTATTTTTTATATCGATTGACTCTATGTGGGATCTAAACTCCCGTACCTTTGACAGGACTGGGAGAAGATGGCCGGATAGATCGACCTTCCGGACTCCGGGAGCCGAGGGGACGGGGCCCCTGAGAGCTCCGAGTTCGGCCCTCAGCTAAACATCGCGTCGGAACCTCCAGCGGTTCCAGGCTCAGGCAGACGGCCTCCTTCTAATAGGGGCAAGACACCTGTGCCGGTGACCTCTGTCCATCCAGAGGCACCGGACAATCTGCTGGAAGCGCTTCACGGCGCTTCCATCGACGAGGAGCACCGCACTATCATGAGTGCGGTGATCCAGAAGGTTCAGTCCGCTAGGAGCGGATTGACTGAAGCTTGTGCCAGCCTTCTAACAGCCTTTGAGGTAAATGTTTTAAAATGCAGTAAAAATATTACCGCATAGACAGTAGCCCCTAATGCTTTGTTCGGTGTTCACAAAGAAAAGCCGAGCAGAGGATCAAATAATATCGCAGGAGTCTAATATAAGTGTGTCAATATGCATATGCAGGCTTCGCTGCTGGCGTCCGCCGCACTAACTGCGGAGGTCGCCGTATTGAAGCAGGACCTCGAGGGGTCCAGGAAAGAGCTCGGCCTTGCCAAGAGGCAGCTCGAGGAGAACAAGGGTAAGTAATACCCTGTCTTATGTATATGTAAAAGAGGACGCGATTGCAAAATGACAGGATCATCGTATGTTTGCCAGGGGCCACGATCGAGGTGGCGGCCCTGAAGCAAGCACTAACCAAGGCCAAAGATAAAGCGGCCAAGGAGCACACCGAGCGAGAGAAGCACGAGGCTCGGGTGGGCGAGGTGCAGCAAGAGCTCCAGGCTCTTGTGGCAAAGCATGAGGCGTTGCAGCTTGACTCCAAGACGCGGGAGTCTGAGCTTGCCGCAACCCTTGAGAGTGTAAAAAGTGCCAAGGCCGAAGCCCAAAAGGCCCTCCAAGAGATCGACACGATGAAGAAGATAGCGGTGAGTAAGGCTTTCTATATTCAAAGCAAGCATGTAAAAGTAAATTACCAATTACTTACCCGGATCCGGAGCTCTTTAGGAGCATTCGCAGATTTGCCCCGCAGTGTGTCCGATGCCGCACAATTTTATCAGGCCGAGGACGGAAGCTCGAAGGAGAAGCTGTTCTGGTCTCAGTATGCTGAGGCCGAACATCCGGTGCCAATGAACGACCAGCTGAAGCAGATGGTCAAGCTACATAAGGCGGCCGATCAGGCCATGAAGAGCTTTATAGTCCGGCTGTGGGCTGGCGACGCCCTTCCGAACAGCTTCTTTGGCCTGGTGAGGTGGCTTGTGGATGCCTGCCCGCGGCTGGAGGTCGTCAAGCAATCTGTCTGCATTGAAGGTGCACGCCGGGCTTTCTCCCGTGTGAAATTGCAGTGGGTCAAGCTAGACGCCGTGAAGCTGATCAAGGAGGGGCCGTCGGAGGGCAAGGAGCACCGCCACCCCGAGATGTACTACGAGGGTGTTCTGCCGGGTGCCCGTCTCATCGCGGATGAGTGTTCAAAAGATGTAATATTTGAATGAGACTTGCTCGTGTGATCCTGTATGACGAAAACTTGTTTCATATGCGCTATGCAACGCTTGTGTGAATTTAAAATATTACCTTCTGTTTGGCCGTTTATCCAATCTGAGAGATGGCTAGTCCTCGGCTTCTGCCCCCATGCCACGAGTGCTGGGGTGTTCGGGATAAACCTGAGCACTCTTGTTCCCATATTTGGGTCCTTCGAGGGAGGTGCTCAGCACAACGAACAAGGCAACCGGACTAATAATGCTTTATCACTCTCACTTAGCCATAGAATTCTATAATTTTAAATATCGGCGAAGCCCCTGGTATTCGGAAGACCGAATTCAGGGTGCGATACACGCCTTTAAGCCGGACAGGGCAGGCCCCTCGCTCTAAGCGGCATAAGTCTTTAGGGACTTGAAAACCTCGCCGAACAGTGACCAGTCTCTCGCCTTATCATGACAGTCAGTTTTAGCTTTCTCTATTGAGGTGCTGAACCCAGCAGAACCGGGGCACAATCGCAGTAGTTCTCCTAGCGCTACCTTAGCCGATAGAGTGGAATGTAAGGTACCAAAACATAGGAGCCGGGCAAACCCAACATTTGACCAAAGACATGATTCAGAGCTGATCCATATAATGCTATATGTTCGGGGTGCCGCACTTGTGAAAGTGTTCGGACTTTTCACACTGCATTGTGGGGTATGTAAGCCCCTGGTGTATTGGCCGTACCATAGTGTACAGTTGCAAGGCGTCATTAATGAACACACACACACACACACACACACACACACACACACACACATATATATATATATATATATATATATATATAACAAGAATGCAATAATAGTCGTAATGTCATGCATTGTTTCTTAAAAAATTGCATTAAAGCAGAGTGATACAGATAATGCGATAAGCAAAGAGTAGGACTATGTCCCTTCCAAGGGCAAGCCGAGGAATGATATTAAATTGAATATTTCACTCGTTACTGTAATCAACCTGGGAATTCTGTGGTATAATGTAGCTGTCTGCCTCCTTGGTTGCTGCATCATGTGTTCGGCAATAGTGCTGCCGGACAGTGTTTCCAGAGATTAAGGTCCTAAAAGAAAAAGAAAAATAACCGAATGGGAAGCCCCTAGTGCGGTTTAGGCCGCGTCTTGGGGCGTGCCGCTGTTGTGCCCCCCTCCCCACCTGTTGCCCATGGTATTTTTAATGCGTAATTATGTATGCACGACATGAGTTTCGCCGCTGGGCTGGGATTGGGGTGGCCGTCGTATTGCTATGCGAGCTCAGATCGCGCCAGGCGGTCTATTTGCCGATTGCCCCGAGCGCGATTGAAGGTGTCCGGGCAGTGAAGCGCCGAACTGGTTGATTGCCTTGAGAGGCTGCTTTGCGTTTCTACTGCGAGGGCTGCGGTGTGCTCCTCTGTTCGGAGAGAGCGCTCTTTGTTTCCATTAACTGTAATAACTCCGCGAGGTCCTGGCATCTTGAGCTTGAGGTATGCATAATGCGGTACCGCATTGAATCTAGCAAATGCGATTCGCCCAAGCAGCGCTCGATAACCACTACGGAACGGGACTATATCGAAGATTAACTCTTCGCTTCGGAAGTTATCCGGGGATCCGAAGACCACTTCCAGTGTAATTGAGCCTGTGCAATGGGCCTCTACACTTGGAATGACGCCCTTAAAGGGCGTTTTTGTGGGTTTAATCCTTGAGGGGTCTATACCCATTTTGCGCACCGTTTCCTGATAAAGCAGGTTCAGGCTGCTGCCGCCGTCTATAAGGACTCGAGTGAGGTGAAATCCGTCGATGATTGGGTCTAGGACTAGTGCGGCGAATCCACCATGACGGATACTAGTGGGGTGGTCCCTGCGATCGAAGGTGATCGGACAGGAGGACCAAGGGTTGAACTTTGGGGCGACTGGCTCCAACGCATATACGTCCCTGAGCGCACGCTTCTGCTCCCTCTTGGGGATGTGCGTTGCGTATATCATGTTCACCGTCCACACTTGCGGGGGAAACCTCTTCTGTCCTCCAGTGTGCGGCTGCCAGGGCTCCTCCCCGTCATCGCTATGTGGCCCCTTGTCCTTGTTTTCGGCAATTAACTTGTTGGCCTGCTTGAACACCCGACAATCCCTGTTGGTGTGATTGGCTGGCTTGTCTGGGGTGCCGTGTACTTGACACGAGCGATCGAGTATACGGTCCAAGCTGGACGGACCCGGCGTACTTTGTTTGAATGGCTTTTTCCGCTGACCGGGTTTAGAGCCTTTGAATCCGGCATTGACTGCCGTATCGTCAGTATTTTCGCTGTTAATGCGGCGCTGATGTTTGTTGCGATGTGACCTGCTATTGCCGTCCTTGGTATCTGAGGTACCATGGTTCTGTGATATTTTATTACTGCGAGCCAGCCAGCTGTCTTCTCCCGCACAAAAGCGGGTCATGAGTGTCATGAGGGCTGCCATAGATTTTGGCTTTTCCTGACCAAGGTGCCGGGCTAGCCATTCATCTCGGATGTTGTGTTTGAAAGCCGCTAAGGCCTCTACATCCGGACAGTCGACGATCTGATTTTTCTTTGTAAGGAACCGAGTCCAGAATTGCCTGGCCGACTCTTCTGGCTGCTGAATTATGTGGCTCAAGTCATCGACGTCTGGTGGTCGCACATAAGTGCCCTGAAAGTTGTCGAGGAATGCGGCATCAGATCTTCCCAACAGCTAATGGAGTCCGCTGGCAAGCTGTTAAGCCAATGCCGTGCTGGTCCTTTGAGCTTTAGTGGGAGGTATTTGATGGCGTGTAAGTCATCACCGCGGGCCATGTGGATGTGGAGGAGGAAATCCTCAATCCATACTACGAGATCTGTTGTGCCGTCGTATGATTCAATATTTACAGGTTTGAAACCTTCTAGGAATTGATGTTCCATTACTTCGTCTATGAAGCATAAGGGGTGTGCGGCGCCTATGTATTGGGATATATCGCGACGCAGCTCGAATGGGTCTTGCCCGCTGTGTTCGGCCCGACCGGATTTTCTTTTACTGTATCCGGCGTGACGCTTGTCGTCTCGCAGAGTGGTGCGCCCTCGTGATCCGTAGATCGATCTTGTATGCTTTGCCTTGTCCTCCAATATGTCTCGCAGGTCTGGCGTATCTCCCCATGCCTTTTTATTTGAATGGCGTTGGGGTGGAGGCTGAGCCTTTGGCTGGAATGCCTCCCTATCGCGGCCACGAGGTGGCCGATCAGCCGTATCATATGCTTCTTCCTCCAGTCAGGGTAGTAACCTGCGCCTTGGGTAACTCTTGGAGGGGCGCTCGAGTTTATATTCCTCGGCCACGAGGACTTCAGTCCATCTGTCAGCTAGCAGATCTTGATCAGCTTGAAGCTGCTGCTGCTTTTTCTTGTTCGATGGGATCCTCTGGTACGGCGAATTCGTCGCCGAGGCTTGCCTCATCTTCGGAGGGGGCATGTGATTGTTATCCTCCTCCTCTCCGTGTGCCGCTCTCGCAGGAGAGCTGGCTCCTCCATCCTCCTGCTCTAAATCTTGCTGGAGGGGTTTGTTGTTGTCTTCGACACTATCCGGAGTGTTATTATCTCATGTGTCGGTATCAACACTTTTGCTTTGGCGGGACTTAGAGCGGCGCCGCTGACGTTGGTGTTTGGGTTGCTTCTTGGAGGGGTCATCCTCCGCTATCCCATCGCCATTGCCTTCTTTGGGTGTAGCCACCATGTATATGTCATATGACGAGGTGGCTTTCTAGTGCCCTATAGGTGCTGGTTCATGTTCGTCTCCTACATCGTCGTCCATACCGTCGATGTCTTCGGAGTCGAAGTCGAGCATGTCGGTTAAATCATCGAAAGTGGCTACGAAGTGGGTGGTGGGTGGGCGTCGAATTTCTTCGTCGTCCGCATCCCAATCCTGTTGGCCATAATCCGGCCAGGGCTATCCTGACAAAGAGAGAGACCTTAGTGAATTCAGAATGTCGCCGAAGGGCGAGTGCTGCAAGATATTCGCGGCGGTGAATTCAATGATCGGCGCCCAATCGGATTCGATTGGCAGGGGCACGGGCGGTTCGGAGTCAGAAAAAGAGTTTAGCACCTTGGAGTCACGGGCTGCGCAGAGGGTTAGGTTGGTGTTCGGCTCGATCGCCGTTGAGACTATAGCCCCTGAGGCGGTGTCTAACCACCCGTTCTCGACTGGCATAGTTGGCTCTGAGCTAAGGGTCGAAGCTGATGCGGGCGCAGCCTCTGGGGTACTATTCGGCGACAGAGCTAAGTCATACCCATTGTGACAGTGCGGCGCGCCCAGCTGCGGCTCGAATCCGTCGAAGATCAAGTCTTCGCGGATGTTGGCTGTGTAGTTCAAACTTCCAAATCTGACCTGATGGCCATGGGCGTAGCTTTCAATCTGCTCCATATGGCCAAGCGAATTAGCCCGCAGTGCAAAGCCGCCGAATACGAAGATCTGTCCAGGGAGAAAAGTCTCACCCCGGACCGCATCACTATCGATGATAGTAGGAGCCATCAAGCCTAACGGCGACGACACAGAGGAACTCTCAATGAAAGCACCAATGTCGGTGTCAAAACCGGTGGATCTCGGGTAGGGGGTCCCTAACTGTGCGTCTAGGTCGGATGGTAACAGGAGGCAGGGGACACGATGTTTTACCCAGGTTCGGGCCCTCTTGATGGAGGTAAAACCCTACGTCCTGCTTGATTGATATTGATAATATGGGTAGTACTAGAGTGGATCTACCACGAGATCAGAGAGGCTAAACCCTAGAAGCTAGCCTATGGTATGATTGTATGTTATGGTTGTTGTCCTACGGACTAAAACCCTTCGGTTTATATAGACACCGGAGAGGGTTAGGGTTACGCAAGGTCGGTTACAAAGGAGGAGATATCCATATCTGTGTTGCCTAGCTTGCCTTCCATGCCAAGTAGAGTACCATCCGGACACGACACAAAGTCTTCAATCTTGTATCTTCATAGTATGACAGTCCGGCCAATGGAGATAGTCCGGCTGTCCGAAGACCCCCTAATCCAGGACTCCCTGAAGAAGTTTGATTCCTTATGATTGTTTTGAGATATAAAGATGGTGATATTAGAGTCATGCTAGTGAGTAATTGTGGATTGGAGAATTACTTGTGTTAAAGTTTGTAATTACCGTAGCATGCACGTATGGTGAACCGTTATGTAACGAAGTTGGAGCATGAGGTATTTAATGGTTGTCTTCTTATGTGTGGTGGTCGGGGACGAGCGATGGTCTTTTCCTATCAATCTACCCCCTAAGGAGCATGCGTGTAGTACTTTGTTCCGATGACTAATAGATTTTTGGAATAAGTATGTGAGTTCTTTATGACTAAGGTTGAGTCCATGGATTATACGCACTCTCTCCCTTCCACCATTGCTAGCCTCTCTAGTACCGCGCAACTTTCGCCGGTACCTTACACCCACCATATAGCTTCCTCAAAACAGCGACCATAACTACCTATTATGGCATTTCCATAGCCATTCCGAGATATATTTCCATGCAACTTCCACCATTCCGTTTATTATGACACACTTCATCATTGTCATATTTCTTTGCATGATTATGTAGTTGACATAGTATTTGTGGCAAAGCCACCTTTCATAATTTTTTATACATGTCGCTCTTGAGTCATTGCACTTCCCGGTACACCGCCAGAGGCATTCATATAGAGTCATATTTTTGTTCTAAGTATTGAGTTGTAATTCTTGAGTTGTAAGTAAATAAAAGTGTGATGATCTTCATTATTAGAGCATTGCCCCATGTGAGGAAAAAATAAAAGAGGCCAAAGAAGCCAAAAAAAAGAGGCCAAAGAAGCCAAACAAAAAAATGAGATAAAAGAGAGAAGGGGCAATGTTACTATCCTTTTCCACACTGGTGCTTCAAAGTAACACCATGATCTTCATGATAGAGAGTCTCAAATGTTGTCACTTTCACATACTAGTGGGAAATTTTCATTATAGAACTTGGCTTGTATATTCCAATGATGGGCTTCCTCAAATTGCCCTAGGTCTTCGTGAGCAAGCAAGTTGGATGCACACCCACTTAGTTTCTTTCTGAGCTTTTATACAGTTATAGCTCTAGTGCATCAGTTGCATGTCAATCCCTACTAACTCACATTGATATCTATTGATGGGTATCTCCATAGCCTGTTGATATGCCTAGTTGATGTGAGACTATCTCCTTCTTTTTTTTCTTCTCCACAACCACCATATTCTATTCCACCTATAGTGCTATGTCCATGGCTCACGCTCATGTATTGCGTGAAAGTTGAAAAGGTTTGAGAACACCAAAAGTACGTAACAATTGCTTGTCTTGTCATCGGGGTTGTGCATGATTTGAGTATTTTGTGTGATGAAGATGGAGAATAGCCAGACTATATGATTTTGTAGGGATAACTTTCTTTGGCCATGTTATTTTGAGAAGACATAATTGCCTTGTTAGTATGCTTGAAGTATTATTGTTTTTATGTCAATATTAAACTTTTGTTTTGAATCTTATGGATCTGAACATTCATGCCACAATAAAGAAAAGTACATGGATGAATATGTTAGGTAGCATTCCACATCAAAAATTCTGTTTTTATCATTTACCTACTCGAGGACGAGCAGGAATTAAGCTTGGGGATGCTTGATACGTCTCCAACGCGTCTACAATTTTTTATTGTTCCATGCTATTATATTATCTGTTTTGGATGTTTTATATGCATTAATATGTTATTTATATTATTTTTGGGACTAACCTGTTAACCTAGAGCCTAGTGCCAGTTTCTATTTTTTTCCTTGTTTTTGAGCTTCGTGGAAAAGGAATACCAAACGGAGTCCAAACGGAATAAAAGTTTTGTGATGATTTTTCTTGGAACAAAAGACACCCAGGAGACTTGGAATGCAAGTCAGAAGAGCCACGAGGCGGCGGCAAGGGTGGAGGGCACGCCCTAGTGGGGCGGGGGGCGCTCCCTGGGGGCGCCCCCTACCTTGCCACCCCCTCGGGACTCCTCTGACCTAACCCTTGGCCCTATATATTCACAGATATTCCAGAACCTCTAGAAGCATCCATGAAAACACTTCTCCATCGCCGCAACCTTCTATTCCCGTGAGATCCCATCTTGAGGCCTTTTCCGGCATCCTGACGGAGGGGGATTTGATCACGGAGGGCATCTACATCAACTCCATTGCCCTTCCAATGAAGCATGAGTAGTTTACCTCAGACCCGCGGGTCCATAGCTAGTAGCTAAATGGCTTCTTCTCTCTCTTTGATTCTCAATACCATGTTCCCCTTGATGTTTTTGGAGATCAGTCCGATGTAATCTTATTTTGCGGTGTGTTTGTCGAGATCCAATGAATTGTGGATTTATGATATGTAAGTGCATCTATTGCCCCTTAGTGATTTTGGTGTATTGAAGACTTATAGGTTAAGGGACTAATGCGTTTGTTAGTGTACACAGGTCTATAAATATATGAGGAGTTTGATATTTACAAAGAAAGTCGACCCCTCAAAATGAAGTTCTTCGACTGAAGACTTTGGATTTCTGAGGACTTTCTGAAGACTTTAAAAGTGAAGAAATTGGTGTGACCTTGAAGACTTGGTATTCATTTGAGGAACATGAAGCATGAAGACTTTTGTTTTTGTAGTTTCATTTTCTCTTTCTTGAGTAATAGGAAACACCATACTATTAAAGGGGGTCGCGGAAATACTAATGAAAAATTTCCAAGTGATGCTCAACTCAAAATCCTACACCTACCAATCCCTTCAAGTGAAGCCATTGGAAATCTCATACAGTTCAGTCATATTCTTAAGTGGCAGAGACAAAGTTCTTCTGGTCTCTGAGGAATTTGTTCTGACTGAGGAGTTAGGAATTCGCCAGTGTTGATTGCCTACACAGTGAGGAACATGATAGCCCTGAGGAATTTGATACTCAAATTTCTGATCGTTGCTCTGCTATGCGCCAGCTGTCCCAAAATATTACCCACCTAATGGTCATATCATTGAAGGGCATTTATGTCTTATCATGTTGGGCTGCTCCCTAGGCTATAAATAGCCGCCCCGTACAACCACTAGCTGGTTGGCTGCTCCGAGAGAAACTGACACTTGTCATTTGAGAGCATCCCATCCTCCGAGGACTTTGAGTGAAAATCATCAAGTGAGGAAAACCCAAACCCAAACACCTACAAACCCCAAGTGATTGAGCATCACTGAAGAGATTGATCCTGCGTGGATCCGACGCTTGTTACCTTTGAAGACTGTGCATCTTCCAGACGGTTAGGCGTCATGGTCTAGAGCATCCAAGAGGAATTGTGGATCGCCGAGTGACCGGGTCTGTGAAGGTTCGAAAGTCACCTAAAGACTTACCACGAGTGATTGGGTGAGGTCTGTGTGACCTTGGCTTAAGGGGAATACGGTGAGGACTGAGTGTTCTGAACTACGTGTTCATGACTGGGTGTCCGGGACTGTGTGTCCTCAGGTTTAAATACCTAGCTGCCACAACAGTTGGAACTGGTCTACCAAATCATTGTCTTCACCAAGCTACCTGGTTCCATTTCCTCAACCCTTCCAATTCCTCATTCATGTGTTGAGTGCTTGTTCATATCTGTTTGAAGACTTTGACTGAAGACTTTCTCAATTTCCTCAGTTCAATTTCTTTAGTTTGTTTGTCTTCATCTTGTGTCATCCTGTGTTTATGCTTTCCGTACTCCGTGCTTGTCTTCATTTCATCATGATGACCATGCTTCTGTTCTGTTATGTTTACTTCTGAGTACTTATTTCGCTGCAAGTAGTTCTTCGCTAAGGAATTTCCTCACCCTGAAATTCCTCAATGAAGAATTCCTCAAAATCGCCTATTCACCCCCCTCTGGTCGATATAACGCACTTTCATTTGGTATCAGAGCAAGGTACTCCCTTGTTCTGTGTGATTTTGGTTTAACGCCTGGAGTTTTAGTTATGTCGACCGTAGGAATGAAGATTGTGACATACCCCATCTTTGACGGTCATGATTATCCCAAGTGGAAGGCCATGATGAAGAAGCGCCTCATGGCGATGAACAGCAAACTCTGGACCGTCACCGAAGTTGGTCTTACTGACCTATGCAAGATGGCGGAGGCTGATGATATTCGCAAGTACACGCTACTCAACCTCACGGCGAAGGACATCATCTGCTTCAGCTTGTCACAAAACCAGTTCAGGAATGTTATGCATCTCAGCCATGCGAAACTCATCTGGGACCGACTCTCTGAGGTCTATGAAAGTTATCGATCTCACCATGAACCCTGGTTCGAGGACCTCATGGAATCGCGCAAGGCTATGACTTTCTATCCAGAATCATCATCCTCTACACCATGCCTTATGGCAAAAGGTGCCAAGGTAACTAAATGCTACTTATCTGAGTCCAGTGATGATGAATCTGGTGATGAATTTGGACCCAGTTATGTCAAACTTGCTTCCCTTGCCACTAAACAAAAAGGAGCTTTGGAAAAAGTTCAGAACATGCTAAATGGGAGCGACGATATGTTGGGTGAAGAAATGGATCGCTCCAAGGCTTTGGCTGAAAGTCTTCAGGGATTCCAGTCCATGTTTGACAATCTACAAGGTCATCATAACACTCTCCTATCTGATCATGAGAAGCTTTCTTATGAATTTCTTCAAAGAAAGCAAGATCTTGAGCAGTTAAGAGTGAGTTATGAAGATCTTTAGAAGGAGCGTGATTCATTACTCGCTCAACAGATCAGCGCTACTCAGGATGAATTTGTTCCTCCATGTTTGAAGTGCGTTGAACATGAAACTGCTAATTCTTCACCTGAATGCTCAAATACTTCCATTGCTGTAATTTCTTCAACTGCCTCTGCTATCACTAATTCCTCATCTGAGGACATTGCTAGTATTACTGATGATGCAGGGCTGAAGGAATTGTATATGACATGCATGTACAAAAGCCTCAAAGGGCATCAAGCTCTCTGTGACGTGCTTAAAAAGCAGATTCTCAACAGGAACCCTAGGAAAGAGGGTATTGCCTTTGAAAGGAAAATCAATGCTGATGGGACCTACTAGAAAATTGAGAAGTATCCCAAAACCTCATGGGTTGCTGCAAAGGGACCTTCAGTGGATCCATCTACCTTATCTGGCTTTACATGTGAATCTTCATATTCTTCTAATGAGTCAATTGACTCCAACTATAAACTGTTCAAAAATCAGAATGGTGAAGTATTTGCTAGATATGTTGGCACTAACTGCAGGAACGGTCCTCCTATGAAGAAAATCTGGGTTCCCAAAAGGTGCCTTGAAAATCTTCAGGTGAATGTCATCATGACACCACCTGTGAAGAATAGGAACCCCAGACCAAATTCTTCATATGGATCCAAGTCCTCATACGGACCAAACTCCTCACATGGATCAAATTCCTCAAAAGGATCAAAGTCCTCATATGAACATCATCGTTCTAACCCGTCTGTTTCGCAGGGAAGATCTAAGGATTATGGATATGTGCATTATTCTTCAAATCATTATGTTCATAAGTCATCAAAGAATTTCTCTGCCTACTCTTATGCTTACCCTAACTTCTCTTATGTGAAAAGAAGTGGATTGGCATCTATGCCACCTTTCTCTTATGGAGCTCGCAGAATGATGAACTCTTTGCCACCCCTTCAGATGTGGGTGGTGAAGAAAAAGAACTAACCTCTTGTGCAGGGTCAGGTCTCCAGACGAACTTAAACGTCTAATGAATTTGCTGGAGACCTGAATATGCTTGAAAGGACGCAAGCTAATCATGAAGAAATGAATTTTCATTTCTCACGTCCTCATAATGTTTTATCCGTTCTATTGTCTGATGAAATTGATGTCATATTCTTCACTGATGAAGTATATGAGTTCGTAAGTTTCACTAATTCATCTGCAAGATGATCAACCCAAAGCCACTGAGTGGGTCCTCGATAGTGGACGTACAAATCACATGAATGGTGACAGGAGCATATTGATGGACACTGCTGTATATCCATCACATCTGAAGCACATCACCTATGCTGACAAAGGAAAAAGCAAGGTATTGGGTCTAGGTATGGTTGCAATCTCAAAGGATCGACACATGGACAAAGTCATGCTTGATGAGTCCTTAGGGTTCAACCTCATGTCTGTCTCAATGCTTTGTGATCTTGATATGGTGGTTGTCTTTGGCAAGTATCGTTGTGTTGTGATCATGGAAGCTGAAAATTCCAAAGTCTTCGAAGGCTTTAGGAGAGGAGATTTGTATATTGTTGATTTCTCTACAGGACCACAACCTGCTACATGTCTACTTGCAAAAGCTTCAGAAGGCTGGCTATGGCATCGACGACTTGGTCATGCTGGCATGAGGAGTCTGCGCATGCTCGCGAAGAAGAAGCATGTCATTGGCATTGAAAATGTCAAATTCCTCAAGGATCACTTATGCAGAGCCTGTGAAGCTGGAAAGATGACCAAGGCCAAGCATCCAGCAAAGACTATCATGACTACTACTCGACCATTTGAATTGCTTCACATGGATCTCTTTGGCCCTACCCACTATGCCACATTTACTAATGCTGCATCCTTATATGGCTTTGTCATTGTTGATGATTATTCTCGATATACATGGGTCCATATTATCACTTACAAAACTGAAGTGCAGGAAGTCTTCAAACGATTTTCCTCGAGGGCTTCAACCAACTTTGGTGTGAAGATCAAGCACATCAGAAGTGATAATGGAACTCAGTTCAAGAACACTGGCCTTGATGACTATCTTGATGAACTTCCTATCACTCATGAGCTATCTGCTCCCTATACTCCTCAGCAAAATGGCGTCGTGGAGCGCAAGAACAGGACTCTTGTTGAGATGGCCCGCACTATGCTTGATGAGTACAAGACGCCTCCTCGCTTCTGGCCTGAGGCAATTGATACTGCATGCCACATCATCAATAGAGTATATCTTAAAAAATTCTTCAAGAAGACTGCCTATGAACTCCTCACTGACAAGAAACCCAATGTGAGTTATTTCAAAGTCTTCGGTGCTAAATGTTGGATTAGAGACCCTCATCACAATTCTAAATTTGCACTGAAAGCACACGAAGGTTTTATGCTCGGTTATGGTAAGGACTCGCACACCTACAGAGTCTTCAACACCTGTCATCACAAGGTTGTTCAAACTGTAGATGTGCGGTTCGATGAGACTAATGGCTCGCAAAGAGAGCACCTACCTCCTGTGATAGATGAAATACCTCCTGAGGAATCTATTAAGCTCAAGGCTATAGAGGATGTCATTCCTACTGAAGAATCTGCCGAAGAAGTTATTCCAGAACATGAAGAACGTCACGCTGGTGCACCTGAGGAAAATGGTGCTGAAGAAAATGCTGATCAAATTCCTCAACGCCAACCCGCTCATCCTCGCGTCACAAATGAAGTGCAAATTGAGAAAATCATCAGCGACATCAATATTCCAGGTCCTCTCACACGCTCAAGAGCTTCACATTTATCTAACTTTTGTGGGCACTTTGCTTTCGTCTCTATCATTGAGCCCACTAAGGTAGATGAAGCATTTCTGGAGCCTGAGTGGATTCAGGCCATGCAAGAAGAAGTACATCAGTTCGAGCTCAACAACGTCTGGGAACTGGTCAAACGTCCAGATCCTCGCAAGCACAATATCACCGGCACAAAGTGGATCTACCGCAACAAGCAAGATGAAAATGGCCTTGTGGGGAGGAATAAAGCATGGCTTGTAGCTAAAGGCTACACACAGGTTGAAGGAATTGACTCTGATGAAACTTTTGCACCTGTTGCTAGACTTGAGGCTATTCGTATATTACTTGCTTATGCTAACCATCATGATATCACTTTATATCAAATGGATGTGAAAAGTGCATTCCTCAATGGTAAGCTTGAGGAAGAAGTATATGTTGCTCAACACCCAGGTTTTGAAGATCCAAAGCATGCTGGCAAAGTCTTCAGACTCAATAAGGCCCTCTATGGCCTCAAGCAGGCCCCATGGGCGTGGTATGATACTTTGAAGGAATTCCTCATGAAGAAAGGCTTCAAACCCGGTTCACTCGACCCTACTCTTTTCACTAAATCTTATGATGGTGAACTATTTGTGTGCCAAATATACGTTGATGATATTATCGTTGGCTGTACTGACCAACATTATAGTGATGAATTTGCTTATATGATGAGTAAAAAATATCAAATGTCTATGATGGGAGAATTGAAATTCTTCTTAGGTCTTCAAAATTCGTCAAGAACGCAATGGCATATTCATATCTCAGGAGAAATACCTCAAGGATGTACTGAGGAAATTCGGCATGCAGGATTGCAAAGGCGTCAAAATTCCTATGCCCACTAATGGCCATCTGTGCACTAATGAAAATGGTATTGACTTCGATCATAAGGTATACCGCTCCATGATTGGTTCTTTATTGTACTTATGTGCATCTAGGCCAGATATAATGCTTAGTGTTTGCATGTGTGCCCGATTTCAAGCTACACCGAAGGAATCTCACCATAAGGTTGTGAAGCATATTCTTCGATATCTAGCTCACACACCAACACTTGGATTATGGTACCCCAAGGGCTCGACTTTTGATCTCATTGGATATTCTGACTCTGACTATGCTGGTGATCGTGTGGACCGCAAGTCAACATCTGGTACATGTCATTTCCTCGGACAATCCTTGGTCTGTTGGTCCTCGAAGAAACAGAACTGCGTATCACTGTCTACTGCTGAAGCTGAGTACATTGCTACTGGTTCTTGCAGTGCTCAATTGTTGTGGATGAAGCAAACTCTCAAGGACTATGACATCAACGTGAAGAATGTGCCTCTCTTCTATGACAATGAGAGCGCCATCAAGATTGCTCACAACCCAGTTCAACACTCGAAGACAAAGCACATTCAGATTCGTCATCATTTTCTTCATGGTCATGTGTTGAAGGGCAACATTTCTATTGAGCATGTGAAGACTAAAGAACAGCTAGCCGATATCTTCACAAAGCCCTTGGATGAGAAGAGATTTAGCAAGTTGCAGTGTGAGCTAAATATCTTAGAATCTTCGAATGTTCTTTGAAAAGGACACTCATCCTAACACTTGTGCAAAATTGATGACTTATATGTGCAACACATGAAGAAACGATTTTCTTCAAATCAAGGAAGACTAACACTCTAAGTGTGAAGAAATTAACGAAAAATTTGATTCTCAGAACCCTATGACAATTGTACGCGGTGTCTGAAATCATCATTCTTATACGGTGAGTCACGCCACCACAAAATGTTGAAAATCTTCATTTGAGCTTTTCCTCAGTTCTTTAAATTCCTCAGTTGTTTTTCAACTTTGCATTGTCTTCACTGTTTCCGACATTTTTCTTCATTGCTATATATATATATATGAGTTTATGTTCTCTACAACATTCACTTATGGCTAATTCTTCAAGTTGTTTTTTTCTGCTAAGTGAATGTGATCGGACCCTACCCCCTCTATGCTAAACTCAACCCATTCTATTCACAAATTCTTCATGTGCATTCTATTTGAAACTCGTTCAGAATCTTCACTGTGTCCTTGTCAGCTGAAGAAATTGCAAATGGAACTTTAAAACCTATCTTATCTAAATTTTCGGCTTTGCTGCTCAAACCGTTCCACATCCTACGACAACACTTATCCATTCACCCATGATCTCACACGATCTCCACTTCTCAGTACGTGGGTGATACATCTCAAGCGAATGAGAAGGGTCAGGGGCAGGTTCATCCAAATTCTTTGGGCGAATAGTTTTTCACCATGGCTATAAATACACCCTCCCCTTCCTCCACTCTAGCTCGAGCTTATCAAACCCTAGCGCCGCTGCTACTTCATCATCGCCGGTGAGGAAGAGCTTCACTGCCTCGACCTCGTCACCGTCGTACTCGCGCCGGCCGCGAATTTCTTCACTCCTCCGCCGCCGTAGCTATGTTCCTCTACCGAGTTAGGGCGTGGAAGATCTGCACTGACGAACTTCACATCTCCACTTCCCAGTTCGTCGTGTTCTTCGTATAGGGTAATTAAAAGTTACTTTTACTTCCCTCTTTGATTCAAATGATTTCTACAAAATCCTCAAAGGTGTTTTTCTTCATATCTTCTCACACTAAAACACCTCACATGTCATCTGTTCTTGATTCATTTCTCTAAGCTATGTTTTTCTTCAAGATTCCTCAAATGTGTGGACTTTTGATCTATACATCTCTGGAACCTAAGACAAAGAATGCTTAGTGAAATTCTTCAAGACTCATCTGGTCAAATTCCTCAAACTTGTTCTTTTTGAAAAACCTCTAAGAACGCATATGACCTCTCCAAATTCCTCGCAACTATAGTCTGTTCACAGGTACTCATGTCAGCTGCTGAATCACTAGGTTCTCATCAACTTAACTCATTTGCAGCGTTCCTCGAAGAAAAGTTGCATACATCTTCAGAGAATTCCTTTGTTCAAATTCCTGAACTGAAGTAAATGGCTGACGGTAAGAAGCCACACAAAGGAGGAAAGAGGCCCGAGGACAATACTGCTTTTGAGATCCCTAATGACATATACAAGGACTATTGCACTCCTAATGAGGCCACTCATGACAAGGAAACCAAGAATGAGTGCAAAGTGCGCATCCAAAGAATAGAGAGGAGATGGGCAAGAGAGTGGAGGGAGTACAAATATGTTACTCCAAAATACATGAAGAAATTTGCTCTAAATCTTCCATGCCCAAGACCTCCGTTGGCACCTGGCCAAGAAGCAGATCCCACCAGCCCCAAGCACGGTGAGGATTATCCTGATGAATGGGCCAAGCGCCAGGCCAAGTTGGCCAGACAAGCAAGAGAAGCAGTGAGGAAATTCAACGAAGACTCTGCTGCTGCTGCCACTGCTGAGGCCTCTGCAAGCAAGCCAAAGAAGGCCATGCCAAAGAAGCCTGCTCACAAGCCAAGTGCTTCTCCCTCAATGCCCTCACGGCCAAGTTCCTCAGCTATGCCCTCGCGACTAGATTCCTCAAAGCCCTCACGGCAAATTCCTCACGTTGCTCCTGCTCCTTCAAAATCCTCAGCTCCTCCGCTCAAGTCCTCAACTGCTCCAACAAAATCCTCAGCACCCACGCATCTCGCCACGTGCCAAAGGACGAAGGGCATTTCTATTGCCTCGGGAGCATCTGCTAGTTCCTTAGCACCATTGCATTCTTCAACTGGTCCCACTCTGTTGAAGACCAAGGCAACTGCTGGACGAGGCTCTCGACCAAGTCCTCATAAGAAGCAAGTCGCCTTCCAAGTGTCGTATGATGAAGACAAAGCTGATGATGAGGAACTTGCCGAAATCATTAGAGACAGGCAAGTCAGGGCCGCTAGAGCCAAGGTCACAAGTGTTCTTCCGCTTTTGGATCCAAAGTTGATCCTTGAGTACATTGACCTATGGCACAAGGACCCAAATACTCCTATGCCTAATTTCAAGCTAACTCCTGGCCAAAGTCATATGTTGACTCACTTCATACAAGAAGAGAAATGGAAGTTTGAGAAGGCCAGGCAGATTAAGAAGGCGCAATACAAAAAGGAGCACTTCCTGAAAAAGAACATTGTCTCTATGACAACTGAAGAACTTGTCACAATTCAATCTGAGATCAAGAAACTCAATGAGGAATTTGACGCATAACATGCTGACTATCTTGGAGCCAAAGTCAGGTTTGTGAAATTGACTGAAAAGTTCACTTCCACTATTGCAGCCCCAACGCAACCGGAAATTCCTCAGGCTCAAGCATCTGCTCAGCTGACTGAAGAAAATGCCAGCACCGCTGATGACAATTAGGCTGCTGAAGAAAATGTGAGTTCCAGGGCTGATGACTGCATTCTAGCCGCTGAAGAAATTGCAAGGGCATCCACTAGTGGTGCGCCTGAAGAAAATAAAGAAGTCAGGACAACTGCATAAGCTGTGCCTGAAGAAACTCAACCAAATTCCTCTGCTCCTCCTGCGCCTACCCCAACTCTGATTCTTCCATCGGCATCAGATGTGAAGAAGACTAAGTTTGCAGAGCATGCAGCAGTGAAGAAAAGGAAGGCATCAACTGCATCAGATTCTTCAGCTCAGAAGAAAATGAAGCCACTGACAAGCTCGTTTGCAAACCCAATTGATGCTGTTCCTATCTCACCCATGCCATCAAAGGACCTTGTTCCTTTTGATGAAGAATATGTGATTCCAAGTGAATCCGATGAAGAGAATCCCTCTGCTGCTTCGTCAGAGCAGATGGATGAAGAAATTGAAGTGGATACAAGCCCTTCAACACTAGTTGTCTACTCGCCTATGCCTCAGTTTACTACTGAAGAGGCCGACGTTGAAGAAATGGAAGATGAAGATGTGGACATTGGTTGTACCACACCCATGCTAAGTGATGACTTTTGGGAAAGTCAGCACCCCAACTCTCCACTCTTCACACCATTGCAACAAATTCCTCAGTCCCTAGTAACTACTGTACAATTGGGCTCTGATGAACCACATGCCGCATCGTCTGTCCATGCAGAAATTTCAGCCACTAGTGCTGAAGATCATGTAAATGAAGAATTGAAGTCCCAGGCTGCCACTGAAGAAGCACCTGAAATTCCTCAGCCTGTGGAACCTGAGATCGATATCCCAGAGGTTGTGATGCAATTGACTGACACTCCTCACCCTAAGCCAAAGGATCCATTCTCAAAGAAGCAGAAATTCAAGGCTGATGATTTCTTCGGCGAGCACGTGTTCTTCACTGACTACAACCCTTATGATTCTGCTCATCTTAGAAGGAAGTGCTTCTGGACTGCCAGCCAGGCCAACTTCTATTCTTCACTGCTTTTCAACAAGGACAAAATCTTCTACCATGAGCATATTCCTCGTGTGGACATGGAATCACTGCCTTGTTTTACTCCTATGCTTAGTGTGCTTCATGACGCAGGCCTCCTCAACTTTTGCACTGACATTGTTGATTGGAATGAAGAGCTCATTCTTCAGTTCTACGCTACACTGCATATCATAGGTGATCCTGAAGATATCAACACTTGGGTCTTGGACTGGATGACTGATAATACTCACTATAAGGCACCGGCCTCTGAATTGCTTCACGCCCTGCCCGTCAGTCCACTCAGTGAAGGAGCTAGCTGCCTGTACCAAGAACATGAACTCATTACTCATTACATGCAAGTGTTAATGAAGCCTCTGAAGCCCGGTCAAGCCCCAAGGACCAAATTCCTCGTAAAGGATTTACTCTATGTGCCCAGAACCGTCTATCGCGTTATGACGAGGACAATGAGTCCCATCAAAGGCCATGACTCATCTAATGGGGAAATAGTTGGCATCATGAAGAATCTGCTATTCAACATCATTCATAGCATTCCTATCAACTATCACGATTTCTTCACGAGGACTCTGGCAAATGCTGCACTTTCTCCGTTTGAGCTGAAGCCTTATGCACCTTGGATTATGAGATTCCTCAGGACAAGGTCTTCACACAACTTCAAGGCTGATTTTCAAAATCACCTCAGCTACTTGCCGCCGATTGAAGTCCTCAAGCAGACTTTTACTTCAACTGATGAAAAAGGCAAGGCTCCTGCTGCCATTGATGAAGGTATTCGTCCATTGGATGGTCAGTTTCACAAAGCTGCATCTTATTCCACCAATGATGACTCCGCCACTCATGATTCTGTTGCCCATGCCTCCAAGCCAAATCCTCAAGCCACTGCCCCTCGTGTGATGACTGACCGTGAGCTTCTGCTTAGTCTTCACCAGAAGGTGGATCAAACCATAAATGGGTTAAGCATCAGTTTGGTTCATTTCTTCACAACATGACCGCTACACATAATGCAGTGAAGAAAAACCACTACTACCTCCATGAGGTTTTCGGTCGCACCTGGGCTATTCTATCCCATGTCTATAGTGAAGAAGATCTGAAGAAAATGGGTCTCAAGGAAGATTTTGACTGGTCTACACCTCCACCGAAGAAATTCAAGAAGGTCAAGGTACCTTCCTTGGTGGTCAACTCTTATTCTTCACCGCGCGACACCGATGAGCATGAAGACTTGGACGACACTGCGGCAGGCCCTACATCAACATACGACCTCAACAACGCTGGCCCTCCTTCATCAACTTGATATTCTTTAGGGGCGTCAGTCCTCATTTTCGATCCTTTCGGTCATTTGATGACAAAGGGGGAGAAATTTGAGTTAGTCTTCAAGCGGGTCTATCTTATATGGGCGTTTTTTTGCTAAGTTACAACTCTCGTTCTTCTGAAACTTTATTGGATCGAGTTGTAAACTTAAACCCGATGGTGCTCCGATACTTTTGATGTGTTTTTCTGCATGCTTATTCCTCATATATGTTAATGCACGCATGCTGAATTACTCAGTCACCATATTTCATCATGCATTTCAAATTCTTCATATTATGTCAAATGCGTGTATGAATTACAAGATATAGGGGGAGATCTCCATGATTCTATTCTTCAAAGTGTGCAATGCTTCAAAAGCAAATTCCTCACTATGCACTTCTTCAGGGGGAGTTCTTCTATATCTTGCAATCAAATTCCTCAATATCAATATTTACACTTCATATGTTTATCCCCATTGAAAACTTAACCTGTATTGTCATCAATCACCAAAAAGGGGGAGATTGTAAGTGCATCTAGTGCCCCTTAGTGATTTTGGTGTATTGAAGACTTATAGTTTAAGGGGCTAATGCGTTTGAGAGTGTACACAGGTCTATAAGTCTATGAGGAGTTTGATATTTACAGAGAAAGTCGACCCCTAAAAATGAAGTTCTTCGACTGAAGACTTTGGATTTCTGAAGACTTTGAAAGTGAAGAAACTGGTGTGACCTTGAAGACTTGGTATTCATTTGAGGAACATGAAGCGTGAAGACTTTTGTTTTTGTATTTTCATTTTCTCTTTCTTGAGTCATAGGAAACACCGTACTGTTAAAGGGGGTCGAGGAAATACTAAGGAAAAATTTCCAAGTGATGCTCAACTCAAAATCCTACACCTACCAATCCCTTCGAGTGAAGCCATTGGAAATCTCATACAGTTCAGTCATACTCTTTTGTGACAGAGACGAAGTTCTTCTGGTCTCTGAGGAATTTGTTGTGACTGAGGAGTTAGGAATTCGCCAGTGCGGATTGCCTACACAGTGAAGAACATGATAGCCCTGAGGAATTTGATACTCAAATTTCCGACCGTTGCTGTGCTATGCGCCAGCTGTCCCAAAATATCTACCCACCTAACGGTCATATCATTGAAGGGAATTTATGTCTTATCATGTTGGGCTGCTCCCTAGGCTATAAATAGCCGCCCCCTACAACCACTAGCTGGTTGGGTGCTCCAAGAGAAACTGACACTTGTCATTTGAGAGCATCCCATCCTCTGAGGACTTTGAGTGAAAATCATCAAGTGAGGAAAACCCAAACCCAAACACCGACACACCCCAAGTGATTGAGCATCACTAAAGATATTGATCCTGCATGGATCGGACGCTTGTTACCTTTGAAGACTATGCATCTTCGAGACGGTTAGGCGTCATGGTCTAGGGCATCCAAGAGGAATTGTGGATTGCCGAGTGACCGAGTCTGTGAAGGTTCGGAAGTCACCTGAAGACTTACCACGAGTGATTGGCTGAGGTCTGTGTGACCTTATCTCAAGGGGAATACGGTGAGGACTGAGTGTTCTGAACTGCGTGTTCAGGAGTGGGTGTCCGGGACTGTGTGTCCTCATGTTTAAATACCTAGCCGCCCTAACCAGAAGTACAATTGTCACAACAGTTGGAACTAGTCTACCAAATCATTGTCTTCACCAAGCTACCTGGTTCCATTTCCTCATTTATGTGTTGAGTGCTTGTTCATATCTGTTTGAAGACTTTGACTGAAGACTTTCTCAATTTCCTCAATTCAATTTCTTCAGTCTGTTTGTCTTCATCCTGTGTCATCCTGTGTTTATGCTTTCCGTACTCTGTGATTGTCTTCATTTCATCATGATTACCATGCTTGTGTTTTGTTATGTTTACTTCTGAGTACTTATTCCGCTGCAAGTAGTTCTTCGCTAAGGAATTTCCTCACCCTGAAATTCCTCAATGAAGAATTCCTAAAAATCACCTATTCACCCCTCTAGTCGATATAACGCACTTTCATGATCAGATTATCTATGAATATTATTTGAATCTTCTCTGAATTATTATATGCATGATTTGATATCTTTGTAATTCTCTTCAAACTATCGGTTTGGTTTGGCCAACTAGATTGGTTTTTCTTGCAATGGGAGAAGTTCTTAGCTTTGGGTTCAATCTTGCGGTGTCCTCACCCATTGACAAAGTAGGGGTAGCGAGGCATGTATTGTATTGCTGCCATCGAGGATAAAAAGATGGGGTTTACATCATATTGCTTGAGTTTATTCCTCTACATCATGTCATCTTACTTAAAGTGTTACTCTGTTATTTATGAACTTAATACTCTAGATGGAGGCAAGAGTCGGTCTACTTGACACGGACGTGATGCCTATATCACATTACCATTGCTTAGGATACCGTCATAACTTTGCGCTTTTCTACCAATTGCTCGACAGTAATTTGTTCACCCACCGTATTATTTGTCTTCAAGAGAGAAGCCTCTAGTAAAACTTATGGCCCCCGGGTCTATTTTCCATCATATTAGTTTCTGATCTACTATTTTGCAATCATTTATTTTCAGATCTATAGACCAAAAAAACCAAAAATATTTTATCTTCCATTTAGTTTATTTATTTATCTCTATCAGATCTCACTTTTGCAAGTGACCGTGAAGGGATTGACAACCCCTTTATCGCATTGGATCAAGTGTTTGATTGTTTGTGCAGGTATTGGTGATTTGTGCGTTCTTCTCCTACTGGATTGATACATTGGTTCTTAACTGAGGGAAATACTTATCTCTACTATGTTGCATCACCCTTTCCTCTTCAAGGGAAAAACCAATGCAAGCTCGATGTAGCATAAGGTAAAAGGAATAGCACTCACACTAGCACCTAGATCACATAAACCATGATAACAATGATGTCCTATTTTAACTGAGACAACAGGCATGCCAACAACAGGTCTATGTTTATCTTTTTCATCGGGTTTGGCAATTCTAGCAGCTTCATCACAAAACTAAATAACATGTCCATCAATATTTTGTACCAAGAGATCTTTAACCATAGTAACACTAGGTTCTACTTTGATTTGTTCTGATGGTCTAGGTGCTTTGATATTACATTTGTGAACCACAGTTAAAACCTTAGCATGTTCCTTTATCCTAACAGGGAAAGGTGGTTTTTCAATATAAGAAGTAGGCACAACTGGATCAACGTTGTAAATGATAGTTTCATCTTTAACTCTTACCGGTTCTTCAATTTATTATTTAATAGGGGGATGATATTTAAACCACTTCTCCTTAGGGATATCAACATGCGTAGCAAATGATTCACAAAAAGAGGCTACTATCTCAGAGTCAAGTCCATATTTTGTGCCGAACTATTGAAAAGCTTCGGTATTCATAAAAAATTTAACACAATCAAACTCAATCTTAATTCTTGACTCTTTAGCTTCATTAGGTTCCCAATCTTCAGAGTTGCGTTTAATTCTTTCTAAAAGATCCCACCTGAATTTTGTAGTCTTCTTCGTAAAAGAACCGGTACAAGAAGTATCGATCATGTATTGATCATCATGAGAAAGCCGAGCATAAAAGTCCTGAATAATAATTTCTCTGGAGAGCTCATGATTGCGGCATGAATATAACGTTGACTTAAGCCTCCCCCAAGCTAGAGCGATACTTTATCCTTCCAATACAAGAAAATACACTTCCGTGATGATACGTGTTTGTCACAGTAGGTCACATTTTCTGTCATGCATGCACATCCGTGACGATTTTATGACAGAATTGAGATAGTCATGCCTTTGTTGTCGTAGAAATGTTCCATGATATTACCAAAATTATCATCACAGAAGTGTCCACTTCCATGACGATAAATCACGCGTCATAGAAATGCTTTCGTCAAGGGTGACCGACACGTGGCATCCACCGTAACGGGTCACCGTTAAGCTATCGGGTTCCGATTTGGACCCGATAACCTGTTAACAGCCTGGACCAACGGGGATTTTTCACGTGTAAAATTATCATTGGCTGGAGGGAACATGTGTCGGCTCACTGTTGGGACAGATGTCATCCACTCATTGGACAGAATGCGACAATGATACGTCGACACATGGCATGGCCCAACAGAGGCCCATTCCTATGAAAATGCCGGCCCGTTTGACTCGGTCAAAAGATAGCGGGCCTGCCCACGGAAAGCCTATTAACGGCATGTTCGCATATAGCCCATTTACAGCCCGCTAACCCAGGGCCCGTTACGGCCTACTAGAATTAGGCCCAGTAGTGTCATCTGGGCCATCCAATATGATTCTAGCCTGTTGTAACTTCCGGCCCATGTCTGGCCCATGACGTCTTTCGGCCCATATCAAGCACTTTGTAACTCTTGGCCCATTAACGGCCCGTGGTGAAACTGGCCCGTAATGAAAAGTACATCACTTTATACCCATTAATGGCCCATTATTCCAATGGGCCCTTTCAAGCCCATGTTATATTTCGGCCTTCTTAGGGCCCATTTATTCTTGGGCTCATTTCCAGCATTCAGTTACTTACGACCCATTACTGGCCTTTTCTGATTGTGGGCCAAATTCATCACGTGGTTACAATCGGCCTGTTTGTCATTAATTCGTTAGGCCATTTTCATAGAGTCATCAAATACGGCCGATTAATGACGGCCCGTTATGGTCGGCCCATGAACGGACGATTCCAACTCTAGCTCGTTTAAGGCCCATAATGCGGTCCGTTGTTGGCCCATGTTTGGTCGATCGATCATACGACCCGTAGAAGGCCCATTGATGCTATGGACCATAGAAGGCCCACTGTTTCTACAAACCTTAGAAGGCCCATTGTTTCTACGGCCCGTAGGAGGCCCATGGTAACTACTGTAAATATGTAGCCCATGGTTATTGTGGCCTAGTTTTAAAAATAGGTTATTGCGACCACTAGCAAACCGCGGAAAAAGAACTGCTCTGACTACAAGCAAACAAATAAACAAGACAACAAGGAAATAAATAAGTAAGCAACTTACGCTAGGCTATCACAGCTATTACACATATTACATCCACTAGGCATCAAAGTTTGCCACCAGTGCAAATATAGGGAACAAAGCAGCACATCATATACATTGGTTGTCAAAGTTGGCGACCAGTGCAAATAAACGCCGCAGCAAAACAAGTCCAGAACTGAAACCACTTCAGAAGAGCTCAAGAAACAATATCCTAGGTACCCATAATGTTGGCAAGATGCTTAGCAAGCTTATTAACTTTCTCTTGTTGGTGCTTAAATCCTCCAGCACTTGCTGTTGCACAAGAAAGTATGCATCTGAATTCTGTAGGGACTTCCTCAGTCCTTCAACTTCTTGCCGCAGCACAGCTGACTGATGCCTTTCAGCTTGTAGCTGAGATTGAAGAAGCCTAAGTGATTCAGACAGTGAGTTCGAAGAGCTTGTGCCAGCGGTACTGGCTAGTAACTCGAACACTACATCAACACAGGACTGTGGGGTTTTCTCACTGTCTACAATTTCGTTTTTATCACCTTTCTTGGAGACCAACAGGGCTATCTCACTATCTTGAACCTTATCTGCATAAATTTCTCTACCATTGCATAGTTGGGTGCTCTTCTCCAATATTCTGTTCGCATACTACAAGAGAAACAAGCAGACACATCATAGGTTTAGCATGTAGTATAAGAAACTCATTTTGGTAAACCGGTTCAGTAGTAAGGTGGATAGGATAACAACATGAAACAAACATATGTCTATGTATTATGGTCACTATATTGTCCATATCATTCTAGTTTACGTTGCCAAATCAAGATAGAGACACAGTTCGGCTCATATATTTTTAAGACACATCAGCATAGACAGAATATAAGTGCGAGAAACTCTACAACATTGGCAACACTTGTAATGTGCATCACATGAGAACATAATTGTTTATACAACTGAAACTGAAATCAACATAGAGCAAGAAGTTAGAACAACAATCCAGTTAAAGAAATATATTTAAAACATACATGTTGCACCATTGGAGTTCCAATTGGATCCTGCAAATTCGAAAGTAGTTGGTATGAGTAAATACAGTGATGCAAAAACAAAGGAGTATGGACCATAACTACGGAATCTGACCTGAGAACAGTTGCTCTTCTGCTTTAAACGTGGAGTTTGGGTTTGCTCTGGTGGTCTTCGTGCTTTTGGCACTGTAGTTGCTTTACAAACTGCTCATGTGGGGGTACTCTGTGGTGGACATGGTGCTTTGTCAACTAGAAGTGGGTTACTATCTGCTGGGGTTGGGGTTAGATGGGTTGTAGCTGGTTCTCTGCCCAACGGTGTAAGTGTGCAATCTGGAAGAGTCTTGATTATGTGTGGTGGGGCTAGTTTGTGGGCCAGTACAACCATGGTTCTATCTACATCGACGGGTAGCACTGTCTTTTGTGAAGAACATGTTTTTGCTCCCTTAGATACTGCCATCACCCCTCCAATTCAAATGGCTGATAAAAAAGAAAAGAAGTTGAACATACAGACATTGTATGATAGACAGATGTGGTAATTCACATATATGTTGTCTAACCAAACTGGACAGCATGACACAATTTCACATATATGATACCTAACTAAACAGGATAGCATGACACAGTTTTAGACATATGATGGATAACTTAACAGGATATAATGGCATAATTCAACATATGATGAGTATCTAAACAGGATGACATGACAAAACTATATGATGTCTTTCTAAAATAGGTTGGGATGATATAATGCACGTACATGTTGTCTAAGTATACATGATGGCATGATATAATTGACATAATTGATTCATATATGAAGCAACTGGCACTCGCATGTATGATCTCTAAACTAAGCAGATGGAATTCAATATTATGCATATGATGTCTAAACTAAGCAATGCAAGACACCATATGCATGATATGAGAAATATAAACATTACAACTTAGAACATACACCTCAGGTGGGATATAGGACTGGTCATCTGTCTCTGAATCCTCCTCTAAGGAGCTCCCTGTAACCATCGAGATATATGCTTCAACAGGTACCATTGCCTGCTCTAAAGACCTTGTTTTCACTCCTGATTTGTCCATAACCGGCTCAAACGGCTGAGACACACGAAGAGTAGTTCAATATACATAGATTGTCGACAAATGGAATACGTAATGAAAAAAAGATGGCATGAGATAATTCACATATATGATGCCTGGCTACATGGTGGTGCATAATTCACATATATGATAACTGGTGAAAAAACATGGCATTGCATAATTCACATATCTGATATAGAAAGCAAACATGAGGCATTCACACAAAGGATGTCTAATGTAAGCAGATGGCATGGCAATGCAAGACACCATATGCATGATATGAGCAATATAACCCTACCATGTTAGAGCATGCACCTCAGGGCGAGGGGGGGGGGGATACGACAGGTCATCTATCTCTGAATCCTCCTCTGAGGAGCTATCTGTAACCAACAAGAAATATGCATCGACAGGTAGCACTGACTTCTTAGAAGACCTTGTTTTCACTCCAGATTTTCCCATGACTGACTCAAATGGATGATGCACAGGAAGAGTAGTTGAATGTATAAACATTGTTGACAAATGGAATACATTATGAAAAAAATATGGCACGATACAATTCATATATAAGATGACTGGCTAAATAGGATGAGATTGCATGATTCACGTATATGATGCCTGGTAAAGAAGATGGCATTGCATAATTCCCATATACTCCCTCCGTTCCTAAATATTTGTATTTTTAGAGATTTCAAATGGACTACCACATACGGATGTATATAGACATATTTTAGAGTGTAGATTCACTCATTTTGCTCTGTATGTAGTCACTTGTTGAAATCTCTAAAAATAAATATATTTAGGAACAGTGGGAGTATGATATAGAAACCAAACGGGTGGCATTCACACAAGGCAAATCCAAGCTAAGATGATGACATATAAGATGTATAATGTAAGCAATGCGAGGCGCCATATGCATGATATGACCAACATTAGCATGCCATGTTAGAGCAAACACCTCAGGTGGTAAATAGGAGTGGTCGGATCCCTCTGAATCCCCATCTGAACAATTATCTTCCTCTGGAATACAATCTGGAATGGCGGGAGGGGGGGGGGCATTTCACCCACCATGGAGCGCCGTGTGCATGACATTGTATTCCCACGCAACGGTCTTCTCTTTTTCTCTACATGTTTAGTATGGTTGTGTACAATAATTGACATGCATAATAAAAGATAGTTAGATTTTGTAAGGCCTAAGGGGTGCATATGCAGAAACCAAGACTGATGGTAGCAAATGAGTGGATAGGTCCAAAACTAATGATAGTAGGTAGATTATAGCTTTAGTTTAAAAAGATAGGCAATGAATCATCTACTGTTTGTTGCCCACCCAACATGAACCACATAGAAGACCCCAGATGAACCAGAGAGTAGACATATACTATTCGTTGCTGCCTAGATATGAGACCCATGGGCATTTTAAAACTCAAGTTTGAACGATAAAGTAGCAGGTAATAATAACCGATGTATAACGTAAGCAAACACGAAAGACTGTGACCTCTCTTCCGGAACTATGTTGTCTCAGGTTCATCTGCTCTGTCGATGATGGTAATGCAGTTGGCGTGGCTGCATGCAATGGGGAAGATGATCTGAGGTGGCGAAAGAAAGTCTGCAGGGGGAATCTCTGCTGCAGTGAACACTTCTGTCGATGGTGGACCTCAGGTGGGGTGCATGACGGCACGACAGGAGCAGGACATAACACACAGAGTTTTCTTTGACGCCTATCTAAAAATGAAGTAGATCTGTAAGGGCTCCTTAGAATTGGAGGATTCTATAAACGTAGGGACAGGAAAAACACATGAATAGGATAGGAATGCATGTGCAAAACAGAGCATTTGGAAACATATGATTTCTGTCAATCTGGGTGTTTGGTTCACATGAATTGGAAGAACATAGGAGAGAAACATGGCCAAATTAAAGTCAAACCACGTGAAAATGAAAAAAAATAAGAATCATATTATGCGAGTAATACAATTAGTCATGTTCTTCATGCATACTAATTTGAAAATGACGTCCAAGTGGATATTAAAATTCCTACGTTTTTTCTTTGAAAGAGACACCAAAGGAAAAAATCCTCCAGTTTTGCTTTGCTCCACTCCTTCTAACCAAATGCATGAATAGTAGTACCATAGTAGTTCCATAGCAAAGGATCCCTAAGGCATCGACATGAATGTAGAGTAACAAAGTGATGCGACGAGTGTACAACCTCTTTTGCATAGCCTTGTCGACCTCAACATCATTGGGTTAGACGTGGAGGATGGTGATGCTGGTGTGACTGTCGGAGGCGACGAAGAAGATCTGAGGCCTCTAGAAACGACGCCGAGGGTACTGCTCCACTATGATTGATGGTTCCGTCGTTGGAGCAGCTCCGGTGATGTGTACGGCGGTGAGGCTGAAGCAGGACAAGACATACAATGTTAATCTGAAGTGGGACTCTAATATCATATGCAATATATGATGTAAAATACATCACCAAAAAGTGCTAGATGTAAAATACATCAGCCATGCCACGGCCGCTCCGACAGATTGTAACACCCCGGATGTAACTTTCCCAATTTGTACTCCAACTCTTGCCGTTTCCGGCGTTAAGTTAATTTATTTTCTCGGGTTCGGGTTTTTGTCTCCGTGTGTTGTTGTCGTTTTCATGCATCTCATATCATGTCATCATGCGCATTGCATTTGCATACGTGTTCATCTCTTGCATTCGAGCTTTTTCCCCGTTGTCCGTTTTGCATTCCGGCGCTTCGTTCTCCTCCGGTGGTCATTTCTAGCTTTCTTTCGTGTGTGGGGATTAAACATTTCCGGATTGGACCGAGACTTGTCAAGAGGCCTTGGTTTACTACCGGTAGACCGCCTATCAAGTTTCACATCATTTGGACTTCGTTTGATACTCCAACGGTTAACCGAGGGACCGAAAAGGCCTCGTGTGTGTTGCAGCCCAACACCCCTCCAATTTGGCCCAAAACCCACCTAAGCCTTCTCCATCATCTAGATCGTTCGATCACGATCGCGTGGCTGAAAACCGCACCTCATTTGGACTCTCCTAGCTCCCTCTATGCCTATAAGTAGACCCCTCCACAAAATCCCGGCTCTCCTCCTCCCCCTAACCCTAGATCTCGTCATCGCGCGCCGCCGGACATTTTCCCCCGCCGACGGACATGTCCGAACTCCGCCTCTGCCGCCACGTGGCGTCACGCAGTTGGCCGCGCCCCGCGGGACCGCATCGCCGCGCCGCCGGGCCCGGGAAGCCCAATGCCGGCCCCCGCGGCCCATCTTCCCCCGCGCCAGCGCCCGAGCGCCCCGGCCGCCTGCCCTCCAGTGCCGCCTCGCCGCCTTCGCCGGCGCCGCCCCGCTGCCGCGCTGGTCGCCGGCGACCCGCGGGAGGTCGCCGCCTCGCTCCGGTCGCCGCCGCCCTCCTGTGCCACCGCCGCCTCAGATCCGAGCCGGCGCCCCTCCGCCGCCTCTCCCTCCTACTCCGGTGCTCCGGCGAGTCCCCGGAGCAGTCCGGAGACCCCTCCAACTCCGGCCGGCCGTCCTCGGTTCGCGTGCTGTGAACAGTAAACCCTAGATCTCGAAGGTTGTTTTTCTTCTAAGTCCCGAAATCCCAGATCCAAGTGCCCATGTTCATAGCCCCATAACTTTGCATCTGTAGCTCCGATTCATGCATATAGCGTATCAAAATGTTCACCTCAGAGAGTACATCATTTCATTACATTGCATCATTTGCATTTGAGTTCATCTTGATGCCCGAAATGCTGTTAGAAGAGGGCTACTTGAGTTAATCGTCAGATCTGCTACTCCATTTAGCTTTTTGTCATTTTTGCCATGATTATTGTGTGCATGTTATGCCCTGATGCTCATATGTTTTGTTAAGGGTTTTGTCATCTTTCCAGAGGTGCAACCCATGTATTTTGTGATGTGTGTGGTGACTAGCACAAGCTTGCAAAGTGGTGCACTTGGTAATTCTGTTTTCAGGGACTTAGCAATTCCACTAAGTCCTTGAGCTGTTTATCTCATATGCTCATATGTTCTTGTTGTTTCCTAGTGACCCGTGCCTCTTTTGAGGATGATCAGTAAGGATGTTTTGTTAATCTTGTATTGCTCTATCCATCCATGTCTTTGTTTGCAATTATGGAGCACCCTAGCTTGAGTCAATTGAGCTCTATTTTTGCTACTTTGTGAATCTGGGCAGATTGTCAACTTGTTTGCAATTTTGCCGATGATGTTGTAGTTGATCCGTGCATGCTATGCTATTGTTCTTGCCTTGTATAGCTTGAATTTTGTGTATTCTTGATGGATGTATGCTTAGCTTATCATGACTTGCTCCGTAGTGAGTGCATCGAGCTCGTAAACATGCTTACTTGAGATATTTTTCAGCATGAGCCAGTTTTCACTAAGTCTGTGATCTGATTATGTTTTTGCTATGTTCACATGCTTGCAATTGTATTTTCTGATCCCTTTTGGCTCAAGGTCACTAAGGGACTTTGGTTAAGCTCTTTGAGTAGCTCCATGCCATGCTTTACTTTGCCATGTTCAGGTCCTGTAGCATGTAGTTTTGTTGCTCCGAAGTGGGCTACCTGATCTGAAATTCCAGACAAGTGTTAATTTCACTAAGTCTGAGATCTGTTTGCCATATGCATTTTTGCCATGCTTGTTTGAACCTGTTAATGGATGAATTGGCCGTAGCGCAGTGCTAGACTTTTGTTAAGCATCTTGTATGCATCCCTGCCATGTATTTTGTTGTCATGTTTGAGTGCTGTAGCATGTTCATCTCATTGCATTTAGAAGGCTACTTGCTGTAAACCGCAGACCGGTGTCATATTTGAATCGCTTGCCATTTCCAAACCGCAACTCCGATTCCGATGTTCTTTATATCGTTTTCAAGTGATTTAATCTCATCTTTCCAGTGGCACACTTGTATTTCCAAGTTGAGGCCAGGTTCTTGCATTTCCTGTCATATCTTGCATTTTGCATCCCGCATGGCATCCCACATAGCATATCATCTTTGCATCATATTGGTTGATCCTTGCACGTGGTTGATTGTATCCTTGTTGCTTGTTTGTCTTGTTTGGGTAGAGCCAGGAGACGAGTTCGCTAACGAGGAGCCCATTGAGTTTGCTTTCGAGGATCCAATCAACTCTGACAACTTTGCAGGCAAGATGATCATACCCTCAAAATCACTACTATCTTTGCTTTGCTAGTTAGCTCGCTCTTTTGCTATGCCAATGCTACGATGCCTACCACTTGCTTTCAAGCTTCCAAATTGCCATGTCAAACCTCTAACCCACCATGTCCTAGCAAATCGTTGATTGGCTATGTTACCGCTTTGCTCAGCCCCTCTTATAGCGTTGCTAGTTGCAGGTGAAGATTGGAGGACATTCCTTGTTGGAACATTTATTTACTTGTTGGGATATCGTTATATTGCCATGTTATCTTAATGCATCTATATACTTGGTAAAGGGTGGAAGGTCAGCCTCTCGCCTAGTGTTTTGTTCCACTCTTGCCGCCCTAGTTTCCGTCATATCGGTGTTATGTTCCCGGATTTTGCGTTTCTTACGCGGTTGGGTTATAATGGGAACCCCTTGGTAGTCCGCCTTGAATAAAACTCCTCCAGCAATGCCCAACCTTGGTTTTACCATTTGCCACCTAGCCTTTTTCCCTTGGGTTTCGCGGACTCAATGGTCATCTTATTTTAAACCCCCCGGGCCAGTGCTCCCCTGAGTGTTGGTCCAACCTAGAGCACCGTGCGGGGCCGTCCCTTGGCAACTTGGGTTACATTGGTTCCCGTACGCTTAGCTTATCCGGTGTGCCCTGAGAACGAGATATGTGCAGCTCCTATCAGGATTTGTCGGCACAGCGGGTGGTGTTGCTGGACTTGTTTTACCATTGTCGGAGTTGTCTTGAAGAACCGAGATACCGAGTCTGATCGGAACGTCTTGGGAGGAGGTCTATTCCTTCGTTGACCGTGAGAGCTTGTCATGGGCTAAGTTGGGACTCCCTTGCAGGGATTGAACTTTCGGAAGCCGTGCCCGCGGTTATGGGCAGATGGGAATTTGTTAATGTCCGGTTGTAGATAACTTGAACCTCAAATTAATTAAAATGAATCAACTAAGTGTGTTACCGTGATGGCCTCTTCTCGGCGGAGTCCGGGAGGTGGACACGGTGTTGGAGCAATGTTTGCGTAGGTTGTTTCTCTAGTTTCTCGCTCGCGCTTTGCCTCCTCTTCTCGCTCTCTTTTGCGAATAAGTTAGCCACCATATTTGCTAGTCGCTTGCTGCAGCTCCACATATATTTACCCTGCCATACCTATAAGCTTAAATAGTCTTGATCGCGAGGGTGCGAGATTGCTGAGTCCCTGTGGCTCACAGATTACTATTACACCAGATGCAGGGCCTGATGATTCTGCTCCAGGAGACGCGCTTGAGCTCAAGTGGGAGTTCAACAAGGACTCTCAACGTTACTATGTTTCCTTTCCTGATGATCAGTAGTGGTGCCCAGTTGGGGGCAAACGGGACCGTTGTCGCATGTTGGGTTCTCTTTTATTTTGGCGCCGTAGTCGGGCCATGAGTGTTTGGTTGATGTAATGTTATTTATGTACTTTATTGACGTGGCGAGTGTAAGCCAACTATGTTATCTCCCCTTTGTTATTTGTATTACATGGGATGTTGTGAAGATTGCCTAACTTGCGACATATGCCTTCAATGCGATTATGCCTCTAAGTCGTGCCTCGACACGTGGGAGATATAGTCACATCGAGGGTGTTACACAGATGCTGTAAATGTTTTTCACTCTGAACTTAACTGAAGAAACTGAACTTTACAGTCGAAACCGAATTTTACTGCCGAAACAGATTGAACTAGTAGCAGAGCATTGCAATAGATGTTTAGGGTGTTTGAGCACTAGTAGCAGAGAAGCAGTGATCTAAATCAGCAGATGCTCGAGCAGGGAACGCACTAGCAGAGAGCAAGTTGTGCAGCAGCACCGCGACCGAGTGCTAAAGCAGCTACTCCTGTAGCTGCCGGAGGTCGTGCAGCAGCAACAGCAACACGAGCGAGAGCAAGAGCAGAGCAGCAGCACAAACGAGAGCAAGAGCGGAGTAGCAGATCGACCGACAGCAATAGCAGAGCAGAGTAGCAACACGAACGAAAGCAAGAGCAGTGAAACAACGCGACCAACAGCAAGAATAGAGCCGCAGCGCGAGCGAGAGCCGGAGCAGCAGTAGCAGCGCGACCGAAAGCCGGAGCAGCTGCATCTAGTGCCGGTGTGGAAGTGGCCGCCGAGGAAGCAATGGCATGGGGGAGAGACATCGTGGATGAAGTGGCCGGCGACGGTGCCGTCGATGGAGACCCGCCATGGCTGCTCGGTATCGAGCACCGGCAGCCCCGTGAGATCGAATAAAAGATAAAATACAACGGTGAGTGCAGAACCTCCTTGGTGGTGCCGAGTTGGCCTCGGCTTCATCGGAGGAATTGGCGAGGGTGCTGCGGTTCCGATGGGGCAGGTCAAGACAACACTGTGGGGATGGAGGTGACGCAATAGATGAGGCAAACAGTGGGGCAGCTCCTTGGAGGTGGAGGACGGGGCGGCTGATCCGACAGGACGACGAGTTCGATGACGGATCCTCATCCGGTGCGGTATATGAGGGACGTCGAGCTGTTGCGATTGACGACGTCGTTGGGAAGAGTCTCTGGCTGGGCAGCGGTCGGGAGGCCGACGGAGGAGCGTGGGGTTTCGCGGGTTTTGGCAGCCTCGGTGTACGAATGGGGGGACAAAGGGGAAGGTAGGGGGAGCCATGGCTTAGGGACGCGCTTGTCTGAAATGTAGGGTAGGTTACCAGCGTACCCCCACCAGTTTTGACACCGCGACATCGAGCCGGCATTTCCAGCTGAGGGGTAGAAGGGGGATTTCGCGTGTCTGGGCTGCGGGGCCGATTTTGGATGAGGAGGGAGTTTTCGCGCACGTCAAAGTTTCGGGATAACAAGGCGCAGTGCGGGTTGAAGAGAGGGGAGTTTCAAAGCAGATGAGACAAAAGATACTCAAGCTTGAAAATTTCGGGATAACAAGGCGCAGGTTCCTTGTTCGGCAGAACAAACTTAATGTGTACAAAAAAACAATTCATACAAGACATAAGAGAGTCATGTCCCCTTGTACTATATTGCTATAAATGCCATTGAAAAAACTACAAGAAAAATGTAAAAAAATCGGGAGAACAAGATTACCCTGTACAATACCAAATCGGTTCGCACTTCCCTCAACAAAAAAATCAATTCCCACAAAAAGAAAGATTCATGTGCCTTTTTATATGATTACAAATGCCAGGATCTTGAATTTCAATTTTTGAATCCACGTTATGTTGAATTCGAATATATCGTTAGGTGACCTTGCGGTTTATAATGGATGTAGGTCTACATTTTGATCTTCCATCATATATGAACATTTTACTCCACCCTATGAACATACATATTGTCGTCTACCATATGGACTATTGAATCAATTTTCCTTATTTGAATACGATTGTTGTCAAGTTATACAATCATTTAAATATTATCTCGATAACAAAAAACATGCATATAGAAGTAATCATATTTCACTATCACTACTGCAGGATACTGCTAATGCGACACTATGATCAGAGACCCTTTGCCGAAACTGTGTGTGATGCAATAATTGCAAATAGTGGTGTAAAAAACCCGTCAAAAAAGGTGCAAAATGTTTGCGATGGCGGAGCCATCAAACACGGTTCAAATTTTAGTTGCGTGTGCGATGGTAGACACATGGTTAATCCATTCAAACTGCCTGCGATGAGGCAGAACAAAAGAAATGGGCATCCATAACAATGTGTGTGCAATGCAAGACACACGGTTAATCCATTCGAATTGTTTGCGATGAGGTAGAACAACAGAAATGGTAAGCCATATAAATGTGTGTGCGATATACGGCATACGGTTAACTCAGACAAACTGCTTTCAATTAGGGAACACAATAGACACAGTTCAACTTAACAAGATGTGTGTGATATGCGGCATACAGTTCACATGGATGAAATGTTTGGGATGACCCAAAAGAACACAAACGAGTGGTGTAAACAAGATGTGTGATACATGGCAAACAGCCGACTCAGATGAACTGTTTGCGACGAGAAATTATAACACAGACGGTCAATATAGTTACTTCGTGTGCGATTTTGTGTGTACGAAAAACTTTGAAAAATGCAAACTAGTTGCTTGTGGTGGCGGAGTATCGCACACGGTGTGTCTACGAGTACTCGTGTGCGATGATTAGTATGTTACACATACGTTTCCTTATGTTAACATGTGTGTGAATTTGTAATATGGACAGTTAATATGCAAATGCCTTCTGGACATCGGGCGCACGCTTAAACTTAATGAACTGTGTACGATAATAATACTTTCCATGATAATTTATGAACTTGGGTACCAACATTTGAGTAACGTATATATAGTGGTTACACTATTCGACAAAAGGAGGATCTTCGTAACACGATTTTGACAACCATATCCATATCTACATACTTAACATAGTAACAACTATCGCATTTAAGAGGCTAAGGGTCAACAACCATATGGTCCATATCTACATACATAACATGTATAGTAACAGCTAGCACATTTTAAGAGGCTAAGGGCTAACAACCACAACTATCCACTGGAAGCAGCTTGATCATGGCGACTCGGCATCTCGTCAATGAAAAGGAAGAGCCCTCCTGTGCCTTGGTAGAGCATGAGTAGAACAGTGTCTCCAATTTCCCAATATGGATGCATTGCCATGAGAAGCGAGAACTTGTTAATTTGAATGGTTCCATTTCTGTTGGAAATGCAGTACCTTGCAATCACTTTGGCGTTATTAGCAGGCACAAGTGTAATTCGACCACGCCGAGAAATCGATCAAGGAACTGCTACAGGGGGCAATTTTTGTTGACATGTAGAATAAAAAACAATTGTAACATATCGTTGAAGATATATATAGTTTATGAGCATCAACATTAAAAAAAGACGTTTTACTAGCGTTTTGTGGATACAATTGTTCTTGTTCAGTGTGTGCACCATAGATCTAATTAATCCCATCCAAAATCCAGCATTCATACACTGTGCTATCTCTGTCAGATTATCAACAAAGTTTATGACATGCTTCAAGTCCTTGAAGTGAAATTTGGTATGCCTGGTAACATACAGATCGTTCACTATGCATCCAACATATCCTGCTTAAAAGGTGGAAAGATGTTATTTATTCAGAACATGGAAGAAGAATATATAGTGCGCATAAATTGGTAAATAGAATTTGTTACTGCCTAGGAATGGAGTCAGAATATGATATCACAATTGGTTGCTTAAATAGTGATCAATTGGTTACTTAAATATTAATATGACAGCATGGAGAAAGTTGAAAGGACACTAACCTCGATCAGACTTTGATTGGCTGATGACGTTGGGGAAGTAAACATACATGTTAATTAGACCAGGCTGTGGTGCGCGCACTAGAATTTTATTGCCAGCTTTCAGTTTGTAACACTTAGACATTTTTCTCCAAAGCTCCGCATTAAAATAGGAGTGACCATCTTTATCAAGTTTTACGCTAACCGTCATTGTAAATCCATGCTGCATTGTCAATATGACATCATGGGAGTCATCAGCAAAGTAAAGCCCAAGATTTCCTTCTACTCCTATTCTTGCAAAGCAAGGGAAGTACTGCTTGAAATGAAAATTAAGATCGTAAACTAGATATATTGAAATAACAGAGCAAGATGCAAATATGGGAGTAACTAATAGAACAGATCCATACATATAGATGAAAGCAAAGTACAAAATATAGAATTAAAAATAGATAATGTAACAAAGATTTGATGCAAATATATAGATAATGTAGCAACAAACGGTATATGTTCACAAATTTAGGCCATGCTGACCGTGGTAGGTTGAGATTGAACATACCGAGCGCTCCCTAAAGTCATACGAAATGGTGAGATAGAACTTCGTTTCCGACTGGTCACGACCACAGTTGCCCAATTTGTGCTCGCACTGTGGACACATGAATGAACACCCACGAATCAGCTAGAACAAAAATGATTCCATGGCGATTTCCTCCGGTTGATTAACAGCGACCGACGGATTGCTATAAGAGATGAGTGAATATTTTGCTAATTAAGTTGATTACCTTCTCCATGAGAAAAATCCCCAGCCCAAACCCGCAGAAAACCCCAGTCGACCAGAGTCTAGAATCGGTGCAGATAGGCGACGGAAAGTGGTAGGGGCGAAATCTGGTGCCGTTTGGAGTGCAACCTATGCCCACCGCCAACAACCGTAGAGCTTAGGGTGCAGAGTTGCGGAATAGTCCACGGCGAGTGAGTGGGGACGAGATGGGCGAGGTTTTCTTTTTTCCTTTTGCATGTGTGAGTAAACACACACGATTCGCAGAGGCAATGGAGATGAATCTTGTGCGATAGTAAATCCCCGAGATTGAATGGGAATCCAAATTTCCTTTGTCCTTCATCCATGAGTTTTTTCTACAATGAACATAAACCCTGCTAATCACCATGTTCAAATTTGACACTTTTCGGGTTCATTTACAATATTTAGGGGATTATGTGCATTTTGTAGGCATTAATGCACATAACTCAAATTCAACCAATCGATTCATGAAAGGGTGCACAAGAATGGCCTGGAAAAACGACACTCGTGGTATTTAGTAATTTCTCAAGCCTTTTACAAGGAATGGGCAAAGATCTCAATGGAATGTGTGGAAATAGTCAACCACAAACGCGTCATTTACTGGGTTATCAACTATAGAAGAATGAAATATGTAAAAACATGACAGCTGGCATGGTGCCATGATATGGCCTCACCGTGCCCTAGTTAAAAGCTGAGAAGGTTTGATTTATGTCGTCATGCACGCCCTTCATAAATCGAACCATCACCGAGGAAGTTCAATGCTTTCTAGAGGGAAATCACCAAGATTGAAGGGGAATCCTAATTTCCGTCCTAGTTTGTCATCCAGTTTTTTTCCAACGATCAACATACCGCCTCAAATGCAACGTGTTCAAATTTGACATTTTTCCAAACTCATTTACCATATTTAGGGGATTATGTGCATTTTCTAGGCATTAATTATGCACATAATTCAAACTCGAACAATTGGTGCATGAAAAGGTCCACAAGAACGGTCTAGAAAACCATGCTCGTGCTATTTAGTACATTCTCATGCCTTTTACAAGGAATGGGCAGATATTTCAAGGAAATGTGTGGCAATAGTCAACCATAAACGTGTCGTTTACTGGGTTAACAACTATACAAAAATGAAATGCATGCTTGGAAAACATGACGCCTGGTGTGGTGCCACGGTATGACCTCACCGTGCCCTGGTAAAAATGTCATCATGCACGCCTTTCATAAAACGAACCATCACCGAGGAAGTTTCATGGTTTCGAGGGGGAAATCCCTAAGATTTAAGGGGGGATCCAAATTTCCTTTGTGCTTTGTCCATGAGTTTTTTCTATGATGAACATACAACCTGCAAATCACCGTGTTCAAATTTGGCAATTTTCTAGGTTCATTTTCTATATTTAGGTGATTATGTGCATTTCCTAGGCATTAATGGACATAATTCAAGTTCAAACAATCGGTGCATGAAAGGGTCCACAAGAACGGCCTGGAAAACCATGCTCGTGCCATTTAGTAAATTCTCATGCCTTTTACAAGGAATGGACATATATTTTGATGAAATGTGTGGCTATAGTCAACCACAAATGTTTGTTTGTTGGGTTTTCAACTATAGAAAAAATGAAATAAATGCTTTAAAAACATGACGCCTGGCATGGTGCCATGGTAAGACCTCACCATGCCCTGGTAAGAATTTGAGAAGGTTTGGCTTATCTCATCATGCACACCCTTCATAAATCGAACCATCACTAAGGAAGTTCCATGCTTTCGAGAGGGAAATCCCGAAGATTGAAGGGGAATCCAAATTTCCGTCCTAGTTTCTCATTCAGGATTTTTTCCAACGATCAACATACCTCCTCAAATGCAACGTGTTCAAGTTTGACATTTTCCTGGGCTCATTTACCATATTTAGGGGTTTATGTACATTTTCTAGGCATTAATGGACATAATTCAAATTTGAACCATTGGTGCATGGAAAGGTGCACAACAATGGTCTGGAAAACTATGCTCATGTTATTTAGTACATTCTCACGCCTTTTACAAGGAATGGGCAGATATTTCAAGGAAATGTGTGGCAATAGTCAACCATAAATGCGCCGTTTACTAGGTTAACAACTATACAAAAATGAAATACATGCTTGGAAAACATGACGCCTGGTGTGGTGCCACGGTATGACCTCACCGTGCCCTGGTAAAAATGTCATCATGCACGCCTTTCATAAAACGAACCATTACCGAGGAAGTTTCATGGTTTCGAGGGGGAAATCCCCAAGATTTAAGGGGGGATCCAAATTTCCTTTGTACTTTGTCCATGAGTTTTTTTCTATGATGAACATACAACATGCAAATCACCGTGTTCAAATTTAGCAATTTTCCGGGTTCATTTGCCATATTTAGGTGATTATGTGCATTTCCTAGGAATCAATGCACATAATTCAAGTTCAAACAATCGGTGCATGAAAGGGTCCACAAGAACGGCCTGGAAAACCATGCTCGTGCCATTTAGTAAATTCTAATGCCTTTTACAAGGAATGGACATATATTTTGATGAAATGTGTGGCAATAGTCAACCACAATTGTTTGTTTGTTGGGTTTTCAATTATAGAAAAAATGAAATAAATGCTTTAAAACATGATGCCTGGCATGGTGCCGTGGTGTGAACTCACCATGCCCTGGTAAAAATTTGAGAAGGTTTGATTTATGTCGTCATGCACACCCTTCATAAATCGAACCATCACTGAGGAAGTTCCATGCTTTGGAGTGGGAAATCCCGAAGATTGAAGGGGAGTCCAAATTTCCATCCTAGTTTGTCATTCAGTTTTTTCCAACGATCAACATACCTCCTCAAATGCAACATGTTCAAATTTGACATTTTCCTAGGCTCATTTACCATATTTAGGATGTGAATTTTTAGGCATTAATGGACATAATTCAAATACAAATAATCGGTGCATGAAAAGGTGCACAAGAACGATCTAGAAAACTATGTTCATGTTATTTAGTACATTGTCATGCCTTTTTACAAGGAATGGGCAGATATTTCAAGGAAATATGTGGCAATAGTCAACCATAAATGCGTTGTTTACTGGGTTAACAACTATACAAAAAATGAAACACATGGTTGGAAAACATGACGCCTGCCATGGTGCCATGGTATGGCCTCACCATGCCTTGGTAAAAATTGGAGAATGTTTTCCTTATGTCATGATGCGCGCCTTTCATAAATCGAACCATCACCGAGGAAGTTTCATGGTTTTGAGGGGGAAATCACTAAGATTGAGGGGGGGGGGTCCAAATTTCCTTTGACCTTTGTCCACGATTTTTTTCTATGACGAACATACAACCTGCAAATCACCGTGTTCAAATTTGGCACTTTTTCGGGTTCATTTGCCATATTTAGGGGATTATGTGCATTTCCTTGGCATTAATGCCCATAATTCAAGTTCAAACAATCGGTGCATGAAAGGGTCCACAAGAATGGCCTAGAAAACCATGCTTGTGCCATTTAGTAAATTCTCACGCCTTTTACAAGGAATGGACAGATATTTTGATGAAATGTGTGGCAATAGTCAACCACAAATGTTTTTTTGTTGGGTTTTCAACTATAGAAAAATGAAATAAATGCTTAAAAACATGACACCTGGCATGGTGCCATGGGATGACCTCACCATGCCCTGGTAAAAATTTGAGAAGGTTTGGCTTATGTCGTCCTGCACGCCCTTCATAAATTGAACCATTATCGAGGAAGTTCCATGCTTTCGAGAGCAAAATCCCCAAGATTGAAGGGGAATCAATTTTTCTTCGTTCTTTGCCGTAGAGTTTTTTTTCTACGATGAACATACACCCTGCAAATCATCGTGTTCAAGTTTGGCATTTTTCCAGGTTCATTTACCATATTTAGGGGATTATGTGCATTTTCTAGGCATTTAGCGCATATAAATCGAATCCAGCTATAGGTGCACGGGTCTGATGTGAGGGACATGGATTGCCGTTCGATCGCGACGCATCGTATGGTGCACACGCACGATCTGCATGGCTGGGGTTCCGGCCAATCATAGCGCAACACACAATAGGCTCAACACACACTGTTTTCGGAAGCGACGGAGATGAATCGTGTGCGATAATGAATGAGCAAAATTGTAAGGGAAGCCAAATTTCTATTGTCGTTTGTCGTTGAGCTCTTGAATACCACTGCACTATATGACTGCCCGGCCCCTCCATCCCAGAGCTCTCTCCAGGCATCGTCCATGGCACTACGTCGCACAGTAACTGGTAAGGAAGCGATGGCATCCTGCCGTGCCGCGTTCCTCGCCGCCTGCGACCGCACACATGGTAAGGAACCGATGGCATCTCGCCGTGCTGAGTTCATCACCGCCAGCGGCCAGACAGTTACATGGGCGGACTTTGAGGCTGCCATGGCTGAATGGGTGGTGGATCTAGAGGCGGCAAAGCCGCATAGAAGGAGCGGAAAATGCAGAAAGCAGTCAATAAAAGAGAGTCCCGCCGCTGCAAGAAAAAAGAGGCCGCACGCCGTGGTGAGGAGTGCTTGGCGGAGATCGAAGAACGGTGGGCTGCCACCTACAAGGCCGGGAAGGAGAACACCGACGTCTGGCCAGCATGCCCCGATGGCAGCATGTGAGAAGCAGTTTAAGTTTTTAGTATTAGAGAAAATTACCACTTTAAGTTTGTAGTATTAGAGCAAATTAACAGTAGTACTTTAAGTTTGTAGTATTAACGTACAATATCGGTAAGAGCATCCTTTGAGGGCTTTGAGCTTGATTAGCATGTGTGCCCGTATGCGTTTTTTTGCGTTAATCATTAGAAGATCACAAAACTCACGGTTTCTATGCCGTACCCATTTGCGTTTTTTTGCATTAACGACCCATAAGTCAGTTACCTGTGCGATGTTTCCTAATAAACCAGGCGTACCATTGGCCGAAAGATCGAGTACACATGTACATTGTTTTGGAGATGGGATCTGCCGACTTTCTTTTTTCTCGCACATGAGTATTTTACGCGCTTCGTTTGCGTTGTGTGTTTCCCCGACCCAAGATTAAAGTTTCGCAGCGAAATTTTCATTAGGCGCGTGATTTCAGAATTTATTCCTCCAACCACATCCCCACGCTCAGTATCCCCCCTCGCGCCTCCCCCTACCGGCATCTCAAACCGCCGCCACCGCAACCACAACTTCAACCACATCTACGTTCTGCTCGGATCCAGTCAGGTAACCCAATGATCTTTATCATGTCCCCGGTCTGATTGCTTAAATGGCGCCTGCGAAACATCCTCATGCCTCCAAATCCCCCCGCCAGGAGTTGATGGTAGTCCATGGCGCGATGGCCGCTGTGCGTGTTGACCCGGAGGAACACCTCGCCTCCACCGCCACCGCCGACATGGTGCAGGCTCTGGCCCAGATGAAATCCCCCAGCGACTACCCCCAAGACTTAACAGGTAAGATCTGACCAGCTAAATCTTACAAATACCACTTGCAACGGCTATGATTTGTACGGTTGATGTATTAAGCATGTTCGTGCCTTGTTTATTTCAGTACTGCACACTGTGTGATGTTTAAATATTACCGTGTCCAGCTCAATTTCACCAATACCAGCAACAAACTTACAATACATGACTCAGGATATCACTAGAGATGCTGCCCATTTGCTATTTTTAGTGGATGCTAACCCTGTTGTACTTAACATGCCTGTCCATGTACTTACGCAGGGTCATAACAGCCGATGCTTTTGTCTGCCTTGAGGTGAGCTGCATCCCATGACATACAGTATTTCACATAATTTGTGCAATTGCAGTCTAACTTCTACCATTTACTGGTTGCCTATAGGTACACATGTCAGTGGCACTGATCCATGCTTTGACCTGGAGGAACAACTCGCCTCTGCCGTCACTGATTTTGGGCGGGCTCGGGCCAAGATGAAGTGCCCCAGCAACTACCTCTCAAGACTGACGAAGTATGTACTCACAAGTTCAATCTTACCAATACCAGTTGCAGTTAATGGCTATGTTCTGCACGGTCGATGTATTAAGCATGTTCTAGTAAACATGCCTAACATTTTTTGCTACTTTCCCTACCTTTTATAGACATCTGGGCCATTCTCTGCTCTGGGCAGCACCTGCCTTGTGATGTTTAACTCTGCCAATTGCATTTTTATCAGTACCGGTTTCAATGGCCATTAAGCCTGTTGCAATTAATAGTTGAATCCATTTTTAAACAATTGTATTTCAATGGTGCAAACTTACAAAATATGACTTAGGATGTTGTTAAGCCTATTGCAATTAACAGTTGTATCCATTTTTTAATCTGTCCATTTGCTACCATGCTACTCTCCGCATGAAAGGTTGAAAGCGAGCGTAAGGGGTTGGCCCCTAGTGCCTAGGCAGTGCCTAAGCGCCCTAGGCATGGCCTAGGCGGTAATATAATTTTTACTCATAGTGTCTTTATGATTATTATATGGGTGTTGATATTAGTTTAGGGCATATAAATAAGTTGATTACCATCTACTGCCATTGGAATATAACCCGTTTTGCACATTAGTGCGGTATGTGGCATGATTTCTTACTTGGGTAGATAATTCCTTGCTTGCCCTGCCTAGACCTCCATTTATGCCCTAGGCGAGGCATTTCGCTACTGCCTAGCGCCTAGGCATGCCTAAGCGCCTCCTAGGCACTGCCTTTTCCAACAGAGACTAGAGATGCTGCCCATTTGCTATTTTTGGTGGATGCTAACCCTATTGTACTTAACATGCTTGTCCATGTACTTACGTAGGGTCATAACGGCCGATGCTGGTGTTTGCCGTCGAGGTTAGCTACATCCCATGTCTTACAGTATTTCACATCATTTATGCAATTGCAGTTTAACTTCTACCATTTACTGGTTGCCTGTAGGTACACATGTTAGTGGCACTGATCCACGCTTCGACCCGGAGGAACAGCTCGCCTCCGCCGCCACAGACTTTAGGCGGGCTCTGGCCAAGATGAAGTGCCCCAGCAACTACCTCTCAGGACTTACCAAGTATGTACTCACCAGTTCAATCTTACCAGTACCAGCTGTAATTAATGGCTATATTTTGTATGGTCGATGTATTAAGCATGTTGTAGTAAACATGCCTAACATGTTTTAGCTATTTCCGCTACCTTTTTATAGACAACTGAGCCATTATCTTCTCTGGCAGCACCTGCCCTATGATGTTTAACTCTGCCAATTGCATTTTTATCAGTACCGGTTTCAATGGCCATTAAGCTTGTTGCAATTAACAGTTGTATGCATTTTTAAAGAGTTGTATTTCAATGGATACAAACTTACGGAACATGAATTAGGATGTTGTTAAGCCTGTTGCAATTAACAGTTGTATCCATTTTTTAATCCGCCCATCCCTTTGCTATCGTGCTACTCTTTCGAAATGAAGATATCACTACAGATGTTGCCGTTTTATTACCATTTGCTATTTTTGGTGGATGTTAACCCTATTGTAGTTAACATTGGCTTTCCATGTACTTACACAGGGCTACAATGGGCAATTCTGTTGGTTGCCGTCGAGGTTAGCTGCATCCCATGTCTTATACACCATCTATTCCTAAATATAAGTATTTTTAGAGACTCCGATATAGATTACATAAGGAGCAAAATGAGTGAGTCTAGATTCTAATCTAAACTATATCTATAATTCTATATACATCCGTATGTAGTTCATATTGAAATCTCAAAAAAAACTTGTACTTAGGAACATAGGTAGTTGTATTTTACATCATTTGTGCAATCTCAGTTTAGCTTCTAACATTTATTGGTTTCTTGTAGGTACATATATGAGCGGTACTGATCCACTCTTCGATCCCTTTTGTGTATGGGATAATGAGATATTCATGAACAAGCGTCAAGTGAGGAAACTAAGAAAGATTGTTAGGCGAAATAAATGGGTGATTGAATTAAGCTCTTTATTTACACTTTGTCGAAGACAACATCGAACTTTTGGATGGTAAGTAATGTGTTGCCTTTTCCCCCTGCCCGCAACAAGTTAATCTATTAGACCGCAGTATCTGATATTTTTCTCTTTTTAGTGGTTTTCGAAGCTATTTACTGATGATTACCTTGCAAACTACATGACCGGAGTGGAGGCAACTAAGGTTAAAGTATATAATTCATGCTACCATGATAATGCTCTAGAAGTCACAAGGGGTTGGACAAAAGTGGTTCGTGCCTATGGCATGCAGGAAGGCACATTATGGGCATTCCGCTTCTTCAACACCATCAACCGTCAAAATGATTTATACTTGTCTCTTCACCTTTACCACCTTTAAATACTGTGGTTCATCATAGTTAATTGCTGCCTAATCCTATAAGTACTGAACATATTGTACTGGCAATTTTATTTATGGACTCGTTGTTGAACCATTGTGCTGAGAATTTGAATTGCACGTTTCATATTTCAAAATTTCCAATTTGAATAATAAATTACTGGCAAAAATAAAAAGAGAACAGATGGTCATGGAACTTTGCGAACGGTTATGGCTGTAAAAGCGCTTTTGATGGATAGCCCAATGCCACATAGTTTTCTACATCAAATCGTGTGTGATGTAGTTAACGAAAGCAAACAGTTAACCAAGGCAGAGCGTGTGTGATAGTTACACCTTTCACACATGAGCGTATACATAAAACTATGTGGGATGTACTTTTGAATGGAAACGTTTTCCCTGGATTGACTGTGTGGGATGTACATAAGAACATAAACATATTCCTTGGATTGATTGTGTGTGATATACATGCAAACAGAAATGATTTTCTAGGATTCATCGTGTGGAATGTACATACCTACGGAAATGTTTTTCTTGGATTACTGTGTGGGGTGTACATACCTACGGAAATGATTGGGGTTCGATGCCTCGCATGATCGCACACGACCCCAGCCTGTGTTCATGAGGGCCTATCCCCGATGATTTCTAGGTCGTGTGGGAAGGACCCCCCTATCGCCCCCACTCACTTGGCGACGGTTCCAAATGTTGTCGCGGAAAGGGGTTAAAAACCATTTGTATAGCATCGACGCGCACCAGTGTATGAACCACATGTACCATACGATCTCAAATTCAAATATTTGTATCCATTTTATGTTGAATTCAAATTAGAGTACATTGGTCTAGGTAGCGAGATGTTCGGGATAATCTAAACCCAGTTTTCATATGTATAACTTTTGGCTGAATTGGGACAAGTTTTGGTATAAGCTTCTTGCAAAATCGGAGATTCTCTCAGCAAGCCTCATGGTTCTGAGAGGGAATGTGTCACCTTTGTGTGCGAAACGATATACGCTGCCTTCCCCCTAATTTTCTTTACAGAGGCAACATAGAACTATATGAGTGAACTCTTAAATTTTAGAATTATCCCGGGTTCATTTGGCCTTTTTTATACATTAATTGAGTTTTTGGACATTTAATGTCCATAATCCAAATTTGAACTGCAAGCACAGGCTCCGGTGCACCAAAGTTGGTTGAAAAATCACATGTGTGTCCTTGGGTGAATTTCTAGGTCCCATGCAAGAAATGGGAATGAAATTCAAACATCTGGGCGTCGTGACTCGACCGAGAACATCGAGAAACTTGGTTTTTAAATTCATGTAAATCCAAAACTCGCCTGGAAAACATGAAACTTGGCATGGTGTCATGTCATGGCACTAGCATGCTGTGGTAAAAAATTGGGCCGATTTGGAACAAGTTTTGGTATATGCTTCTTGCAAACCGGAGCTTCTCTCAAGAAGGATCGTGGTTCTGAGAGGGAACGTGTCACCTTTGAGTGTGAAATGATATACGCTGCCCCCCTTGAGTTTCTTTACAGAGGCAACATAGAACTACATGAGTGCTCTGTTAAATTTTGGAATTATTCCGGGTTCGTTTGGCCTTTTTTTATACATTAATGGAGTTTCTGGTCATTCAAATTTGAACTACAAGCACATGCTCCCGTGCACCAAAGTTGGTTGAAAAAATCACATGTGTGTCCTCGGGTGAATTTCTAGGTCCCATGAAAGAAATGGGAATGAAATTCAAACATATGGGCATCGTGGCTCGGCCGAGAACATTGAGAAACTTGGTTTTAAAATTCTTGTAAATCCAAAACACACCTGAAAATCATGAAACTTGGCATGGTGTCATGTCATGGTACTACCATGCTGTGGTAAAGAAATTGGCCGAATAGGAACAAGTTTTTGTATAAGCTTCTTGCAAACCAGAGCTTCTCTCAAGAAGGCTCGTGGTTCTGAGAGGGGACGTGTCACCTTTGTGTGCATAATTCAAATTTGAAATACAAGCACATGCTCCAGTGCACCAAAGTTGGTTGAAAAATTACATGTGTGTCCTCGGGTAAATTTCTAGGGCACATGCAAGAAATGGGAATGAAATTCAAACATCTCGGCGACGTGGCTCGGCTGGAAACATTGAGAAACTTGGTTTTTTAATTCCTGTAAATCCAAAACACGCATGAAAATCATGAAACTTGGCTTGGTGTCATGACATGGCACCAACATGATATGGTAATTTTGCTGTACGATTTGTGAAGGCGCACACATTAACAATCAACAAAGTCATTTTGGAACAAGTGTTGTCACGTTACAATCGGAAACACAAGTATTATTGAAACCGTGGGCGTTCTATTTACCATGTACGTGCCGCCACGTGTCTCCTTTTTTATTAGCTAGTAGGCGCCGTGCAGGGTAGCTATTTGAGTATGGGAGGCGTGCGGTTAGACCCATGCGCGTGCTTATCGGGAGGAGAGCCTGTCGGATCGTGGTTTCGGGCAAACCCTTGTGTCGGTGTTCTAGGAACGGGGGTCCCTAGACTTGCCTGCCTGCGGCCCACGGCGTGGCTCTACAAGCGGGCCCGTACGGCCCAATTCACCAACAAGCATTCAATTCCCTCATGAGGGGCCAAGCCTCGCGAGGCGGACGACACAAGTTCTCCTCAGGAGCGGCCTCACCAGGCGGGCTCATGAGGGGCAGAGAGATCGAGGCCAAGCAAACCTCGCGAGGTTCCAATGACGTGAGCCATTACCATCGAGACCAGGCGGGCGCCAGCATGCACAGTGTCCTTGTTTCCTCTTTGGTGCTCAGGAGGCAAGCGCAGACAAAGAGTACCGAGTGATGAAGCCATGTACCTATGGTAGGGTCATGGATCTGTCCAAGTTACCCTCCCCAAGGACATCCCTAAAAGAACCAGAAGCAGTCGAAGAAAAATCATCATCCACTCGACCGAACGGACAACCACTCGACTACCAGAAGATCTAGAGCCACTCCACTCTGCAACTGTCGGGATTTAAGTCATAGCCTTAATGGTCATTATGTACTTTTATTACGGGTGTTACCAGTAACGTCCCCATCTTTATGTACCTTAAACCCTTTGTAACTAAGGGCGGGAGGGGTCTGGCGAACTCTATATAAGCCACCCCCCTCCTCAGGGACAAGGGTTCGCACCCCCTGTAACACACACACGCATATAATCCAGTCGACCGCCTCCGGGCTCCGAGACGTAGGGCTGTTACTTCCTCCGAGAAGGGCCTGAACTCGTAAAACTCGTGTGTACAACTCCTCCATAGCTAGGATCTTGCCTCTACATTCCTACCCCCATTCTACTATCAGACTTAGAACCACGACAGTTGGCGCCCACCGTGGGGCTCAAACCCACGACCATAAGGTACATGGGTTAGCTGGGTGGGCCTAGCCGCGAATCCGTTTCGCCTAAGTTCGGAAGAAAATCCTACCGCGTGATGAGAAAGCCTCTCATTCGGGGGGCTTAGCCGCGAATCCATTTCGCCTAAGTTCGAAAGAAAATCCTACCGAGTGATGAGCAATACTCCCACTCGAAGGCTTAGCTGCAGTCTAGTTGAAAGTGCAACTATCCCTAGGTGGTTTTGGTAATTCATAACAACATATAGCTCATTGAGCTAATGCTATTCCAAGATGATTATTTCAGGAAAGCTCAATGATTGGCATGGCATGGATGTGAAAGTGGAACCCTCAAAATGCTAAGGACAAAGGATTGGCTCAAGCTCAAAAGCTCAAGACTCTTCATTTTATATTTTAGTGATCCAAGATCACATTGAGTCTTTAGGAAAAGCCAATACTATCAAGGAGGGATGAGGGGTTGCTTAATGAGGCTCTTGATTCATGTGCTCAGTGATATGCTCCAAAACTCTCAACTACTTTCCATATCCACATATGACCTAAACCCTAAGCCAAACTCGGTCCTACCGATTCTTTCTATCCGGCGCCACCGAGTTTCACTTGTCATAAGCCACTGCCAAACCCTAGCAATTCGGTTCTACCGATAGGGATCTCGGTCTCACCGAGATGGGATTGCAAACTCTCTGTTTCCCTTTCGTAACTTTTCGGTCTCACCGAAAGAGCGAATCGGTCCCACCGAGATTGCAATGTAAATTCAGTGTTTCCTTTTTGTAACTTTTCGGTCTCACCGAAAGAGCAAATCGGTCCCACCGAGTTTGCCTGACCAACTCTCTGGTTAGCTAATTACCAAAATCGGTCTCACCGAGTTTGTGTAATCGGTCTCACCGAGATTACGTTATGCCCAAACCCTAACCATATCGGTCCTACCGAGTTGCATGTCAGTCCCACCGAAAATCTCTAACGGTCACTAGGTTTACCTTTTCGGTCCGACCGAGTTTTTTGATTCGGTCCCACCGAGATTGGAAAACTGTGTGTAACGGTTGGATTTTGTGTGGAGGCTATATATACCCCTCCACCTCCTCTTCATTCGTGGAGAGAGCCATCAGAACACATACACAATTCCAACTCATATGTTCTGAGAGAGAACCACCTACTCATGTGTTGAGACCAAGATATTCCATTCCTACCATATGAATCTTGATCTCTAGCCTTCCCCAAGTTGCTTTCCACTCAAATCTTCTTTCCACCAGATCCAAATCCTATGAGAGAGAGTTGAGTGTTGGGGAGACTATCATTTGAAGCACAAGAGCAAGGAGTTCATTACCTACACACCATTTGTTACTTCTTGGAGAGTGGTGTCTCCTAGATTGGCTAGGTGTCACTTGGGAGCCTCCGACAAGATTGTGGAGTTGAACCAAGGAGTTTGTAAGGGCAAGGAGATCGCCTACTTCGTGAAGATCTACCGCTAGTGAGGCAAGTCCTTCGTGGGCGATGGCCATGGTGGGATAGACAAGGTTGCTTCTTCGTGGACCCTTTGTGGGTGGTTGCTTCTTCGTGGACCCTTCGTGGGTGGAGCCCTCCGTGGACTCGCGCAACCGTTACCCTTTGTGGGTGGAGCCCTCCGTGGACTCGCGCAACCGTTACCCTTCGTGGGTTGAAGTCTCCATCAACGTGGATGTAGGATAGCACCACCTATCCGAACCACGGGAAAAACATCCATGTCTCCAATTGCGTTTGAATTCTCCAAACCCTTCCCTTTACATTCTTGCAAGTTGCATGCTTTACTTTCCGCTGCCAATATACTCTTTGCATGCTTGCTTGAATTGTGTGATGATTGCTTGACTTGTCCTACAATAGCTAAAATCTGCCAAGAACTAAAATTGGGAAAAGGTTAAGTTTTTATTTGGTCAAGTAGTCTAATCACCCCCCCTCTAGACATACTTTCGATCCTACAAGTGGTATCAGAGCTTTGGTCTCCATTTGCTTTGATCTCCATAGCTTTTGGTGGTCATAGCCTTGGTTTCACAACCTAGGAGAGTATGGCGTCTAGCGAGGGAAATTATCACCGTAGAGGTCCTTACTTTGATGGTACTAATTTTGCTAGTTGGAAGCATAAAATGAAAATGCATATTCTTGGACATAACCCCGCCGTTTGGGCTATTGTGTGTGTTGGTTTGCAAGGTGACTTCTTTGATGGGAAAGAACCAAACCGTGAAGCTACCGCGGATGAGTTGAAGATGTTGCAATACAATGCTCAAGCTTGTGATATTCTCTTCAACGGATTGTGCCCCGAAGAATTCAACAAAATCAGCCGTCTTGAGAATGCAAAGGAAATTTGGGACACTTTGATTGATATGCACGAAGGTACCGACTCCGTCAAGGAATCCAAGTTGGATGTGCTTCAAAGTCAACTTGACAAGTTCAAAATGAAGGATGGTGAAGGTGTCGCTGAAATGTACTCTAGGCTTGCTCTCATCACAAATGAGATTGCCGGCTTAGGAAGTGAAGAGATGACCGATAGATTCATCATCAAGAAGATTCTAAGAGCCTTGGATGGAAAATATGATACCGTGTGCACATTGATCCAAATGATGCCCAATTACAAAGATCTCAAGCCAACGGAGGTGATTGGAAGAATTGTTGCTCATGAGATGTCACTTAAGGATAAAGAGGAACTTCACCACAAATCAAGTGTTGCCTACAAAGCCTCATGTGAAGCCCCTACATCATCAAGTGAGAAACAAAACTTCAATGAAGAATTGAGCTTAATGGTGAAGAACTTCAACAAGTTCTACAAGAGTAGAAGCAAAGATAGAAGCTTCAAGTCAAGGTCCTACAATGACAAAAGATCTTCTAGTCGAGAGCGAGACTGCTACAGTTGTGGAAGACCTGGACACTATTCCAATGAGTGTATGGCTCCCTACAAGAGAAGAGAAGATTCTCCAAAAAGAAGAAGCAAAGAATCACCACCAAGAGAGAGAAGGAGTAGAGATGATCGTTATGAATGAAGATACTCATGGAGAAGCAAGGATTCGGAAAGGAAGGAAAAATCATCAAGGAGCTACACAAAACGAAGACATCAAGCTCATGTTGGTGAATGGGTATCCGGCTCCGACTCCGACAGCCACTTCGAGAGAAGTTATCACTCCGACTCCGAAGATACTCAAGATGAAGGTGTTGCCGGTCTAGCACTTGTGTCAACCAACTCCTATGACATCATTGACTCACCAAATGAAGGAATTGGAAGATTCTTCATAACCAAAGGTCCTAAGGTAACACACCCCGAGTATGTTGATTTCAATAGTGATGAAGATGACTTGTTAGGTGATGATTTGCTTGTTGACAACTCTAGTGATGAATACTATGATGAAACGTCAATTAATCATGCTAATCAAGATAAAACGAATGACAATGATAAGGAGAAGATTGAGGCTCTAACTAAAGAACTAAACACTCTTAAGTTAGCTCATGAAACTATCTTCGAAGATCATCGAGAACTTTTAAGAGCTCATGAGAAATTACGCTTTGAAAAGCTCAATCTTGAGCAAGAGCATGAGTTCTTAAAAGCAATCAATGATGATCTCCGCAAGAAAAGTTCTCCTTACATTGCCAAGCGTTTACTCTTATCCACTTACATGCCTCAAGTCAAGTCTAGTAACAAGAACAAGAAAGATTCTTCCTCTAGCAGTAACAATGATCATGCTAAATCCAATATTGTTGCTTCTAGTAGTTCTCTTGATTCCACTAATGATTCTCTTAGCCAAGTTACACTTGAGCAAGAAAATAGCTTATTGAAGGGAATTATAGAGAAAGGAGTGTACAAAAGCCTTGCCGGGAGTAAGCAATTCGAGGAAATTGTGTGCAAGCAAGGAATGCACCGGAAGAATCAAGGTGTTGGTTTTGAACGAAAGTTCAATGCCAATGGAGTTGAGTGGGAAGAAGATCAATACCCCAAGACAAAGTTTGTTCCTCAACAAGAAAGTATGATACTTCTTTCAAGGGGACACAAGCTCAAGATGATCTTCCACCACAAGACTACAAGCAAAAAGGCAAGGACAAGCTTCAAGAGGAAATTGATGCATTTGAAGAAGCTCCTAAGACCTTAGTCAAGTGGATTCCCAAGACTACTTCAAGTTCCACTTCATCAAGTACGACTACAACTCCAAGGATTCCCATCAAGATGGTGTGGATCCAAAAGAAGAAGAACTAGAGAGTTCTTGAGGGTGACTCTGCCAACATACTTCACTCTTATCATTTTGGCAAGAACAAGTGCAATCAACTTCCACATCTTGCACTAGTTCAAGGAGTCACAAACCCTCTTGTTGGTAAGACAAGGGACAAGGTAACCTAAAAGTTTTCATGGACATCATCTTGTGTGTGCATCACTCTATGTCTATGGATATCCTTGTTTGTTCCTTGTGGGACTAACCCATGTAGGTATTGAAAGTGCAATTCACTCAAATGGATAGCTCCAAGTGATCTACATCAACATTGAGCATCCACATCTTCAACATCTACATGAAGTCATCATCGACAAAACCCGAGGTTAGTTCATCCCTCTAAGGGGGGATATCACATCTAGGGGGAGCTTTACTCTAAGACTTGAGCTAAAGCAACTCTAAAGATGTGAACACAACAATGCTTTATGTAAAAGTGGTAACCCCACTTGAGCTTAAACGATGAGTATGACCTATGATCAAGTGTTCTCACTTGACTCCTAAGTCAATATACTCATATATAGATGACCTTGTCATCGCATATTGCTTGATAGATGCTAGAATTGGTTGTGCATGCCTTGTCACATATTTCATTTGCCATCTTATTGTGTGAGCATGCTGGTTGCATATTTTACTCATTCGAGGACATCCACTTGTTGTTTTGATTGTTTGGTTTTATTTCCTTTTGCCAAGTGGATGGACAAGAATGCCTAAGAACCTCCTCTAGCTATCTATGCTTTTCTCGTCTCAAACTCTATTCATGCTACATCACAAAATTTGATCAAGTCAGATTCGAAGCACTCTGTGTGAGGAGCGCTCGGAGTCCCCGATTCGTCATAGACTTAAACTTCCAAAACCTCTTTATGATTCTCGGTCTGACCGATACCCCACTTTCGGTCCTACCGAGATCATTAAGTTGATCTAGGTTTTCGATCTTGGTGCAACCGATTTGAACCATTCGGTCACACCGAGTTGCAATAACTGTGTACAGTTTTGCATCTCGGTGCCACCGAGTCGTTCCACTCGGTCACACCGACAGGGTCGGGCTATATATAGTCACGGGCAAAAATTTGGAAATTTCTCCGAACCCCTTCACCCGCGCGATAGCCTGCTCTACCAACTTGGTCTCCGGATCGTCTCCTCGTCGCCAGCCGCCTCTAGTCGCTGGTCTCCATCGCCGTCAACGGAAATTCAACCCCGCCGTTGCCGCCGTAGCGAGTCTCCGCCGAACTAGGGTATGTACTCGATCTTTGTGCTATTCCCCAATCTGATTCTTAGCACATTGTGATCATCATGATTCTTGCCATGTTTGTTAAACTTCTATCCAGTCAATTAACTCGTAGATTAGGTTTAATTCGAAAATTTTAGGGTTAGGTTTCCGCCGAAACCATCTCGGACCCACCGAGTTGAAAAAACTCGGTCCCACCGATTTGGCTTATGCCATTGCACAAGTGAGACTCGGTCTGACCGAGAATTACTTATCGGTGTGACCGATTTTGGAACTCCATGAAACCCTAGCAGTCTCGGTGCCATCGAACTATGACTCGGTCTCACCGAGTTCACTAGTTTAGGTGCCAAAACTGCTTCGGCATCACCGAGTTTAGAAATCGGTAGATCCGAGATGCTTTCAGTGGGAAACTAAAACTAAGTTTTTGAATTATTCTTTTGCAAAAATCTCTGCATTTTGTGATGTTTATCCACTCTATCTCATCTATAACCTATTCACAGGGTCAGTAGACAGCTTGTTCATCATGTTAGACCAAAGTGATAGCCAGAACATGTCAGAACAGCAAGTGCAGATGAGTGAGGGCACTAGTCCCTCAAGTTCTTCAGATGATGGCAGCAGAAGTACTCCTAGCAATCTGCCTAAAGCTGCCACTAGACAGAGAAAGAAGAGAACTTCAGATTCTAAGGATGAAGATTGTGTGGCAGAGGAAGAGGAAGCCACATCAAAGAGAGTTGAGCCAGCACAGGGTACAAAGCCAGGCTTAAAGATCAAAAGGCCAGCAGGTAGGCAGCCTATGCCAAAGGCCAGAGTTTCAACTCAGATTCCTGAAAAGCCTGCACCCATAGAGCCAGTTGCTGCTGAAGGCAAGAAAAGAAAGGAAAGGGTCAAGAAGACCGTAGCCAAAGTGCTTGGAAAGGCTTCCATCATGGAAGATGAGGATGAAGAAGAAGAGGTTGCTGCACCAGCACCTAAGGCACCCAAGCTGATGGGTGATGCCATAAGATCAGGGTCAACTGCTTCCAAGGCCAAGCCAGCTCCAAAGCCAAAGCCAAAGAGGAATACAAGAAGCATCCCAGCTGCTGAGAAGAACAAGGCCCCAGTGCCTGACATTGCTGAAGAAGAAGAAGGTTAAGTGCTCAGAAAACTCAAGCCCAAGATCCCAGACCACAACGATGCTCATCCTGTGGCTGAGGATATGAAGCTCAGGAGAGACTCAGGGCTCAGGAAGTGGAGAGAAGCAGACCCGTATGCTTCAAGGAGAAGAACTACTGTGGATTACAGGTTTCACACCAAGGAACAACAAGATTTCTATGAGACAGTTTTGTTGGACAAGAAGCCAATTGTATGTGATATGAGATGGGTCGACTGGGAATACATCAAGGAAAATGAGGAACACTACCCTGGAGTGCAGGACAACTTCAAGGCATGTGGAGTAGAGGACTTTGTTGGGCAGAAGCTCACAAAGTGGAATGAGGAGCTTATCATGCAGTTCTACTCCACAGCCCATTTTTATCCAGATGGTAGGATAACTTGGATGTCTGAAGGTACGAGGTACCAATCTACAGTTGCTGAATGGGCTCAGCTGATCAATGCCCCAGAAGAGCAGGAAGATGACCTAGATGTATATGCCAAGAAGAAGATGGACCACAACTCAATGTCAAACATGTACAAGGAGATTCCAAATGAAGCACTTGATACGTTCAAGTTTGGCTCAGTACATTATCTTCTGTCAGGGCTGCCAACCATTAACTAGATCCTTAGGCACACTCTGTTGCCCAAGTCAGGTGATCACAAGATGATCAGAGGCCATGCAATCAATTTGCTTCATGTATTTGATGTACCTCAGAAATTCAAGGTCATGAGCCTCATGGTAGAGACCATTAAGAGGACAGCAGCTGATCAGAAGAGGAGCTGTGGTTATGCCCCTCAGATCCAGGAGCTCATTAACTCCAAGATGGGCACAGGCATATACTTGTTGGGCAAGGAACATCTGCCCATTCATCCAGATATTGAAGATAATCAGGTTGTCATGCATGAGAATGAACCATCATCTGCCCAAGCACAAGCCAAGAAGGAGAAGGCGAGGAAGGAGAAAGCTGCCAAGATGCCTACTCCAGAGGAGGCATCTGAATATTTCCTGAAAACCAAACAAGAGCAGCTTGGTTACTTGATTGCATCCACCCTACGGATTGAGCAAGGACTAGCTACCCTAACTCAGAACCAGGCAAGCTTAGAGAGGATCATGGAACAAAAGTTCTATGACTTGGATGTCAAAGTGACAGAGATTCAGACTGCAGTGGAGCAGCTCCAGGATGACATGCAGGAGAGGAGAGGCAAGACTAGAACGGATGCCTTTGCCAGAGTGCCACGAGGTCCAAGGTCGTCTGCAGTGCCAGTTGCTAACCCCAGAGCCACCACGTCTGCACCAGCTATAGCCTCAGTTCCACCAGCTCCAGCGTCCACTTCAGCCTCGACTCCGACCACGTCTATAGAAGGCTTCGTCCTTGGAGTGCTCCGGACTCCACCACCACCTGAAGATCAAGCCTGAGTGTCGACTTAGCACTATGCATTTTCTAGGAACTTTTTGGTAACTTGTTGCCAAAGGGGGAGAAAATGTATAGATCATAGGCTTCGAGAGAGAGAGTGTGTGTTGCTTTTTTCTCTCTTGCTTTATTTGGTGGTTTTTTGAACTTTGTTTGCTTTTGAGTGCTTGAGATACTATGTCATTGACATTGATGATCATGTGTTTGATCATAAGCTACACTTATGCATGCTTGATATATCTTATCTATCTTATGTGATCATTCACTATTCTTGGTGATGAGTGCATGTATTTCATTCTTATCATTTTAAGCGCTCCACCAAGATGTATGTGACATGGAAGAGTAACCCATGACTCTAACTCTTTGTGCATTTGCAGTCCAAAGCAAATTTTAAATATGCACAAATTTAGGGGGAGCTCTCACTTGTCACATACTTCTCAAAGCGACGATATATTTCATGCTTATTATCATTCGTCGAAGCTTTGATCTATATGTTGTCATCAATTACCAAAAAGGGGGAGATTGAAAGTGCAACTATCCCTAGGTGGTTTTGGTAATTCATAACAACATATAGCTCATTGAGCTAATGCTATTCCAAGATGATTATTTCAGGAAAGCTCAATGATTGGCATGGCATGGATGTGAAAGTGGAACCCTCAAAATGATAAGGACAAAGGATTGGCTCAAGTTCAAAAGCTCAAGACTCTTCATTTTATATTTTAGTGATCCAGGATCACATTGAGTCTTTAGGAAAAGCCAATACTATCAAGGAGGGATGAGGTGTTGCTTAATGAGCCTCTTGCTTCATGTGCTTAGTGATATGCTCCAAAACCCTCAACTACTTTCCCATATCCACATATGACCTAAACCCTAAGCCAAACTCGGTCCTACCGATTCTTTCTATCCGACGCCACCGAGTTTCACTTGTCATAAGCCACTGCCAAACCCTAGCAATTCGGTTCTACCGATAGGGATCTCGGTCTCACCGAGATGGGATTGCAAACTCTCTGTTTCCCTTTCGTAACTTTTCGGTCTCACCGAAAGAGCGAATCGGTCCCACCGAGATTGCAATGTAAATTCAGTGTTTCCTTTTTGTAACTTTTCGGTCTCACCGAAAGAGCAAATCGGTCCCACCGAGTTTGCCTGACCAACTCTCTGGTTAGCTAATTACCAAAATCGGACTCACCGAGTTTGTGTAATCGGTCTCACCGAGATTACGTTATGCCCAAACCCTAACCATATCGGTCCTACCGAGTTGCATGTCAGTCCCACCGAAAATCTCTAACGGTCACTAGGTTTACCTTTTCGGTCCGACCGAGTTTTTTGATTCGGTCCCACCGAGATTGGAAAACTGTGTGTAACGGTTGGATTTTGTGTGGAGGCTATATATACCCCTCCACCTCCTCTTCATTCGTGGAGAGAGCCATCAGAACACATACACAATTCCAACTCATATGTTCTGAGAGAGAACCACCTACTCATGTGTTGAGACCAAGATATTCCATTCCTACCATATGAATCTTGATCTCTAGCCTTCCCCAAGTTGCTTTCCACTCAAATCTTCTTTCCACCAGATCCAAATCCTATGAGAGAGAGTTGAGTGTTGGGGAGACTATCATTTGAAGCACAAGAGCAAGGAGTTCATTACCTACACACCATTTGTTACTTCTTGGAGAGTGGTGTCTCCTAGATTGGCTAGGTGTCACTTGGGAGCCTCCGACAAGATTGTGGAGTTGAACCAAGGAGTTTGTAAGGGCAAGGAGATCGCCTACTTCGTGAAGATCTACCGCTAGTGAGGCAAGTCCTTCGTGGGCGATGGCCATGGTGGGATAGACAAGGTTGCTTCTTCGTGGACCCTTTGTGGGTGGTTGCTTCTTCGTGGACCCTTCGTGGGTGGAGCCCTCCGTGGACTCGCGCAACCGTTACCCTTTGTGGGTGGAGCTCTCTGTGGACTCGCGCAACCGTTACCCTTCGTGGGTTGAAGTCTCCATCAACGTGGATGTAGGATAGCACCACCTATCCGAACCACGGGAAAAACATCCGTGTCTCCAATTGCGTTTGAATTCTCCAAACCCTTCCCTTTACATTCTTGCAAGTTGCATGCTTTACTTTCCGCTGCCAATATACTCTTTGCATGCTTGCTTGAATTGTGTGATGATTGCTTGACTTGTCCTACAATAGCTAAAATCTGCCAAGAACTAAAATTGGGAAAAGGTTAAGTTTTTATTTGGTCAAGTAGTCTAATCACCCCCCCTCTAGACATACTTTCGATCCTACACTAGTACTCGCCTAAGTTTAAAAAATCCTACCGAGTGGTGAGAAATCCTCCCACTCGGAGGCTTAGCTGCAGTCCAGTACTCGCCTAAGTTTAAAAAAATCCTACCAAGTGGTGAGCAATCCTCCCACTCGGAGGCTTAGTTGTAGTCCAGTACTCGCCTAAGTTTAAAAAATCCTACCGAGTGGTGAGCAATCCTCCCACTCGGGGGCTTAGCTGCAGTCCAGTACTCGCCTAAGTTTGAAAAATCCTACCGAGTGGTGAGCAATCCTCCCACTCAGAGGCTTAGCTGCAATCCAGTAATCGCCTAAGTTTAAAAAACCCTACCGAGTGGTGAGCAATCCTCCCACTCGGGGGCTTAGCTGCAGTCCAGTACTCGCCTAAGTTTGTAAAATACTTTCCCTACCCGCAAGTACAACGAGGTGCAGGTCGACCGCGGCCCTCTTCTATGAGCTACGCCACAAATACAACGTACGCTCCACCCTTGTCCGCAAGGACGATGAGGCGCAGGTCGACTGCAACCCTCTTCTCCGAGCTTCGCCACAAGTACAACGTGCACTCCATCCTTGTCCACAAGGATGACGAGGTGCAGGTCGACCGCGGCCCTCTTCTCCGAGCTACACCACAAATACAATGTTTGCTCCACGCTTGTCCGCAAGGATGATGAGGCGCAGGTCGACTGCAACCCTCTTCTCCGAGCTTCGCCACAAGTACAACGTGCGCTCCATCCTTGTCCGCAAGGACGACGAGGTGCAGGTCGACCGCGGCCCTCTTCTCCGAGCTACGCCACAAATACAACGTGCGCTCCATCCTTGTCCGCAAGGACGACGAAGCGCAGGTCGACTGCAACCTATTTCTCCAAGCTACGCCACATATACAACGGAGAAGATCCCAAAAGCAATCGCAAGCATACTCAAAAGCAATTTGGATAAATCCTAAAGTTCCAAGAAACAAATCAAAAGTATTCAAGCATCAAGCCCGAAGGAGTTTAATGGTTACAGCAATCACTTGGCATTCCGAGGCAAATTTAAGACAAGGTCAAATCTCATAGTTTGTTCACTCGGCAGGAGGAGGGCTGGCGGGTTCGACGAATTCGTCCAAGTCGATTCCATCCGCGATCCGAGTGGCAACAACGATGAAAGTCTCCATAAAGGACTGGAAGTCGTGCCTTTTGGTGTTGGAGACCTTGATCGCCGCCAGCTTTTCTTCTCGAGCTTCCTTGCAGTGGACTCTTACCAAGGACAACGCCACGTCAGCACCACACCGGGCAGAGGACTTCTTCCATTCTTGCACTCGACCAGGGATCTCGTCGAGCTGAGCCATCAGAGATTCCAGGTCATTTTGAAGCGTTGCCCTTGTCCAGAGTAACGGGTCATTTCGGCACCTGCGACAACTTCCGCACGGAGCTGATCGACTTTGACATCGCCCCTATCGGCCTCCCCTACAACGCCATCATGGGCTATCCGGCCTTGGCTCGGTTCATGGTAGCAACTCACCCGGCGTACAACCTCATGAAGATGCCCGGGAGCAGCGGCGCCCTCACCGTGTTAGGAGACACAAGGGATGCACTACAGGTGCTCCGGCTTGTTTTCAGGGTGGCCGCGGTGGCGCAGCCCACTAGCACCGACGCCCTTGAGCCCAAGGGAGCTGCGCCGGCTAAAAAGAAGCAGTTGTTCACCCAAGACAAGTCGGAAACCAAGCAGGTACCAGTCGATGAGGACGGGTCCACTAGCGCCACCTTCACCATAGGGGCCAACCTCGAGCCCGAGCAGGAGAAGGCCCTAATCAGGTTCCTGCGTGCGAACAAGAAGGTGTTCGCGTGGGAACCAGAATCAGTTAGCGGGGGTCCCAAGGGAAGTGATTGAGCATCACCTCAACATGTGCCCCAATGTACGCCCCGTGAAGCAAAAGGCAAGGCGGCAGTCTACTGAGAAACAGGCTTTCATCGTTCAAGAGACCCGGAAGCTAGAGGCGGCAGGGGTTATCCGCGAGGTCTGCTACCCCAATTGGCTGGCTAATCCTGTTGTCGTGCCAAAGAAGGGGGAAAGAGTGCATGTGTGTCGACTTCACCAACCTCAACAAGGCCTACCCGCAGGATCCATTTCCGCTCCCCCGCATCGACCAGATAGTCGACTCTACCGCAGAGTGTGACCTATTGTGCTTCCTGGATGCCTTCTCGGGCTATCACTAGATCAAGATGGTGGTAGAATACGTGGAGAAGACGGCTTTCCTGACCCCGTGTGGAGTGTACTGCTATACGTGCATGCCATTTGGGCTGCGCAACGTAGGTGCGACCTTTCAGTGGCTGATGCACATCGCCTTAGGTCGGCAGCTCGGGAGGAATGCTGAAGCTTACGTCGATGACATTGTGGTGAAGTCTCGTGAGGCAAGAACCCTGATACAGGACCTGGAAGAAACCTTTGCCAGCCTCAACGAAGTGGACCTACGGCTCAACCCAGAGAAGTGCGTATTTGGAGTCCCCTCGGGCAAGCTCCTGGGTTTCCTCGTATCCCACAGGGGCATCGAGGCCAACCCAGAGAAGGTCAAGGCGGTCGAAGATATGAGCCCGCCGAGGACCCTCAGAGAAATGCAGAAGCTCACCGGGCATGTGACTGCGTTGGGGCGCTTCATCTCCAAGCTGGGGAACGAGCCCTGCCCTTCTTCAAGCTGATGAAGAAAAAGGGCCCCTTCGAATGGACTGAAGAGGCCGACAAGTCATTCCAAGACCTCAAGAGGTACCTTACCAGTCCGCCAGTGGTGGTTGCTCCACGTCCTCAGGAGCCCCTGGTGCTCTACCTTGCGGCCACCCCCTACTCCGCCAGCGCAAACCCTGGTGGTGGTCATGGAGGAGCGCAGTGCCAAGGCCGCATCGACCGTCTGAACTGAAGCAAAGCAGAGCCAGGAGGTCCTCGCGAAGGCCGCAACCACAACCGGAAAGGGACAGCTGCATCAGGAGAACGCACCCGGAGCAGGAGAGGCCTCTTCTGGTGACCTAGCCCTAGGGGCTCCGTCGTCTCCAGAGACGCCTCGACCTCTGGAGGACGCAAGCAGCACCAACACCCTCAACCTCGTCGAGCATCCCATGTACTTCGTTAGCAAGGTGCTACGGGATGCAAGGGCACGGTATCCCATGCCTTAAAAACTCCTCCTCGCACTACTAGTGGCCTCGCGCAAGCTGTGCCACTACTTCCAAGGACATCCCATCAAGGTCGTCTCGGCATACCCCTTGGAAAGAGTGCTCAGGAGCCCCAACTCAGCTGGAAGGGTCGCCGAATGGAACATTGAGCTACAGGCATTTCACCTAGAATTCAGCATGACTAGAGTTATCAAGGGAGCCGCACTTGCAGATTTCGTGGCAGAATGGGCGGAAGCGCCGGGTCTCGAGGCAGGCGAAGACCGATCACTTTCCCCGGGGAGTGAAGCACCGGACAGCTGGGTCGTGTACATCAATGGGACGTTCTCCCGACACGGTGCAGGAGCTGCCATAGTGCTTGTGTCCCCTTCCTAGGACAACCTCTATTACGCCATGCAACTCTGCTTCCAGCATGGAGAGAAGGTCTCCAACAACATAGCAGAATACCAAGGCCTGATAGCAGGCTTGAAAGCCGCGATCGCCTTAGGGGTAAAGCGCCTCACCATCAAGGGCGATTCACAGGTCCTCGTCAACTTATCCAACAAGATATACGAGTCGAAGGATGAGCACATGGAAGCTTACCTCGCTGAAGTCCGTAGGATGGAGAAATAGTTCTGGGGGCTGGAGCTGCAGCATGTGCCTCACGGCACCAATCAGGAGGTTGACGACATTGCCCAGAGGGCGTCTAGGAGGCTGCCGCAGGAACCTGGCATCTTCGAGGAGCGGCTCTTCAAGCCCTCGGTGGTGCCGTCGCTATCAGGCGCGGCGCAACCAAGGGAGGAGCCTCCTCAGCTGCCTGCCTCAGGAGCTCCGGTCTGCGGCCCGGCATCAGGGGCACGCCTGCTCCTGCCATTGGAGCCTCAGGAGGGATGTTGGATCCGAAAGCTCAAGGACTACCTGATGCAAGGGATTCTGCCGGAGAACGAGGAGGAGGCGGAGCGTGTGGCACGGCAGGGCATGGCTTATTGCATCTAGGATGGCGAGCTCTACAGGAAGCGGCCAAATGACGTGTCCATACGTTGCATTTCCAGGGAGCAGGGAAAGGAACTGCTAGCGGAAATATACAACAGAGACTGCGGGCACCACTCATCGTCACGAACCCTCATCGGCAAGGTGTTCCGCATTGGGTTCTACTGGCCCACAGCACTCAGCGACACTGTTGAGCTGGTGAAGGCTTGCGAGGCCTACCAGTTTCATGCTAAATAGATCCATCAGCCTGCGGGGGGTCTGTAGACCATACCCCTCTCCTGGCCGTTCGCAGTTTGGGGGTTGGACATTCTGGGCCTGTTCCCTCGGGCGCCAGGGGGCTATCGCTACCTCTACGTCGCTGTGGACAAGTTCACCAAGTGGGCCGAGGTGGAAGCTGTCCGCACAATCCCGACAGGCTCGGCAGTCAAGTTCATCAAGGGCCTCATGAGCCGGTTTGGGGTGCCTAACCGCATCATCACTAACAACGGTTTGCAATTCACCAGTAATCTCCTCAAAACGTACTATGCTAACCTTGGAACGCAGATATGCTACGCTTCGGTAGCACACCCCCGGAGCAATGGCCAGGCTGAACGAGCCAACGCGGAGGTCCTGAGGGGCCTCAAGCCCAGGACCTTCAAGAAGAAGCTGGAGGCCCGTGGTAGGGGCTGGCACGACGAGCTCCAGTCCGTGCTATGGTCAATCTGCATGACAGCGACCAAGTCGACCGGCAAGACCCCGTTCTTCCTCGTCTATGGAGCGGAGACTGTTCTCCCTCACGAGGTCAGACATCACTCCGCACGGGTCCTGGCATTCGACGAGGCTCAGTAGGACGCCATGCGGGGGACGGATGTCATGCTGGGGGAGGAACGCCGTCGGGAAGCCGCACTGCGAGCCGCAAGGTATCAGCAGGCGCTATGATGATACCACAGCCGCAACATCCGCCCCAGGACCCTTGAGGTAGGGGATCTTGTGCTCAGAAGGGTTCTCTCCAGGGAGGGGCTACACAAGCTCTCTCCCATGTGGGAGGGCCCGTTCAAGGTTGTTCATGTTTCCAGGCCTGGCTCCGCGTGCTTGGAGACTCCGGAGGGAGTACCCATCTAGAACCCATGGAACATTCAACATCTCCGGAGGTTCTACCCCTGAGTGAAGCCGCTGTGTTTTGGAAAAGGGCCGGTGCCTATGAAGAAGGCGAATGCCTGTGAAGCCGCTGCGTTTTGGAAAAGGCCCGGTGCCTGTGAAGAAGGAGAATGCCTGTGAAGCCGTTGCGTTTTGGAAAAGGCCCGGTGCCTGTGAAGAAGGCGAATGCCTGTGAAGCCGCTGTGTTTTGGAAAAGGCCCGGTGCCTGTGAAGAAGGCGAATGCCTGTGAAGCTGCTGCGCTTTGGAAAAGGCCCGGAGCCTGTGAAGAAGGCGAACGCCTGTGAAGCTGCCGCATTTCAAGAAAGGCCCGGTGCCTGTGAAGAAGGCCAATGCCTATGAAGCTCGCCGCCCGTGACACTCTCACGCAATAATGAGTGGGGCTGTACACGCCCCGGAGTCTCCGGAGTGCCGCCCTCGGGCCTCGGGGGCTCCCGCCCGCGCCCAGTGGCAGCACTTAGCTCCACGCTGGTGAGAAGACGTCGAAGACTAGAATAGGCGCTGGACGCGGCTTTCCCATTTGCTTTCTGCAGTTGGCTGGTTTATTCCCGTTTGAAGTTTTTATTGGAGTTGATGATGTTCCTGGCTTGTGGCTCTTTGTCTTTCTCGCTCGCTCACCTCGTTTTCTCTCGCGAAGTCTCGTGAGGGAGGATCGCGGGTGCCCTCGCGAGTGTTTTCTGCCCCGATCGTTTGGAGCTTTCCTATCCGAGTCGTCTGCGGGAGCACCCCTCCCAGTCCGTGCCCCACGGGCATCGCGACACGAGCGCAGGACCTGGGCCGATCGCCCCCACAGCTAAGACCATAAGTTAACCCTCCTACTGATCCTTGCAGGGCACGAAGCCTACGAGGAGGCCATGTCCTCGGGAGGCGAGGACCGCGCCAAGCCCCACCGAGCTAAAATAGTTCCCGCACATGGGAGCGCGGCGGGAAAACAGGGCGCAGAAATAGCGGAAACAGCACGATGGTTAAACAGCAACAGTTCTAATACGCCCCCGCGGGGCCCTACATTACTTAATATTTTTGCGCAGGATAAGAAAGAAAACAAAACGGGCGCGATTCGTCCTGCGCCAACCCACAACGAAGGCTCGAGCTGCTCCTGGGGCTCCGGAGGATCCCTCCTCTCGCTTCACCGGGGTGCGACGGCGGGCTGACCCGCTACCTTCACCCAAGCGGGCGCGACAGCGAGGAGGCTGGTCGCGGCCACCACTGGAGGAGCTGCTGCCTGAGAGGGGGTTGCCGAAGCTCGGCGAACCCCGAGCACCGCCGCCTGTACGCCAGTCACCATCTTCATCCTGGTCAGAGCCAGGGCTGGGCAGGCGGCCGCGGTCGTCGTCTTCAGGGCAACACGCGGCATGGCGACCGTCTTCCCCGAACACCCTCACGTAGAGGGTAGCGTTGCCATCAAACTTGAAGTACAGGGTGCACCACCAGCTCAGGCCACGCGCGTGGGCAAACGTTTGCCATCCGCGTGTCAGAGCCCCGTTCCCAGAAACAGAGACCTCCAGCGACATCCAGGAGGCCCTGCTGCAGCATTCGTCTACCTGGAGCCAGAAGCCACATCGGGCGCTGGCCGGCAGTTCATCTACGAAGAAACGGGGGAGCTGGAGCTTGGTGCTGGATGGGTTTGCTGACCACACGATGAACTCCGATAGCACCTCCGCAGAGCGAAAACGTGGCCTAGGGGGCGCACACCCACGGCGTGCCCCCCTTCGGCAACCGGGCGCTCACCACTGCGCCGAGAACTGCCTCCATGGCCGCGGGGATCATGGTATACTTGCGAGGGCGGCCTCGGCCGCGCTTGGCCAGGGGGAGTCAGGCCCAACCTGGGGGCCTTTCCTTTCTCCGCGGCCGAGAATCTCTTTGGAGCCATGGGAGCGATGAGTAATCGAGAAGAAGGAAAGGAGCAGCAAGGAGGGACGGGCCGAAGGGGGTCGCCCAGCCCCGTAATTATAGCCGGAGGAGGCCAACTGCCATGCACCATGATCGCAGGTAATCATGACCGGTTTCTCTGCATGCAGGGACTTATCAAGTCATGCGGTCGCCGAGGCGTCATGGGGAAGCGCAGTCGCCCACGTCCAATCAATCGCCACGCAGCGGCCAAGGCCGCAGGCTGTTAGGGCCCGCGGCGCTTCGCGCTTCACGCTTGCCCCTTCGCTTCTCTGCTAAGCCAAGCCCGCGCGCGCCTTCGTCCCGGGGGCTACTATCGGCGTTCTAGGAACGGGGGTCCCTAGACTTGCCTGCCTGCGGCCCATCTTCATCAGCTCAAGCGGGGGCCTAGCGGCCCATCTTCATCAGCTCAAGCGCGCGGAGCCGGGCCTGGAAACATGGACAACCTTGAACGGGCCCTCCCACATGGGAGAGAGCTTGTGCAATCCCTCCCTGGAGAGAACCCGCCTGAGCATGAGGTCTCCTACCTCGAGAGTTCTGGGGCGGATGTCGTGGCAGTGATGTCGTCGCAGTGCTTGTTGGTACCTTGCCGCTCGCAGCGCGGCTTCTCGGCGATGTTCCTCCCCCAGCACGAGGTCCATCCCCCGCATGTCGTCCTGCTGCGCCTCGTCGAACGCCAGGACCCGCGCAGAGCGACATCTGACCTCATGAGGGAGGACTACTTCGGCTCCATAGACCAGGAAGAACGGGGTCTCTCCAGTCGTCTTGGTCGCGGTTGTGCGGATGGACCACAACACGTACTGAAGCTCGTCGTACCAACCTCTGCCGCAGGCCTCCAGCTTCTTCTTGAACGTCCTGGTCTTGAGGCCCCTCAGGACCTCTCGTTGGCTCGCTCGGCCTGGCCGTTGCTTCGGGGGTGCGCCACCGAAGCGTAGCATATCCGAGTTCCAAGGTTAGCACAGTATGTTTTGAAAAGGTTACTGGTGAACTGTGAACCGTTGTCCGTCATGATGCGGTTCGGCACCCCGAACTGGCTCACGATGCCCCTGATGAACTTGACCACGGATCCCGCGGGGATGGTGCGGACGGCCTCTACTTCAGCCCACTTGGTGAACTTGTCCACGGCGACGTAGAGGTAGCGGTAGCCCCCCGGCGCCCGAGGAAACGGGCCCAGGATGTCTAGCCCCCAGACTGCGAATGGCCACGAAAGGGGTATAGTCTGCAGGCCTCCTGCCGGCTGATGGATCTGCTTGGCGTGGAACTGGCAGGCCTCACAAGCTTTCACTAGTTCGACGGCGTCATTGAGTGTGGTGGGCCAATAAAACCCACTGTGGAACGCCTTGCCGACGAGGGTCCGCGATGATGAATGATGTCCACAGTCTCCGCCGTGTATATCTTCCAGCAGTTCCTTTCCTTGCTCCCTGGAGATGCAGCGCAGGGATACACCGTTTGGTCGCTTCCAGTAGAGCTCTCCATCCTTGATGCAGTATGCCGTGGCCTGCCGTGCCACATGCTCCGTTTCCTCCTCCTTCTCCGGCAAGGTCCCTTGTGTTAAGTAACTACAGAGCTCCGTGATCCAGCACCCTTCCTGAGGTTCCATCGTCAGGAGCAGGCGTGCTCCTGAGGCCGGGCCACAGGCCGGGGCTCCTGAGGCAGGTGGCTGGGGGAGCTCCTCCCGAGGCTGAGCCGTGTTTGACAATGACGACAGGGCTGAGGGCTTGAAGAGCCGCTCCTCGAAAACACCAGGCTCCTGAGGTAACCGCCTGGACGCCCGTTTGGCGATATCGTCGGCCTCCTGATTGGTGCCTCGAGGCATATGCTACAACTCCAACCCCCAGAACTGCTTCTCCATCCTGCGGACCTCCGCAAGGTAGGCTTCCACGTGCTCATCTTTCGGCTCGTACACCTTGTTGGAGAAATTGACAAGGAGCTGCGAATCGCCCTTGATGGTGAGGCGTTTCACCCCCAGGGCAGTTGCGGCCTTCAAGCCTGCTATTAAACCTTCATACTCCTCTATGTTGTTGGAGACCTTCTCACCTTGCTGGAAACAGAGCTGCGCAACGTAGTAGAGCTTGTCCTGAGTGGGCGATATAAGCACCGCCCCAGCCCCAGCGCCATGCCTGGAGAACGCCCCATCAAAGTACATGACCCACCCTTCTGGCGCCTCGCTTCCCGGGGAGAGGGACCGATCCTCGTCGGCCTTGAGGCCTGGTGCCTCCGTCCATTCCGCCACAAAATCCGCCAATGCTGCTCCCTTGATGACTCTAGTCGTGCTGAATTCGAGCTGAAATGCTTGCAGTTCTATGTTCCACTCAGCGACCCTTCCAGCTGAGTTAGGGCTCCTAAGCACTCTCTCCAGGGGGTATGACGAGACGACCTTGATGGGGTGGCCCTGAAAATAGTGTCACATCTTGCGCGAGGCCACCAGTAGCGCGAGGAGGAGTTTCTGAGGCATGGGGTACCGTGCCCTTGCGCCCTGCAACACCGTGCTGACGAAGTACACTGGGTGCTCAACGAGATTGGGTGCGCCAGTGCTGGTGGCTCCCTTCGGAGACCATGGCGCCTCATGAGGCGATGAGGCCTCCTAAGGCTGGCCATCTCGGAGAGGTGCCTCTTCCGCCTCCGGTGCACTCCTCTGCGGCGGCTGATCCTCCTCTGCTGCGGTGGCGGTTTCTGCGGGCCTTCCTTGTTCTTGTTTTGCCTTGTCCCGGGCTGCTGCTATGGTTTTGATTAGACGCTCCTCTCTAACCGCCACCAGGGCTGCGCTGGCGGAGTAGGGAGTGGCGGCAAGGTAAAGCACCAGGGGCTCTTCAGGGCGCGGAGCCACCATGACCGGCGGGCTGGTCAGGTATCTCTTGGGATCCTGGAACGCTTTGTCGGCCTCTTCAGTCCACTCAAAGGGCCCCCTTTTCTTTATTAGCTGGAAGAAAGGCAGCGCTCGCTCCCCCAACTTGGAGATGAAGCTCCCTAGCGCGATCACGCACCTAGTGAGCTTCTGCATTTCTCTGAGGGTCTTTGGCGAGCTCATGTCCTCGACCGCCTTGACCTTTTCCGGGTTAACCTCGATGCCTCGGTGGGACACGAGGAAACCCAAGAGCTTGCCCGAGGGGACTCTGAACACACACTTCTCTAGGTTGAGCCGTAGGTTCACTATGTTGAGGCTCGCGAAGGTTTCCTCTAGGTCTTGTATCAGGGTCCTGGCCTCCCGAGACTTTACCACAATGTCATCGATGTAAGCCTCAACATTCTTCCCGAGCTGCGGGCCCAAGGTGATGTGCATCAGCCGTTGAAAGGTCGCCCCTGCGTTACGCAACCCGAATGGCATGCATGTGTAGCAGTACACCCCACACGGGGTTACGAAGGCTATCTTTTTGACGTCTTCTACCGCCATCTTGATCTGGTGATACCCAGAGAAGGCATCCAAGAAGCATAGCAGGTCGCATTCTGCGGTGGAATCGACGATCTGGTCGATGCGGGCGAGCGGGAACGGATCTTGCGGGCATGCCTTATTGAGGTTGGTGAAGTCGACACACATGCGCTCCTTCCCTCCCTTCTTTGGCACAACGACAGGGTTGGCTAACCAATCCAGGTATCGGACCTCGTGAATGACCCCAACGGCTTCTAATTTGCGGGTCTCTTGGACGATGAAGGCCCGCTTTTCTATGGACTACCGCCTTGCCTTCTGCTTCATAGGGCGCACATTGGGGCACATGTTGAGGTGATGCTCGATTACACTCCTAGGGATCCCTGCCAACTGGTCAGGCTCCAAAGCGAATACCTTCTTATTCACGCGCAGGAACCCAACCAGGGCCTCCTACTGCTCGGGTTCGAGGTTGGCACCTATGGTGAAAGTGGCATTGGTGGACCCGTCCTCATCGACGGGTATCCGATTGGTTTCTGCCTTGTCTTGGGTGAACAACTGTTTCTTCTTCGTGGGTGTAGCCCCCTTGGGCTCGGGGGTCTCCGAGTCGGCGGACTGTGCCGATGCCACCGTCTTGAAGGCGAGCTTGAGCACCCGCAACGCGTCTCCGGTGTCCCCGTGCACGGTGAGGACACCGCTGCTTCCAGGCATCTTCATGAGGTTGTATGTCGGGTGCGTCGCGGCCATGAACTGGGAGCCGGATCTGTCCCAAGGAGCTGGATGATCCGCCCCCAACACCTGAGAAGGGCCGGCTGGGTTGCAGCCATTCCAGGGGTATGCAGAGGAGGTTGAAGGCCTCGACCGAGAGTACGCTGAGGCCCGCACCGCCATCGATGAGAGTTCTGGTGACGGCCACCTGGCAGATGGTGGGGGTGCACAGCATGGGGAGCGCACCCGAGCAGGCCGAGTTGGAGGGGTGGTCCTCCGAGCTGAAGGTCAGGCCGGCCTTGGGCACCGCCTGGTCCGGGAGAGCCCCCTGCCGTGTGGGAGCGGCGCTGACTCGGCGGATGAACGGCTTGACGTGGTGACTTGTAGGCGGCGCCTGCGAGCCGCCCAGGAGGGTTGCGACGACCGGGGGTGTTGGTGTAGCATGATGGGAGGGGAAGAGGATGTGGGGCTCTTCCCAAGAGGCCACGGAGGCTGCCGGCAGGTGGAGCAGCCACGTGCGCGGAGCGCCGCTGAGGGCCATGGGGAGCCAGTTGGCCATGACCCTATCGTCACCTCCAGCTTCGAGGTTGGCCTCCTCGTACGCCAGCAAGAAGGCCAGCGGATCAGTCGCGCCGCCGTAGCGCGGCGGCGTCGTTGGCTTGAACTGGTCCGGCCATCGTACCCGTTGCTGGGCTGTGGCCAGGGCTCGGAGCCCCCTGGCCCCTGTGCTGGCGCCGGCGGCCGAAGTGGGCGATGCGCTACTCATCGCGAGGTAGGTCGTGGCGGTGGCGGAAGGGAAAACTCCGGTGCACCCCTACCTGGCGCACCAAATGTAGGATTTCGGGTTCCGGCAGACCCTTGAGGTTCGAACACTGGGGTCCGCGCAGAGATTTCGCCTCCTACCTACCTGCACCCCTCCGCCTCGCTAAGATCTAAGCTATGGGAAGAACGACACAAGAGACACATGGTTTATACTGGTTCGGGCCACCATTGTGGTGTAATACCCTACTGCAGTGTGTGGTGTGGTGGATTGCCTCTTGGGTTGATGATGATGAACAATACAAGGAAGAACAGCCTCGCGAGGGGCTGTTCTTGGTTGGGGGGGACGAACCGCTAGGGGGAGTTGAGTCACCCTTCTCTCTGTCTCGGATCTCGATCCCCCTTCCTACTATGGTGGCTAGTCCTATTTATACAGACCCTGGTCCTCTTCCCAAATATCGAGCGGGAAGGAGGCCAACAATGGCGTGCTAATTTGAAGGGGGACAGCTAGTACCAGCTATCCTGACAAAAGTAGTCTTCGCCTGCACAAAGCTCTGGTGGTGACGCCGTCTTGGGCTCCACGATGACCTCCGTCTTGCAGTCCTCCTGGTCTTGGTCTTGTTGCACCGAAATGGCAAGCTTTGCCTGATGCCTCGGTACTCCGCGGCTGCGCTTGCCCCCTTTGGACCAAAGGGGAAAGGAGGACACTGCGCGAGCTGGCGCTCGCCTGGCGCCCTTGGTCGTCATGGCTTGCATCATGGGCACCTCGTGAGGTACCCCGCCTTGATCTCTCCGCCTCCTCGCGAGCAGCCTAGTGAGGCCGTGCCTGAGGAAGTTCCGTGTCGTCCGCCCTGCGAGGCTTGGCCCCTCGCGAGGGTCTTGAGTCTGTGTTGATGAGGATGGGCCGTGCTGGGCCCCCTTTGAGCCACGCCACATGCCGCAGGCAGGCAAGTCTGGGGACCCCCGTTCCCAGAACGCCGACAACCACCATAGGCGCAGTCACGTCAAGGTCCTTGAGCCTTTTTAGCCTGAGCCAGATGGGGGCAAGGCGTGAATCGGTGAGCCTTTGGTGGCACCAACCTGAGTTAGGAATGGCGGGCGCTGACGGAGAAGAGAGCAGGGGCTGAGCACTCCGACATCAACAAATACCCACCGTGTCCGAAACTCGCTAGTGGATGGTGGGAGCTCAAAGTCAATCCCCACACCGGCCATCGCCGCCACCGCCTGGAAGCTCAGGCACCCCGAGCTCTGCCGGGGATCAATCAGGTGCAATAAGAAGAAGTGGCGGAGAAGGGCCACAGAAGGAGCAATGCCCACCATGGCCTCACAAACAAAGGCAAAGATGGCAAGAAGGGTCACGGATTGGGGATCAAGGTGCAGCATGTGGATCTAATAATGGGAAAGCACTTCGTTGAAGAAGGCGGAGAAAGGAGGAACTAGGCCAGCCCAAAGGGCGTCAATGAAGAATGGGACCTCGGTGATTGTCCAGTCGATACGAGCATCAGATGCAGGCCAGGCCACCATCCTTCCCCACTCATTGAAGCTGGAGGCGAGCATGGGATGCAGCTTGTCCATGCCTTCTTGGTTGAGCACCAGCGACCTGCCAACGGCAGGCTCAGCGACCGGGCATAGCCCGGCGGAGGACAGAAGACTCTTCTCTTTCCCCGATTAATCCGGTGCCATGGCGATGGGAGGATTGAGCTCAGATCGGATCAGGGGAGAGGCTAAGCTACGAGGAAGCGGAAGAATTGGAGAGTGCGTGGCAACAACGGAAGGGAAACCGTGTAGACCGCGGTGGCCTCCTAGCCAGACAGGTATCAAGGCAGTGTGGGGAAGCGGAGACGCCCACGTCCAATCAACCGCCACACGTCGACCAAGGCCACAGGCTATTGGGGCCCGCAGCGCTCCGCACTTGCCCTTTGGCTTCGCCTTGAAGCCAAGACCGAGCGCGCCTTGGGCCCGGGGGCTACTGTCGGCGTTCTAGGAATGGGTCTCCCCAGACTTGCCTGCCTACGGCCCACGGCGCGGCTCTGCAAGCGGGCCCGTACGGCCCATCTTCACCAACAAGCATTCAAGACCCTCGCGAGGGGCCAAGCCTTGCGAGGCGGACGACACAGGATGTCCTCAGGAGCGGCCTCACCAGGATGGCTCACGAGGGGCGGAGAGATCGAGGCCAGGCAAACCTCGCAAGGTTCCAATGACATGAGCCATAACGATCGAGACCAGGCGGGCGCCAGCGTGCACAGTGTCCTTATTTCCTCTTTGGTGCTAAGGAGGCAAGCGCAGACGAAGAGTACCGAGGCATCAAGCAAAGGTTTCCATATCGGTGCAACGAGACCAGGACCAGTAGGACAGCAAGATGGAGGTCACCATGGAGTCCAAGGTGGCGTCATCACCAGAGCCTTTGGCAGGCGAAGACTTATTTTGTCAGGATAACTTGCATTAGTTGTCCCCTTTCAAATTGGCCGTTGTTGGCTCCCTTCCCGCTCAATATTTGGGAAGAGGGCCAGAGCCTCTATAAATAGGACTAGTCACCACCATATCTTGGGGGGTCCTCATCCTGGATCGGAGCCATTCCATCCTTAGCCTCACACCCACCAGCACAAGAACACCTCACCTTAGGAGGCTGTTCTTCCCCTTGTACTCTTCCTCACCAGTCCAAGAGAAAATCCACCACACCACACTGGAGTAGGGTGTTACACCACAATGGTGGCCCAAACTAGTATCAATCTTGTGTCCCTTGTGTTTCGAGTTTGTCGAGCTTGCCTTTGAGATCGTGGTGAGGTTGAGGGCGTGAGTTGGTAGGGGGAGATCTTCGCACGCACCCCGGTGTTTGAACCATAAGAGTTTTACCGGAATCCTAAATCCGACACCTTGAGGTTTGAACACTGGGGTGCGCATGAAGATCTCTCTCTATCTCTCTCTCTCTCTCTCTCTCTCTCTCGCAACGATCTCTAGGCCTAGCTCGCCGAACTCAAGGACCAAGAGACACAGGAGTTTATACTGGTTCGGGCCACCATTGTGGTGTAATACCCTACTCCAGTGCGGTGTGATGGATTGCCTCGTAGGCTGAGGATGAACTAATACAAGGGATGAACAGCCTCCTGAAGAGAGGAGTTCTCCAGCTCGGTGAGCTTGTGTGTGGGGGATAGTCTGAATGATCCCTCCTTTGCTAAGGTGGTGGCCAGTCCTATTTATAGAGGCCCTGGTCCTCTTCCCAAATGTTTAGGCGGGAAGGGATCCCACAACAGCCAATTTAGAAGGAGGACAACTAGTACAAGTTATCTTGACAAAAGGTGGTCTTCGCCTGCCAAAGGCTCTGGTGGTGACGCCGCCGTGGGCTCTGTGGTGACCTCTGTCCTGCCGTCCCGCTGGTCTTGGTCTTGTTGCACCGATATGGAAACCTTTGCCTGATGGCTCGGGACTCCTCGCCTGCGCTTGCCTCTTTAGCAACAAAGAGGAAACTGGCACCCTGCACCCGCTGGCGCCCGCTGGCGCCCGCCTGGCCTTGGTCGTCATGGCTCACGCCACATGAACCTCGCGAGGTGCACCTTGCATAGATATCTCCGCTCTTCAGGGGCCAGCCCAGGGAGGCTGCCCCGGAGGAGGTCTTGGGGTCGTCCGCCTCACGAGGGTCTTGAGTGGTTGCCGGTGAAGATGGGCCGTACCAGGCCGCTGGATGAGGCACGCCCTGGGCCGTAGGCAGGCAAGTCTGGGTACCCCCGTTCCCAGGATGCCGACAGAGCCCTTTGACCTCCGTCTATCATCCACCTCTCTCCCAAGGTCTCCACTAATGGCGCCCGAGCCTCTGTCTAATGGCGTGGCTATGTCTCACTCGACTGAGATTTAAGAGAGAAAAAAGAAAATCTGAAAAGAAAATTTTGCACGGATCTTGATGTAAAAACCGACGGACCTATATAGCATCTACTGACTTATAGCGAGACTGATGAGTATATAAGGACGACGACAGTGGATAATAATTGTCTTACATAATTAGGAAGATAATTAAAAAAGCCACATGTGGCTACACCGGAAATACACAAGGGCAAAAGAAGAAGGAAGACAACGATCTGGCTCGCTGATTTCTACTTTATTGATGCGTTGCTGCAGGCCGCGGGAACTAGTCTCCTTGGCGAGTGGTGATGAGCTCTTCCATGTCCTCAACATGCTGCTTGAGAGCATCCATGGATTCCTACACCAACCTTTGGTGCTCGATGCGGAGCATGTAATTCTCGTCCATAAGTTTCTTGATGATGACGCCGGTTCTCTTCAACAAGGCACTGGTCTCCTCTTGCTGCTCTACACTTCGGACGATCTTCACAGGTCACGCTCAGCCGGAGCCTCTCATTTCCCTCCCTTAGTTGCCAGATGACGTCGGTAGCCTGTTCAAATGAGGCTGTCATGTCCTCCTGCAACCTCGCCCAGCCAGAGATTTGATCCATATGGCTATGGACGATCGCATGCATGCACCTGTAAGAGTCGTCGCCTGCCCGCGAGACATTTTCCCAGGCCGCCGTGGTGCGGCGGGACATCTCTGCTGCATTCGCGGCGCGGTGGTACATCTCTGTTGCTTCTGCCGCGTGGCCGAACCAGTCTGCTGCATCGACGGTGCGGCGGGACCTCTGTGCTTCTTCGGCGGCGTGGCAGGACCTCTGTACTGCTACTTCCAAGCAGTGGGACATATCGGCTGCTTTCGCGGCGAGGCGGGACATCTCTCGTGCTTCCGCTTCCATGCTCGCCTGTCCCTGGTGGTAATCTCTCGACCCAGAACTCACGCTGGCCATGGCAGACGCAAGGGAAGGATGTTGAATGACTTTGTTTATTTTGTGGATGAGGAGTTGAGGACGAATGTGCAGTCATCTTGGCATAGTAATATTTATAACTGAGTACTAATACACTCCTAAATGGGAAACCATTTAGGTTGTGATCGGTGTGAATAGGTTTGCAATTAAATATACTCCCTCCATCTAGGTGAATAAGTCATCTTAGGTTGTGCACTGCAACCAAGGTGGAGAGGAAAAATAGAGAACTTAATGTTTATTTCCTAATTAATAACATTGCATGCAACGAATTGAACACTACATGTCATGTTTGGTAGTCTCAAGTCATTAAAAGCATACACGCCCCACATCTCTTATTGGTTGATTCCTTTATTTATGTCAAAAAACAAGAAACAACGTGAGAGTTAATGCACCGCGCCTATGCGTTTTGGGACTATTTGATTTTCGCAAGGTGACTTACATGCCTAGACAGAGGGAGTAGCGTGGTAGTAGTAATTTGGAGTGTGACGAGACGCAAGCTCAAAATTTATTGATGGTTCTAGTTTCGAAGTGCGGCACTATTCCCGAATGGCGTAACGTGGGCACATGTTCTCGGGCGTGGTGTAGCATATGCCATGGTAGTTCTTTTTTACTGGTGTGTACGTCCAATAACTGGCACCGTCGGATACATATCTTACGGTTATTGGGACGTTCGATGGGAATAACTGGCACCATCTACACACTAGTCTTTTTTTCAGAGCATTACACCTATCTCTCAGGACTTCTCGCACGCACCATCTCTAGCTCCCTAGGTCGATGCCACCCACATACACTTGTACTCTGAGTTTAGTACGTTATACAGGAAGAGAAGAGGTGCACGCACGCACTCGTCCTCTCTCACACATACATCTGTAGCTACAAATTGTAGTGTTCTCAACCTTCCGATTGGCTCTATCATAGCTTTCACGTTGCTCCTTGGCCTTGAGATTTAGAAGTTTAAAACACGGAGGCTAAGCTGGAGGCGTGAGGTTTTGGTTAATGTGCGGGCCACACATGGCACCAACACGACACAAGCTTGGTCTGTCTGGTGCGCAGTCGGGTGAGTTATCCAAGTACAGACACAACCAGACCTCCTTGGTATCTGCGCCTCTACTTTGATGTGTCGCGTCAACTCGCACAAGTATGCAACACTTCCTGAACAAATAAGCATATAAGCTGTTGCCGTTATACTTCTTACCCAAAGGATCTTTATATCCAATAGACACAAAATATCCGTTCAACTGTTGGAAATTACTTTAACTGCTGATCTGATGTCGAAGTAATTTCTGCATCGCCACCAAAACCCACATCGCTTAAGCTAAAGTAGACCGAGCTAACCCCTATATTAGCATATTACTAAGATAAATAGAAGGCATTGTAGAATCATTTAGGACATGAGCTTGTCAATCTGAATGTGGAGGGAGACCATCTTAGCCCCGGCCAGCAGCTTGGGCGGAACTATGAAGAAGGTTAGCTCCTGCACGGCAACGTCGTCGGGATCCTTGCTGCTTGTCACCTCCATTTCCACCGTGACAGCGTCAGTCCTGCCTTTGGGCTCCCCCGGCGGGCCGTTCGCCCACAGCTTGGCCATGTAGTGTGGCAGTGGGGACGCCCCCGCTCTGATGTAGACGACCGACACGGCGATAAGCGCGTCGATGTCAAGCATGCCACCGACCGAGAAAAATGTGCAGTCATCCTCCTCCGTGAGCAGCAAGAGTCGTGGCTCCGACAGTGGCACTTGCAGCTGGAGCACCTTGCCCTACTAGATCTTGTGCATGGGCATGGGATACACGGTGCTAATGTGGTGGGAGAGTGCCATCGGAGGGCCTTCGTAGCCGCAGATGGGCACATGGCATCTGTAGGGTGCGAGCGGACACACGCTCTGGTGATCGGTGAGCTTGTGGTAAGGGGCGTAGAGCCCACATCCTTCGTGCGAGCACTCCACCCTCACCGAGGAGAGGATGGCGTCCACCGCCGTGTTCCGCACGTTGAATCCATCGCCGAGCTCGCACTTTTGGCACTGCCGCTGGTTCCCGGGGCGCTCGACGCGGCAGTCCGCGCAGGCCAGCTGCCCTCCCCTGCATTGCACAAATTAATAGAACAACACATCAATCAAGAAACCTACACCTTGCTTGATCGGCCGAACGGACGAGGTGTATTCGAACCTGATACACTGGAGGCTTCAAGGGGCGGAGGCACAGGGGGAAGCGGAGCAAGGTGAGGTCCATCGAGACCATAGAGAGCTCCATCGTCGGGTCCTATTCTGTCTGCATGATCTCGCCCTCCTCGTGCACACCAATATCTCACTTTAGGGCCGGGGCAATACAAAGCTTTACCGTCACATATTCATACTACTACAAGGTGCATTAAATCAACACATGCAAGTATCAAAAGGAGAGTCACGGCATGCATGCATGCATTGTAATTAATGCATCGGTAAACGCAAATTATTGAAATATATCGAGTGTAGTGCTTTGATGTGTCGCGTCAACTCATACAATAACGAGAAGTTTGATTTCTACAATGCCCTCTCCCTCATGGACTAAGCTCCAGTGCCTTAACTGCACCTGCCTTTGGTTGTATGACAGGTGGGCCACCCACCTGTTGGGCCCACATGTCATACACGCAAAGGCAGGAGCAATAATTCAATGAAACTGCATCCCTCCCTCGACCATGAGCATGGTGGCTGGCAGGACTAGAGAAGCTTTCGCTACACGCTCTCCTCCCGCACGTGGTGGACATGCAGCAGTTCGTTCGGTGTCAGATGGCCAGAAGCATATTTAGTACTCCTCCACTGCAGTAGTACTCCATCATTGTTCGACTTCCCGAAGAGGCGAGGAGCCAAGCGCACCCCGGACACTCGTGTGGCAGTTTCATGTGTAGAGTAGTCTAGGGTAGCGTGTACCATTCCTCTAAGCTTAAAATCATTGGGGTCGGCTCCATGCTATGAGGCCGTCTCGAAGCATTTTTTGATTAAAATAATCTTCTGGCCCTACCTGGCATCCTGGTGATTGTAGTTTGCACGCTTATCTGGTCAAGACAGGAATATATTGTGGTGAGGTAAATGTTAGAGGTTGTAGCAAATATATTGTACGTTGCGGGTCTTTCAGCCAAGTTTAGAGGCAAGCATGTGGGGCCAGTGCTATGATGTGTCGCGTCAACTCGTACAACGAGGATAAGCTTGATTTTACTACTACATGCCTTCCCCCTCGCCCATGCGTGTCGTGGCTCGCAGACGAGGACAGGCTTTTTCTTATAACAAGCTATCCCTCCCACACGCGGTGGACGGACATGCACCAGTGGATTTGATACTGTAGAAGTAGTAGTAGTAACATGCAGCAGTTGTGAACCTTGGAGCACGCATATAGCCAGGCTCTTGCATGAGACAAAATTGCTATGTGAGCCCACTATTGTAGTACTTGCTAGTATAGCCCTGTAAACCGGAAATGAGTATTTGCCTTTCTAGAGATTTCAACAAGTGACTAGACTACACCGAGACGGAGTACATATGGAGCAAAATGAGTGAATTTACACCATAAATAAATACATAGTTCTCTCCTTTTCCTCTCTGCCTTGGTCACGGTGCACAATATTGAGCATACTAGTACTGACTATTCTATTTTTGACACGCATTTACATTTTTTTGAACACAGTATAGACGCAAGTGCTCATATACACGCATATACACACACCCCTATGAACGCACACACACACCCTACCCCTATGAGCACCTCCGAAAGACTGAGCCGGCATATCATCTTGAAATTTATGAAGTCACCATAGGCACCTCGTTGTCAACGGGAACGTCTCCTAACACACATTTACATTGATACGGCTTGAATGCTAAGGAGGGAGGGGGTAGCGGTTCCCGAGACGTTGAACGGTCAATGATGCATCCACAATTAGCATGCAGAGGGAATTAATTGGAGAAGCAGAATAGATCCAGCACGATGTGAATGCAGCAGAGTTTGGACTCTCATATAAAGGCGCCCCACCACTCCAATCCATCTACTCCTAGTATCTGCGCAACACTGCTCACTCCAATCCAAGACCAAGTTACCAGAAGCAGAAAGCACTTATGGAGGCGATGGACATGAGCGCCAATCGGCTGTGCCAAATCATCCAGATGGTGCTAGCGACCACCGGCGTCGTAGCCCTCGCTGACACCGGCTTCCCCTCTCGCATGGACGACATGATGGTTGTCATAGCCCTAGCCTTAGCCTTTGCTTGACCTTGCATGATCATCATGTCATCATGTTTAAGTTTTATGAAACTCTGAAATGGGGATTTCCTAAACCCTAGCATTAAAGGAAGTCACTAGGTTCAACCAAAAAATTTCCAGTAAATCCAAATGCCTTTAAAAAATGTTCATCATTCTTGGAAAAAGCTGGGAACAGTAACCAGAGGTGATGCACATTTTTGCATGACATATTTGGGCTCTGGATTAAATCATACTCTATTTGTATTTGGGCATTTAAATGCTATTAAATATTTTAAATGCTCAAATAATCATAAACTAAAATGTTTACTGTAGGATATATTCCCAACAGTGATAATGAGTAGTTTCATGATTTTTGGAAGTGTCTAAGTATTTTTAATAAAGCCCTAAAGACTACAGAATAATAGAAAACCAAATTAAAACAGAAATCAGAGAGGGAGAGAGAACTACCTGGGCCAACTTACCTGGCCTTCCAGCCCACCTAGTGGCCCAGCTGGCGGCCCAGCCCACCAGGGGCTCCCGTGTCTTCTCCTTCCTTTGCCAGAAGGACCGAGGTGCGTGGCCACCGCAAGCCGGCACGCGCACGACCACCTCCTGCCTGCTTGCCGCTGTTGGAGTCGTCCCCGAGCACCACGCACTTCCCCTCGACTGCCTGCACCTCTCCTCTCTCCCCCTCGAGCACTGTCCCCTCCTCTGCCTCTTTCCCACGCGACCACTGAGCGTGCACGTCACCGCCGCTTGTCGTTGCCGTAGCAACACCCACCCCCGCGCCCCTCTGACGTGCCCATGGGCTCCCCTCCGTCATCTACGCCTCCTCGATGACTCACGCGACACCGAACATGCTGCAACGACGCCTCGCTGCCAATTTCCTCGTTCGGCCGCCGGAGATCCCCTCGCCGCCCTGCTTCGCTCCGGTCCCTCCCCGAGCCCTCCGTCTATGTTGCCGCGACCGCTGTGAGCTACTTATCATCCTCCCCATCTCCGTTCTCTCTGCAACTCGCCGTAGTCGCCGCACCAAGAACGCCTGCACGCGCCATCGCCTGAGCTTGCTGACGACGTGGCTCCGGCCATGCAACGGCCTCACCACCCTGCCCAACGCACTCACCGCACCGCGTGGGCTTTGTAGGAGCTAGCCCCGAGCCTCCACGAGCACCGCACCGGCGAGTTCGAGCTCGCCCGAGCTCCGGTCGCCGTGCTGGTCACCGCCGCCGTCGTTTTAGGCCACTAGGGCTGCTGCTGTGAGCACCACTGGACGCGGACGAGTCTCCTCGTCACGTAGAGCATCTCGGTCGCTAATTTGGTCGCCGGAGGAGCTTTTCCGACGCCCTCCTCCATCTCTGGTGTCGCCGGCGACGACACGCGGGTCAACTCCGACGAGTTTGACCCAGCTGACCTGGGGTTTGACCTCCCCTGGATCACTGACACGTGGGCCCCAGGCCACTAATTAAAATAGGATTAGTATTAGTTTATCACTAACTAAATTTAGTTAGTTAACTAACCACTGACCAGTGGGTCCCACTCGTCAGGGTTGACCTGGACCGTGCCCGTTGACCACTGATGTCATAGTGACGCAATGCTAACGCAGTTAATAATTTTCTGGATTTATTATTATTTTGAAAAATCCAGAAAATTGCCTAAACTTCTAAAAATCATAGAAAATAATCTATAACTCAGAATGAAATAAATTATATATGAAAAATTATCAGAAAAATTCAAGGAATCTGTTTATGGCATTTGCATGCATGTTTGAACAACTTATGGTTGCTGTACAGGGCAATTTGCATATTTGATATTTAAATAAGCACATATGGAGTTTGAATTTGAACGTAGGGTTCAAACCAACTCCATTTAAAATGTTGCTAGTTGCATTAGGTCAAACCACAGCATATTGACATGTCATGATCATGCATCATATTGTGCATTGCATTGATTGTGTTTCTTTCTCTATTGCTGGTATTTGTCCCCTCTCGATAGACGTGGTTTCGACGATGAAATCGATGACACCGATGAAGAACTATATTATCTTCAGGAGTGCCAGGCAAGCAAAACCCCCTTGTTCATTCCGATACAATCCCACTCTCTCACTCCTGCTCTCTTTTACTGCATTAGGACAACAACGATTCAACTGTTACTTGCTGCGGTAGTTGAACCCTTATCCTCTGCATGACCTATCATTGCCACAGTAAATAGATGAAACCCACTAGCATGAGTAGGAGTTGTTTGAGCCCTGATGTGCCTACTCATTCATGCTTGTTTGTCATGCCTGCTATTGCTTAGAGTTGTGTCAGGTCTGATTCATCGGGGATGAATTGGAACAGTGATGAACATGTCCTACTGTGTGTGAGCTAAGTGTGTGAACACGATTTGGTAAAGGTAGCGGTGAGAGGCCATGTAGGAGTACATGGTGGGTGGTCTCATTGAAACCATTCTTAGGAACTGAGTTCTGTGTTTGTGATCCATGAAACAGCTACTACCACACATTGGGCCCTGAAATATGACCCCGCTCGACTTACTGACCCCTCTTGTCCTCTGTCCAGGAGTTGCAACTAGTTTCTGGTGTTTATAGGATATGTGTTGGCGGCCGTGCGTAGCGCTGACCCTAGGGGTAGGCTATGATGCGGTAGATACACCGTGGCACGGTGTACCGGGCGCCCGTTTGGTGTCTCGGGAACCCTGCACACATCGTTTGGGGCTGTGAGCGAAACCCTGGCCGGATCTCCTCGCGGATGGAACCCGAATAGGCGATAAACCTGGACTAGAGACTTGTGCGGTTAGTCAGGTCGTGGTCTACACCCACGTCGGCTTTCGCATGAAGTCTCCCGAGCACATGTCGTGTGCAGACGCTAAGTGGTGGAAACATGTGCAATGAAGTACACCCCTGCAGGGTATAAAACTATTCGAATAGCCGTGTCCGCGGTAAAGGACTTCTGGGTTGCCTATAACAGTTCATAGACAAGTGAAGGTGGATACTCTAAAATGCGCAAGATAAGCGTGAGTGCTATGGATGGCGTTCTCGTAGGGAGACGGGAGCAGATCCATTGTGGTGTATTGATATGGTGAATATGTGGACTCGTGTGCGCAACCTCAAAAGAGTTGGTTGCAGTCGTAGTTCAGGTTAGCCATTGAGTCAAAGCTGGCTTGCTGCAGTTAAACTCCACCACCCCCTTTGTTGATACCGATGCATATGTAGTTAGTTCTGATGTAAGTCTTGCTGGGTACATTTGTACTCACGTTTGCTTAATTTATGTTTTGCAGAGAGACTTCAGTCTCGCTAGTAGTTCCACGTGGACTTCGACGTTTAGCTTGATACCTCAGCTACGATCTTGCCCTCGGCAGGATCTGGTAGATAGTCAGGCTTCTTAGCCTTTTTCATTTGTAGATGTCTGTACTCAGACATGTTAAGCTTCCGCATGTGCTTGAATTGTATGCTATGATTGTTGGGTCATGAGACCCATGTTTGTAGTATCCCGCTCCTCGGAGCCTAATGAATAAATATTTGAGGTGTAGAGTTATGTTGTGATGCCATGTTGTATTTACACATATCGAGCATATTGTGTGTATGATTGAAATGCTTGGTATGTGTGGGATCCGACAATCTAGTTGTTTATCCTTGGCAGCCTCTCTTATGGGGAAATGTAGTCTAGTGCTTCCATGAGCCATAGTAGTCTGCTACAACCCGGTTCACCGGAGTCCTGCTAGCCCAGCACTACTGCTCAGGACACTTGACTGGCCGGCATGTGTTTCACTTCGTTCCTGTGTCTGTCCCTTCAGGGAAATGTCACGCGGTGACATCCGGAGTCCTGCCTAGCCTGCTACAGCCCGGGTTCCCGGAGTCCTGTTAGCCCAGTGCTACAGCCCGGATTCACACGCTGCTGACCGACATGCTCGATGTGATTCATGTATGCCTGTCCCCATAGGTTGGTGCCGCTTTGGGTTCATGACTAGCCATGTCGGCCCGGGTTCTCTGTCATATGGATGCTAGCAACATTATCATATACGTGAGCCAAAAGGCGCAAACGGTCCCGGGCCAGGTAAGGTGGCACCCGTGGGAATACCATGCGTGAGGCCGCAAAGTGATATGAAGTGTTACATGCTAGATTGGTGTGAGTTAGGATCGGGGTCCTGACAGCGTTGGTATCAGAGCCTGACTACCTGTAGGATTGCCAAGCCAAACCGGTCGAAGTTGTGTCTAGAAATTCTTTAGTCATGTAGGGGAATTGATTGTGGAAGGGAACGTAAGGCTCTTTTTACTCCTTATACCTTATGCTCTTCTGATCTGAGTCAACCTCTTCTTTTCTACGGGGTTAAGAAACTAGGCCTTCTCATCTATCTATCAGGATGATGTGTTACTAATCCATAGACTTATAAGATTATTGGATTTAAGCCTAGTTCAGTCTCTACTACTTCTGTGTGTCCATAGTTGGTCTCGGAACCTTGATATTGTGATGTTAAGTGGTTATGCCACCATTTTGCAGGATGTCTCAAATAATTTTGAGCATTTATAGTCGTTATGCTGTCCGAGTCATCCTAGGTCTCTAAATAGTCTGATGCATTTGCAAATCCTTTCTTCCCGTTCCTGATATCCTTTTGGGCCAGATTAACCATATTAATCGGGGAGTTGAGGCACTCTGTTGCCTCGACATATAGGTTGGAGCTAGTATTATGACCCTAGGTGTCGGGGATATACCCCGCGGTGTAAACCGGCCGGAAGTTAACCCGGCCGGACTTGGCGGTTTATCTGAAGACCCCGCTGACACTTGGCGAGTTACTGGCGACCCGCCCTGACCTGGCGGTTTACAAGCAACCCACCTGGTCATTATGACTCACTGGTGATCCGGCGTGCGGGACAGACGGATGACAAGGCCCAAAGCCCAGAAGGCCGGTTCACGTTTAACAATGGGCCGGTTTAAGAGGAAAGGCATGAGGAATATTTGTCCTACAAGGAGTTAAGACCTGGACTTATATCCGGTTTGTATTAGAGATAGAGTAATCCTAATCCTAATAGGACTAGTCATGTAAACCGCCCCTTCAACATATATAAGGAGGGGCAGGGCACCCCAAGAGGAACAAGAGACACAAGTTCCACGAGTTGGACAAGTTAGGTTTAGACAATAGCTCTCGAGATAGAGCACTCTTGTAACTGTGGTCATCATCATCAATATCAATGAAGCAGGATGTAGGCTTTTACCTCCACCGTGAGGGGCCGAACCTGGGTAAAACATCGCGTCTCTCGTCTCGCTCAACCCCTCTCAAGCTACCACATAGATGCGTTGGCCTCGCGACTAAGTCCTGACACTAAGGACATCTGCCGTGACAATTCCACGACAGTTGGCGCCCACCGTGGGGCTTGCAAGGATCTCTCACAGGGATCGAGAAGTTCGCAAGTTTTTGGATGAAGAAGAACCGGCTTGAAAGGATTTTTCATTGATCCAGATTTACAATCAGTGGAGTTTTACTTTAATTGTTGCGACCTGCAATCCGCCAAGATGAGCAGCAGATTGATCTCGTCGATTGTAGGAGGCACGTCATGTCAATCCGTGTCTGGGTCAAACCAACTGCGGCCCGGAAGGAAGAACTAGGGTGGACACGGCCTCGCGCAATATTCGTTGGTGAATTGCCACCACTGCGAGCCATCGTCACCGGGGACGCCTCTGCTCAGCTTCTGACACATCGTCGCAGTCGACGAGCGGCCGCCCTGGTCTCAGCTCGCTAGTCAAAGAACTGGCCTCGTTTCGATCGTCCGAGCCGCCGTTGTAAACCACCTCGTGTTTCCAAGATTCGGTGTCTCCGTGGCTCAAACCGTCTCCGGGTTGCTTCTGGGCTGCTCCAAACTGACCCGCCACTTCTGCCTCTGTGGCTTCGAGCAGCCTTTTGTTTGACCTCATCGAGTCGCCAGCAGCCGTGGACTATCTACGACTACCATGACCCAGAAGGGAACAAAGACGTGGATTGGTTGAACCGGCCACGATTCGCCTGTCGCCTCCACCTTTGTCGTCCACCTCTGTTGTGGTTGCCTTGACCCGCCCACCGTCGAACCGGTTTGCCTCCACCGCGAGTGAGCCGCCGCGAGTCACCGGGACCCTCTGCAGTTCGCTGCGCCGCCTCCACATCGCCACAAGCTTCCCCGCGCCCGAGCTCCTCTCTCACCAGGCCTGCGCTGGACCGTTATCTCTACCGTCCGCTTCTTCTGCAACCTGTGCAGACCAAGACGCCGGGCGTCCCCGCTGCCAAACCACTGCGGCCTTATTTGACTCCGAGCCGACCCAGCGCTATTTTCGCCGCGGCCAACCGTGCCTTCAAGTCGCCGCCTGGAAATCGCCTTCAAGTCGCCGGAAACCGGATTCGTCAAAATAGCCACCCGGACTCGTCGTACCTGCGGGCTGGCTCCGCCTCACTGCTGGGCTCGTCATTCATCAGTTGACCCGTCTGGCGGTTTACACATCTGTGGCCCAATCTCCACCGACGCTGCTTCTGCTGGCCTTGGCGGGGCTGCCTCGCCGGGTTACCTCCACCACCACGAGTTGGCCTCGCCATCGCTGCTGTTGTGGCCAGCCCCGAGGAGCCTCCGCTTCATCAACCAGAGGCTGCAGGCGTTTTGGGCGCTCCATTCACGAGGCCAGAGTTTGTACGCTGTTGATTAAGAGCAGTGCATGCACACGCTGGCACTTCAATCAGGTCCTTCGTGAGAGATTAAGACAAGAGGAGAAGGTCACGTGGAGACATTAGACATTTGATATGTTTTGATCCCAGTATCCACGTTCATCCGACAAATAAATATCAGGTGACATCCATCTAAGTTTATTTATTAGCGCATATGGTTTTATCAAAGAACAATTACTTTGATCTATATATTTTTGTATACAGGGTAATTATTCACTACAAATGTGGTTTATACCACGGTGTGGAGCACTGGTTGATAATGTTCCACCCGGCGATAGTCCGTGACGTATTACCCGTTGAATGGACGCGCGCAAGTCGCCGCCCTTGAGGCCCGGTATACATCGACTTGTCGGGACCGTGCTCGTGATTGACTTGCCGTCCGACGCCGCCTCTGCGGAACCGGTTTACATCGACTTGCCGGGATCGTTTTTTCTCGCTGTTCAATGGACGTGCACAAAGCCGCCGCCTCTGCGGACCCGGTCTACATTAACTCACCCATCCACACCGGCTTACAATGCTGCGGCTGACGCATCTGTCTGAGCTGCCTCTGATGCTGCGGTCATCTTTGTTGTCCGTCTTTCGCAGCCCGGTCTACATCAACATACAGGGCCACGCCTGTCTGCATGGGTTGTTTATTGAGTATGAGCAAGTCACAGCTTGGGTAGCCCGGTTTTCTCTCTCAACAAATTGGAGGCAAATTATCATATACTATCGACCGCCGTCTACACTGGATGGCTCAATGGGCAGGCGCACAAGTCGCCGCCACTACAGTTTGGTTAAACTTCAAATCGCCAGTTGGAAGGAACCATTGGCCGAGTTGATGACACGGCTCATACGGGATCATCTACAACCCGCCGTAGTCACCTCAACCTTCTATGGATTCACATCATGCTATCAACGCCAATGATATACAAGTTATGCCGGCCTATATCACGGTTAATTATGAAGAATCTCAAGCCAACTCCTCAAGTCGCCTTGAGACTCGAAGGCTACAATGATATGACTCAGCAAAGGTTGCCGGCTTTTCAGTGAAGTCAAGAACCCGAGGATGCTGGAGGGGAAGATAACCCGGTCCCGGAGGCTGCTACCATATGGATGAAAATTTAAGGGCCGTCAGGAAATTTCCGGTTTAAAATGAAGAATGCCGGTTTAAAATCCGATTCAAGGAAATCTGTTCTCCCACGAAGCTCTGAAGCGCTCAAATCCGGTTTAACAATGTCCGGTTCAAAAAGGAATTAACTTCTCGCAAGTTCGAGTTTAAAGGCCGTCAGAAAATTTCTGGCTAAAAATAAAGATTTCGGTTTAAAATCCGGTTCAAGGGAAAGATATCTCCCACAAAGCTTTGAAGCTCTCAATATCCGGTTCAAGATCCCGGTTCAAGAAGAATTTATCTCTTGAAAAAAATTGCCAAAGAGGACCTGCTGCCACGATGCGCGGTTCAAACATGGGTATCCCACCTTACTGGCCTGACATATTATTGATCACATGGGGGCTTCTGCTTCATAAAGCGGGGTCTCTGTTCTTTTACATCAGGTGTGGTTACACGGAGTTGTTCTAAAGCGGCCTCCGGTTTACCCCTTGAGTTAGCTTTTCAAAAGCATCATGTTATATCACTTGGGGGCTTGGTCGTGTCCGAACCAATGCAATACCTCTTGATAGGCGAGAGCCACCAGATCACTTGGGGACTTGGTCACGTCTGAACCAGTCATGCCTCTTGATCGGCCTAAGGCCACAGAATCACTTGGGGGCTTGGTCGAACCCGAACCATTGCCATTCCACTTGATCTGCATAAATGCCACGGTTTCATTAGGGGACCTGGCTGACTTGAACCATAGCTACACCTATCAGGAGCTTGGTCGTGTCCGACCATGGTAACGCCATATGATCAGCTCAAATAAGCCTCTTTTTGCAAATGGTTTTATCACTGCCTTTGTTTCAATATTTTCCTTGATAACTGTTTCTTTTATTTTTGTTGTGTTTTTAAACCGACAAAGTTTTAAACCGGTTCAAACTGTCAATTACAAATTGACGGAACACGGTCAAATTTTAACCCGAAGACTATCTACCTGGTTTGATTTTCTGTTACCATCCTATTATGGAGTAAACCGGTGATTATCAACCCAGCTTGGCTTTCAACTACAAGTTATCAGTACACGATCAAGTTATAATCCGGAGACTATCAGCCCGGTCTGGTTTGACTACGAGTCTCCAGTATTATATATGGTTAAACTGGTGTTTATCACAACCCGGTACGGTTTTATCATAAACCGGCACAATATGGAAGGAGTTTTCAGTACTCAAGATTTGGGTTATCACCCTTACTACAAAAAGATGGTAAAACCAACAATGTGATTCAATGTCACAGGTATGATATATTTCATATTTGATTATTCTTAAGTGCAGCCTTGGTTATAAACCCGGGTTATATGTTGGGTATTATGACCCGTCCGGCGGTAAACCGCCAGGACACTTTAAACTTGTTGTATGCAGAAACAAGTTTGTTAAACCGTCCTGGTTTTGGACTATAAGTCGCCAGTATATATATTTGGATTGCGCCATTGGAATCATGCACTTATAAATTATTGGGTCATATTATTCAAATAGCCAAACTTGGCTGAATTTTCATTATGATATTGAATGAATAAGGTTTTCATACCGGATTATATTATCTTGAATAGCCAACATGGCTGGATTTTTATGGTTATTAATAACCGGTATTATTAAGTTTTCAAAGTCGCTTTAGCGCAATGGCTATTATTTTATCAAAGGATATGATTTATTCTACAATGAAAGGAATAGTCCCGAGTCGTTGCAGGCTTACAACCCGGCACTTGGGGGCTACATTATTCAAATTGAGATTACATGCAAGTCTCATGTCGCTGCAAGCATGCACCATGACACTTGGGGGCTAATGCAAAGTCATTTTTACTAGTCTTATTGAAGACCCGACTCATCATATTATAATGAGCCGGCCCTTGAGGGCTACCAATTGCTCCTGTCAACAATTCAAGGTACACAAGTTTTCATCCATAATATTGAAGAATCCATTGCTTAGTTGGTAGAGCACAAAGCTCTTAACCTTGTGGACGTGGGTTCAAGCGCTACGATAGAAGCTACATTATAATATGTTATTTTCATTAAAGTATATATATCAAGTCCCGGTCCATTATTATCTTACTAAGCCGGCCCTTGGGGGCTACACGTTGATGTTCAAAGTTTACAAGATTATATTTACAAAGTCCCTGCTCATTATTGCGTAATGACCCGACACTTGGGGGCTACATATATGGAGTATTCAGTTTATATGATTGAGATGAACAAACCGGATTTCTTCAAGGTTGAAACACTTATTGGAGCAAGTCTTAAGTTATCACTATGTTGTCCTCTTAAAACTTGGGGGCTACATGTATTATGCATATATAAGGAGGAACATCTTCATGTTATCAGTTTTGAGCAAATCAGGAAGATCAATTACATGACCCGGTGTCGACAAACAAATACGACCCAGTGCCATCAATATTTATAAACCGGCCAGTTTGGTAATATTAAACCGACAAGTTTTACATCTTCAAGCCGGCTGAATATCAGATAAGTATTTCAAGACCCATATTTCTTAAACCGGCGCTTTGGAAGCCGACTCAAGTGGATTATTCTTCACAATATTTCTCTATGACAAACTAATGTCGGCAAATTGATTATGAAGCTGGTCTGCTGACCCGGATTTCCCAGAAGGAGGAAATAACAAGGACTTAAGGATGATCAGGTACCGGTTTACAAAAATTCTTAACCCGGAGCATAACCTGTCAAATTTGTTCTTGTGTTTATTTTGCAGCATAAGTTTACCATGAATAAATCCAAGCTAAACTTGGGGGCTAATGTCGGGGATATACCCCGCGGTGTAAACCGGCCGGAAGTTAACCCGGCGGGACTTGGCGGTTTATCTGAAGACCCCGCTGACACTTGGTGAGTTACTGGCGACCCGCCCTGACCTGGCGGTTTACAAGCAACCCACCCGGTCATTATGACTCACTGGTGATCCGGCGTGCAGGACAGACGGATGACAAGGCCCAAAGCCCAGAAGGCCGGTTCACGTTTAACGGTGGGCCGGTTTAAGAGGAAAGGCATGAGGAATATTTGTCCTACAAGGAGTTAAGACCTGGACTTATATCCGGTTTGTATTAGAGATAGAGTAATCCTAATCCTAATAGGACTAGTCATGTAAACCACCCCTTCAACATATATAAGGAGGGGCAGGGAACCCCAAGAGGAACAAGAGACACAAGTTCCACGAGTTGGACAAGTTAGGTTTAGACAATAGCTCTCGAGATAGAGCACTCTTGTAACCGTGGTCATCATCATCAATATCAATGAAGCAGGATGTAGGCTGTTAGCTCCACCGTGAGGGGCCGAACATGGGTAAAACATCGCGTCTCTCGTGCCGTTCAACCCCTCTCAAGCTACCACATAGATGTGTTGGCCTCGCGACTAAGTCCTGACACTAAGGACATCTGTCGTGACAATTCCACGACACTAGCTATCTTAGAGGATCACCTAGTAAATCTAGCCATGTCCTGTGTTCCCAGTGTGATGAATCTGGACATCATTCTCGAAAGCATTCCGTGATGCCATTTAGTTAGTAGGTATTCTATTCCTGGGTTTGAACCCGAGATTCACTCTAGTCACCTCATGTTGATAGTGTTTGCTCGTTCCTTCAGGATATTAGTAACCCTGTAATAGTCCTCGAGGTCCGTGGTATTTCTTTCTTCCAAATACCATGAACCATTAAGGCAAAAGTTCTTTGAACCAAAATATCACAATCAGAGTACTCTTGAGGAGTTCTCCATTCATAATTGTGATTCTGCCAGTTCTACCTTTCTGCATGGGTTATCTGGAAGAAACCTGTTGAACTTGGTTCGACATATTAATCTATGCATCCACAACTCTGAAAGATATATGTCCTCTTGAGTTGTCCCTCTTCATTTATATTTGGACCATCGTCTATCAATTGATAGTCAGGAGTAATTGTGCATCTGTGTTATCGATGTTTATTATTCTCGTGGTCCATTAAGCCATTCTATTTCAGAATGATTAGGAGAAACAAACTCCAGTACCTCATCCATATCCAGGGTTGGGTCAAAGTAGTTGTGTTCTGCAGATCAAATGTCAATCGAGCTTTTGCTCTGTTCTACCCTGGAGTATTACCCCCTTTATATCAGGATTGTCATGAGAATTGCACCCTCTCTCATGGATTCTTGACGCAGTGATACTTCTTACCATCATTTTTCATTCCTCGGTCCCGTGTTGTCACAACCGGAATGCCGACAAGTGAACCATGATGTGTGAAATCAATACTCCTAGCAACTAGTTGCTAGGTAGCTAATGGACAATAATTTCTTTCTTAGCGTGTTGGTTATTGAATCATCATCCTAAGATTGACCATGCTACCTAGTCCATTTTTCCTGGTGCACTCTTCAATCAATGAGTTAGGATTGTGTCAGTCCCTCGCTCTCTTGATCATATCGTCTTGCTCTAAAAAGCAAGATTGTTCCCGAGCTTAGAAACATATCAGTGGTTCATGATTTTCTGAATATTTCCTCGGAAGTATCACCAGGTTGCCCCCTAACTGTTATGTTGAGCTCGTGATCAAGTTGGTTTCTTGTAAACCACCCCTTCTCCAAGAATCTGTGTTGGATACCCTGAGCTAGTTGGTTAAGCTGAACAACAACTTGGAGAGTTGGAAGATGAAAGCTTGTCCGGCTCAGTTCATTCCAAAGGGATATCCTTGTGTGTGTGTGTGTGTGTGTGTGTGTGTGTGTGTGTTGAAGAAAGATGATATTTTCATCGATTGTTCCTCGGGATCGGTTGTTGAATCTATCGTCTTGTCCAAACCTTGATTTGAGTGTGGGCTATCGTCAAGTCAAATGAGAACCAACGACGTTCATAATGTTGTCTTACTCGTGGTTGTTTGCTCGAGCATACACCGTTATATCTTTTGGGTCTGACCAATGCTATCACCTTGTTCACATAATTATGGAATTCCATCTTCACGGAAATCTGGATGACCTGTTGTTGAGCCCATCGACAATATTTTCATCTTATCCATGATTCATGTTGAACATTAAGCTAGTGTTGGAAACTTTGAAAGCATTTCTTCATGCTAGCTCATGAAGCATATGTTTGGTATAAGTGACTTCCTCTAGTTCACGTGCATTTCAAGCAAGTTGCCGCCATGAATTTGGGAAAGTTGTCTCGCTTTCTCTGGAATCATCCCAAGTCATTCATGCATACGTGCGAAGTATTCTATGGTCTGGAGACTTGCAACCTTCATTCTATATGAATCCCTAGCACACCAAGCCACTGATTGATTTGTTCAAGGAGAAGAAGTTTCTTCTTAAGAGCTAGACTTACGCAAGGACTTCGATATCCTCGATGATGGTTCCCCATCTGGACTCGGTAGTGTTTTATTATAACACTACTATGTGGTCATGCTTGTCTGGGACAGCGTGTTCACAGGTTTGTAGCAAAACCGGCTCATGTTTTGGAGCTTACTATCGTAGTTCATTTTCTGAGAAGCTCGCAACGTCATCTCGTCAGTTTGTGTTGCAAACTTTCTTTTCCAGACATGTTGTCTGAAATATCCTATTACCAACCAGATCTGAATCTCAGGTAGATATGATGGTTGGAACTTTTCCAAGATCTATGATGTAGGTCCCGACAGGGTTGATATTCTGGCCGACACACCTAGCCGGAAGATCTGTCATTATAGTATCTTTGCCTATCGTTCCATGAGGATTTTGTGCGAATTATTATAGTAGTTGTTCCTTAGGGATCCTTGTGCTCTCACTTCCTTCGATGATTCTATAACCGTTGAAACATTGGAAACACTCTCGATTGTTGAGTTTTTCCCCAGTTACCAGAATCATTCCCAGCATTTGCATTTTGTTCCCAACTTGCACCTCAGTAGTAGTTGTCCAGGATCATCTTCAAAAGTGGACTTACCATGGGTCCCATCGGTCTCCGATGATAAGCAAATCGTCCATTGCGTTGTCTCCAACAAGGTAGTCCACATCATTCATCCTAGTCCAAGTATGCCATTTCTTCGAGCTCTTTCAAACGGTCAATTGAAAATTGCTTTAAGTTGGTATGAAGAGTTTCAATGATCTATGTATCAAAAGTAATTCTTTTTGCCACTTAAGGGAACAATCCAACAAGTCACCTTTCCCAAGGTGCCCCGTTACGGGATCATGACAATTATTTCCTCGCCACCTTGACACCATCCACCATCTTTCTAAGCATGGAATTGTTGCCCACAAATCAAACCTCGTCGTTTGTTCTTCCATCCCTCTCGATGTGTTTTGTGTCTCAACTCGAGATGTTTCAACATCTCATTCCGCGAGTTGATCTTGTATAGCTTGATCTTCGAGAAGATCAATCCTAGTAAAGTTTCTTTCCATCGTCATCGCATGGATGAAGATCTCAAAAGTGAGGATATCAAGATCAATGTATGCAACGAATCAACAACCTTATGAGGTGCAGCTTGGATCGAGAAGACTGTGATAGTTTGTGACCTCCTTTCCGCTTACCTCACGTCTTGAATCTCGAGACGAGATTCTTGCTTAGTGGGGGTGAGCTGTCACAGCCCTAGCCTTAGCCTTTTCTTGACCTTGCATGATCATCATGTCATCATGTTTAAGTTTTATGAAACTCTGAAATGGGGATTGCCTAAACCCTAGTATTAAAGGAATTCACTAGGTTCAACCAAAAAATTTCCAGTAAATCCAAATGGCTTTAAAAAAATGTTCATCATTCTTGGAAAAAGCTGGAAACAGTAACCAGAGGTGATGCACATTTTTGCATGACATATTTGGGCTCTGGATTAAATCATACTCTATTTGTATTTGGGCATTTAAATGCTATTAAATATTTTAAATGCTCAAATAATCATAAACTAAAATGTTTACTGTAGGATATATTCCCAACAGTGATCATGAGTAGTTTCATGATTTTTGGAAGTGTCTAAGTATTTTAATAAAGCCCTAAAGACTACAGAATTATAGAAAACCAAGTTAAAACAGAAATCAGAGAGGGAGAGAGAACTAACTGGGCCAACTTACCTGGCCTTCCAGCCCACCTAGTGGCCCAGCTGGCGGCGCAGTCCACCAGGGGCTCCCGTGTCTTCTCCTTCCTCTGCCAGAAGGACCGAGGCGCGTGGCCACCGCACGCCGGCACGCGCATGGCCACCTCCTCCCTGCTTGCCGTTGCTGGACTCGTCCCCGAGCGCCACGCACTTCCCCTCGACCGCCTGCACCTCTCCTCTCTCCCCCTCGAGCACTCTCCCCTCCTCTGCCTCTTTCCCACGCGACCACCGAGCGTGCACGTCGCCGCCGCTCGTTGTTGCCGTAGCAACAGCCACCCCCGCGCCCCTCTGACGTGCCCATGGGCTCCCCCTCCGTCATCTACACCTCCTCGATGACTCACGCGACACAGAACGTGCTGCAAGGACGTCGCCGCCAATTTCCTCGTTCGGCCGCTGGTGACCCCCTCGCCGCCCTGCTTCGCTCCGGTCCCTCCCCGAGCCCTCCGTCTACGTTGCCGCGACCACTGTGAGCTACTTATCGTCCTCCCCATCTCCGTTCTCTCTGCAACTCGCCGTAGTCGCCGCACCAAGCACGCCCGCACGCGTCGTCGCCTGAGCTCGCCGCCGACGTGGCACCGGCCACGCAACGGCCTCACCACCCTGCCCAACGCACTCACCGCACCTCGTGGGCTTTGTAGGAGCTAGCCCCGAGCCTCCACGAGCACCGCACCGGCGAGTTCGAGCTCGCCCGAGCTCCGGCCGCAGCACAGGTCACCGCCGCTGTCGTTTTAGGCCACTAGGGCTGCTGCTGTGAGCACCACTGGACGCGGACGAGTCTCCTCGTCACGTAGAGCATCTCGGCCGCTAATTTGGTCGCCGGAGGAGCTTTTCCGACGCCCTCCGCCGTCTCTGGTGTCGCCGGCGACGACACGCGGGTCAACTCCGGCGAGTTTGACCCAGCTGACCAGGGGTTTGACCTCCCCTGGGTCACTGACATGTGGGCCCCAGGCCACTAACTAAAATAGGATTAGTATTAGTTTATCACTAACTAAATTTAGTTAGTTAACTAACCACTGACCAGTAGGTCCCACTGGTCAGGGTTGACTTGGACTGCGCCCGTTGACCACTCACGTCATAGTGACGCAATGCTGACGCAGTTAATAATTTTCTGGATTTATTATTATTTAGAAAAATCTAGAAAATTGCCTAAACTTCTAAAAATCATAGAAAATAATCTATAACTCGGAATGAAATTAATTATATATGAAAAATTATCAGAAAAATTCAAGGGATCTTTTTCTGGCATTTTCATGCATGTTTGAACAACTTAGGGTTGCTGTACAGGGCAATTTGCATATTTGATATTTAAATAAGCACATATGGAGTTTGAATTTGAACATAGGGTTCAAACCAACTCCATTTAACATGTTGCTAGTTGCATTAGCTCAAACCACATCATATTGACATGTCATGATCATGCATCATATTGTGCGTTGCATTGATTGTGTTTCTTTCTCTGTTGCCGGTATTTGTCCCCTCTCGATAGACGTGGTTTCGACGATGAGATCGATGACACCGATGAAGAACTATATTATCTTCAGGAGTGCCAGGCAAGCAAAACCCCCTTGTTCATTCCGATACAATCCCACTCTCTCACTCCTGCTCTCTTTTACTGCATTAGGACAACAACGATTCAACTGTTACTTGCTGCGGTAGTTGAACCCTTATCCTCTGCATGACCTATCATTGCCACAGTAAATAGATGAAACCCACTAGCATGAGTAGGAGTTGTTTGAGCCCTGATGTGCCTACTCATTCATGCTTGTTTGTCATGCCTGCTATTGCTTAGAGTTGTGTCAGGTCTGATTCATCGGGGATGAATTGGAACAGTGATGAACATGTCCTACTGTGTGTGAGCTAAGTGTGTGAACACGATTTGGTAAAGGTAGCGGTGAGAGGCCATGTAGGAGTACATGGTGGGTGGTCTCATTGAAACCGTTATAAGGAACTGAGTTCTTTGTTTGTGATCCATGAAACAGCTACTACCACACATTGGGCCCTGAAATATGACCCCGCTCGACTTACTGACCCCTCTCGTCCAATGTCCAGGAGTTGTAACTAGTTTCTGGTGTTTATAGGATATGTGTTGGCGGCCGTGCGTAGCGCTGACCCTAGGGGTGGGCTATGATGCGGTAGATACACCGTGGCACGGTGTACCGGGCGCCCGTTTGGTGTCTTGGGAACCCTGCACACATCATTTGGGGCTGTGAGCGAAACTCCGGCCGGATCTCCTCACGGATGGAACCCGAATAGGCGATAAACCTGGACTAAAGACTTGTGCGGTTAGTCAGGTCGTGGTCTACACCCACGTCGGCTTTCGCATGAAGTCTGCCGAGCACATGTCATGTGTAGACGCTAAGTGCTGGAAACATGTGTGACGAAGTACACCCCTGCAGGGTATAAAACCATTCGAATAGCCGCATCCGCGGTAAAGGACTTCATGGTTGCCTATAACAGTTCATAGACAAGTGAAGGTGGATACTCTAAAATGCGCAAGATAAACGTGAGTGCTATGGATGGCATTCTCGTAGGGAGACAGGGGATCCATAGTGGTGTATTGATATGGTGAATATGTGGACTCGTGTGCGCCACCTCAAAAGAGATGCTTGCAGTCATAGTTCAGGTTAGCCACTGAGTCAAAGCTGGCTTGCTGCAGTTAAACTCCACCACCCCCTTTGTTGATACCGATGCATATGTAGTTAGTTCCGATGTAAGTCTTGCTGGGTACATTTGTACTCACGTTTGCTTAATTTATGTTTTGCAGAGAGACTTCAGTCTCGCTAGTAGTTCCACGCGGACTTCGATGTTTTGCTTGATACCTCAGCTACGATCTTGTGCCCTCGGCAGGATCTGGTAGATAGTCAGGCTTCTTAGCCTTTTTCATTAGTAGATGTCTGTACTTAGACATGTTAAGCTTCCGCATGTGCTTGAATTGTATGCTATGATTGTTGGGTCATGAGACCCATGTTTGTAGTATCCCTCTCCTCGGAGCCTAATGAATAAATATTTGAGTTGTAGAGTTATGTTGTGATGCCATGTTGTATTTACACATATCGAGCATATTGTGTGTATGATTGAAATGCTTGGTATGTGTGGGATCCGACAATCTAGTTGTTTATCCTTGGCAGCCTCTCTTATGGGGAAATGTAGTCTAGTGCTTCCATGAGCCATAGTACTCTGCTACAGCCCGGTTCACCGGAGTCCTGCTAGCCCAGCACTACTGCTCAGGACACTTGACTGGCCGACATGTGTTTCACTTCGTTCCTATGTCTGTCCTTCGGGGAAATGTCACGCGGTGACATCCGGAGTCCAGCCTAGCCTGCTACAGCCCGGGTTCCCGGAGTCCTGTTAGCCCAGTGCTACAGCCTGGATTCACACGCTGCTGACTAACATGCTCGATGTGATTCATGTATGCCTGTCCCCATAGGTTGGTGCCACTTTGGGTTCACGACTAGCCATGTTGGCCCGGGTTCTTTGTCATATGGATGCTAGCGACATTATCATATATGTGAGCCAAAAGGCGCAAACGGTCCTGGGCCAGGTAAGGTGGCACCCGTGGGAATACCATGCGTGAGGCTGCAAAGTGATATGAAGTGTTACATGCTAGATCGGTGTGACTTAGGATCGGGGTCCTGACAATGGTCCACTCCATCTGCAAGTTCACCGCCGTCAGGACGCACGCGAACGACCTTGCCGTACTGCTCCAGCCCGCGCGCCTAGGCTCCTCATTGCCTGCCACCCTCATCGGCCTCCATGGTGACGATCTCTTTCAAGCCCTGGTGGCCCTGCAGGTGCCGGAGGTCGTCATGAAGAATGTGCACCTTGAGGCCGCGCTCACCGTGCAGTGCCTCGCCATGCAAGAAACCGTCGACCTGCACATCCACGTCTATGAGGAAATCATCTACTTAGGCCACTATAAGGCCAGCGATGATAGTAAGAAATTGGCTGAGGCAGTCCTGGATTAGGGGGTGTCTGGGTGGCCGGACTATTCCTTCGGCCGGACTCCTGGACTCTGAAGATACAAGATTGAAGACTTCGTCCTGTGTCCGGAAGGGACTTTCCTTGGCGTGGAAGGCAAGCTTGGCGATACGGATATGTAGATCTCCTACCATTGTAACCGACTCTGTGTAACCCTAGCCCTCTCCGGTGCCTATATAAACCGGAGAGTTTTAGTCCGTAGGACGAACAATAATCATACCATAGGCTAGCTTCTAGGGTTTAGCCTCTCTGATCTCGTGGTAGATCTACTCTTGTACTACCCATATCATCAATATTAATCAAGCAGGACGTAGGGTTTTACCTCCATCAAGAGGGCCCGAACCTGGGTAAAACTTCGTGTCCCCTGCCTCCTATTACCATCCGACCTAGACGCACAGTTCGGGACCCCCTACCCGAGATCCGCCGGTTTTAACACCGACATTGGTGCTTTCATTGAGAGTTCCTCCGTGTCGTCGCTTTTAGGCCCAATGGCTTCTCCGATCATCAACAGCGATGCGATCCAGGGTGAGACTTTTCTCCCCGGATAGATCTTCATATTCGGCGGCTTTGCACTGCGAGCCAATTCGCTTGGTCATCTGGAGCAGATCAAAAGCTACGCCCCTGGCCATCAGGTCAGATTTGGAAGTTTGAACTACACGGATGACATCCGCGGAGACTTGATCTTCGACAGATTCGAGCCACAGCCGAGCGCGCCGCACTGTCACGATGGGCATGATTTAGCTCTACCGCTGAACAGTGCCCTGGAGGCCGCACCTGTGTCCGCTCCGACCCCTATCTTGGAGCTGATCACACCAACCAAGGATGGGTGTTTAGACACCACCTCGGGGGCTGCAATTTCTACGGTGATTGAGCCGAACACCAGCCCTGTTCTCTGTGAAGCCCGTGACTCCAAGGAGCCGGACTCCTCTCCAGACTCCGAGCCCTCCGCACCCCGATCAATCAAACCCGATTGGGCGCCGATCATGGAGTTCACCGCCGCGGACATCTTTCAACACTCGCCCTTTGGTGATATTCTAAAGTCACTAAAGTCTCTCTCTTTGTCAGGAGAGCCCTACCCGGACTATGGTCGGCAAGGTTGGGATGCGGAAGATGAAGAAATTCAAAGCCCACCCACCACCCACTTCGTAGCCATTGTCGATGATTTAACCGACATGCTCGACTTCGACTCTGAAGACATCGACGGTATGGATGCCGATGCAGGAGACGATCAAGAACCAGCGCCTATAGGGCACTGGAAAGCCACCTCGTTGTATGATATATACATGGTGGACACCCCAAAAGAAGGCAATGGCGATGGAACAACGGAGGATGACCCCTCCAAGAAGCAGCCTAAGCGCCGGCGTCAGCGGCGCCACTCTAAATCCCGCCAAAACAAAAAAGGTGATTCCGGCATGGCGGACAATAACACCCCGGACAGTGCCGAAGACAACTACCTCCAGCAAGATTCAGCACAGGAGGATAGAGAAGCCAGCCCTCATGAGAGAGCGGCAGCCAGAGAGGTCGAGGACGATAATTACATGCCTCCCTCCGAAGACGAGGCAAGCCTCGACGACGACGAATTTATCGTGCCGGAGGATCTCGTCGAACAAGAGCGTTTCAAATGCAGGCTTATGGCCACGACGAGCAGCTTCAAGAAAAAACAGCAACAACTTAGAGCTGATCAAGATTTGCTAGCCAACAGATGGACTGAAGTCCTTGCGGCCGAAGAGTATGAACTCGAACGCCCCTCCAAGAGCTACCCATAGCACAGGTTGCTACCGCAATTAGAGGAGGAAGCACTTAAACCTACATCACCTGTGCATGATGCGGCCGACCGGCCACCCCGTGGCCGCGACAGAGAGGCCTCTCAGCCCCCCACTCAAGTCGCACCTCGGTGCCGCTCCAAAAATACCAAGGCATGGGAAAATGCGCTAGACCTGCGAGACATATTGGAGGACAAGGCAAGGCAAACAAGATCGATCTACGGATCATGTGGGCGCCCCATGGCACGAGACGGTACTCGTCATGCCGGATATAGTAAATCCGGCCAGTCCGAACACAGTAGACAAAGCTCGTTTGAGCTGTGTCGTGATATAGCCTAGTACAGAGGCGCCGCACACCCACTATGCTTCACAGATGAAGTAATGGATCATCAAATCCTCGAGGGTTTCAAACCCGTGAACATCGAATCATATGATGGCACAACAGATCCTGCGGTATGGATGAGGACTATCTCCTTCATATCCACATGGCCCGCGGTGATGACTTACACGCCATCAAATACCTCCCACTCAAGCTTAAAGGACCAGCTCGGCATTGGCTTAACAGCTTGCCAGCAGAATCAATTGGTTGTTGGGAGGACCTGGAAGCCGCATTCCTCGACAATTTCTAGGGCACTTATGTGTGATCACCAGACGCCGATGACCTAAGCCACATAATTCAACAGCCAGAGGAATCGGCCAGACAATTCTGGACACGGTTCCTAACCAAGAAAAAACAAATCTTCGACTGTCCGGACGCAGAGGCCCTAGCAGCCTTCAAGCATAACATCCGTGACGAGTGGCTTGCACGACACCAAGGACAGGAAAATCCGAAATCTATGGCAGCCCTCACGACACTTATGACCCACTTTTGCGCGGGAGAAGACAGCTGGCTAGCTCGCAGCAATAACATGACCAAGAGCCCTGGTAATTCGGATACCAAGGACAGCAGTGGCAGGTCGCGTCGCAACAAGCAAAAGTGCCACATTAACGGCGACAATGCTGAGGATACGGGAGTTAATGCCGGATTCAGAGGCTCTAAACCCGGTCAGCGGAAAAAGCCATTCAAAAGAAATACTCCGGGCCCGTCCAGTTTGGACCGAATACTCGACCGCTCATGCCAGATACATGGCACCCCCGAAAAACCAGCCAATCACACCAACAGGGATTGTTGGGTGTTCAAGCAGGCAGGCAAGTTAAATGCCGAAAGCAGAGACAAGGGGCTGCATAGCGATGACGAAGAGGAGCTCTGACCGCTGAACAACAGTGGACAGAAAGGTTTTCCCCCACAAGTGCGGACGATGAACATGATATACGCAACCCACGTCCCCAAGAGGGAGCGGAAGCATGTGCTAAGGGACGTATACGCGATGGAGCCAGTCGCCCCAAAGTTCAACCCATGGTCTTCCTGCCCGATCACTTTTGATCGAAGGGAGCACCCCATTAGCATCCATCATGGCGGATTCGCCGCATTGGCTCTAGACCCAATTTTTGACGGATTTCACCTCACTAGAGTCCTTATGGACGGCGGCAGTATCTTGAACCTGCTTTATCAGGATACAATGCGGAAAATGGTCATCGATCCCTCGAGGATTAAACCCACCAGAACGACCTTTAAAGGCGTCATACCAGGTGTAGAAGCCAACTATACAGGCTCAGTTACACTTGAAGTGGTCTTCGGATCTCCTGATAATTTCTGAAGCGAGGAGTTAATCTTGGACATAGTCCCGTTGCGCAGTGGCTATCACGCACTGCTCAGGCGAACCGCATTTTCCAAGTTCAATGCAGTGCCGCACTACGCATACCTCAAGCTCAAGATGCCAGGCCCTCGAGGCGTCATCACGGTTAATGGAAACACCGAACGCTCTCTCCGAACAGAGGAGCATACGGCGGCTATCGCAGCGGAAGTACAAAGCAGCCTCTCAAGGCAACTCTCCAGTCCGGCCATTAAACGTCCAGACACCGTCAAGCGCGCCCGGAGTAACCTACAACAAGACTGCCTGGCACGTTCCGAGCAAGCGTAGCAATGCGGCCCCAACCCCAGCCCTCGCGAACTTGCGAAACCAATGCCGTGCATACATAACTACGCTCTGGAAATACCATGGGCACAGGGGGAGGGGCACCATCACGGCAAGCCCGAAACGTGGCTTAAACCGCACTAGGGGCTGCCGATTTCTTAAATTTTCTCTTATTTTCAGAACTCCATTCTTTGGAAGGCTTGTCCGGTAGTACAATTGCTGCACAAACGATACAACCAGGGAAGCAGAAAGCTGCGCCGCACTACGGAACTCTAAGGTGGTCTCTATAATGAGCAGTATACCTGTTTCGCATAACATTCCGCAGCTCGCCCCTGGAAAGGACATATTTGATAGTCCCATCTTTTTCTTATCACACTATTTGTATCATTCTGCTTTGATCGCAGCTTTTTTAAATAAACATGCATAGCTTACGTCTATTACCGCATTACCTCTTTTCTACGAATATATGTTCATTAATGACATGTTGCACCCGTACACTTTGGTACGGCTAATACACCAGGGGCTTAAGTACCCCACAACATGGTGTGAGAAGTCCAAACACATTCACAAGTGCGGCACCCCGAACTTATAGCATTATATGCATCGGCTCTGAATCATGTCATGGGTCAATAGTTGGGTTTTCCCAGCTCCTATGTTTTGGTACCTTACGTTCCATCATATCGGCCAAGGTAGCACTAGGAGAACTACTGCGATTGTACCCCAGTTGAGCTGGGCTAAGCACCTCAGTAGAGAAAGCTAAAACTGACCGTCATGATGAGGCGAGAGCTGGTCGCTGTTCGAGAGGTTTTCGAGTCCCTAAAGACTTATGCCGCCTAGAGCGAGGAGTCGGCTTTGTCCGTCCTAGGCGTGGATAGCGCCCCGAACTCGGTCTTCCGAACACTAGGGGCTTCGCCGAAATTTAAAATTATAGAATTCTATGGCTAAGTGAGAGTGTTCAAGCATTATAGTCCGATTGCCTTGTTCGTTGTGTTGAGTGCCTCCCTCAAAGGACCCAAGAATGGGAAAAAGAGCTCTCATGTTTATCCCGAACACCCCAGCACTCGTGCCATGGGGGCAGAAGCCGACGACTCGCCATCTCTCAAATTTGATAAACGGCCGCACACAAGGTAATATTTTAAATTCAAAAAGCATTGCTTAGCGCACATGAACAAGTTTTCAGCGCACAGGACAAAATGAGCGAGTTCATTGAAAAATTACATTCATGGAACATTCATCCGCCACAAGGCGGGCACCCTTCAGAACACCCTCATAATACATCTCGGGCTTGCGATGCTCCTTGCCCGGCGGTGGCCCGTCCTTCACAAGCTTCTCAGCATCCAGCTTGCCCCAGTGCACCTTCGCACGGGCAAGCGCCCTACGGGCACCCTCGATGCATACGGAGTGCTTGATGACTTCGAGCCTTGGACAGGCCTCCACCAGCCGCCTCACCAGCCCAAAGTAGCTCCCAGGCATGGCCTCTCCAGGCCACAGCCGGACCATGAGGCCCTTCATGGCCTGTTTGACCACCTTATGGAGCTCGACCAGCTGTTTCAGCTGGCCACTTAAGGGCACCAGGTGTTCGGCCTCAGCATACTGAGACCAGAACACCTTCTCCATCGAGCTTCCCTCCTCGGCGCGGTAGAACGTGTTGACATCCGACTCGCTATGGGGCAAGTCTGCGAATGCTCCTGGAGAGCTCCGGATTCGGGTAAGTGACAAGTAAATCACTTTTACGTGCTTTCTTTGCAAAAAGAATGCCTTACCCGCCGCTATCTTTTTTACTGCCTCAACATCCTGGAGGGCCTTCTGGGCTTCGGCCTTGGCAGACTTGGCATCTTCAATGGCCGCCGCGAGCTCAGACTCTCGCGTCTTTGAGTCAAGCTCCAAACTCTCATGTTTTTTCATGAGAGCCTGGAGCTCTTGCCGCACTTCGCCAACCTGCGTCTCATGCTTCTCCCGCTCGGTGTGCTCCGTGGCCGCCCTCTTTTTGGCCTCGGACAACGCTTGCTTAAGGGCCGCCACCTCAGTTGTGGCCCCTACAATAGCCGCGTTAATCCTGTCACTTTTTGCAATTGCACCTTTCACATTTTTCAATAAGGTATTTCTTACCTTCCTTCTCCTCGAGTTGTTCCTTGGCTAGGCCGAGCTCTTGCTCGGACCGCTCGAGGTTCTGCTTCAGCGTATCCACCTCTGCAGTCAGTGTGGCGGAGGCCAGCAATGAAGCCTGCATACGCATATTAACTTGATTATGTTAGACTCCTGCGATTATTAGATCCTCTATTCGGCTTTTCTTTCCGAACACCGAACAGAGCATCAGGGGCTACTATCTATGCTGTAATATTTTTACATATTCTTTATCTACCTCAAAGCCTGTTAGAAGGCTGGCACAGGCTTCAGTCAGTCCGCTCTTGGCAGACTAAACCTTCTGGATCACAGCACTCATAATAGTATGGTGCTCCTCGTCGATGGAGGCGCCGTTAAGCGTCTCCAGCAAATTGTCCGGTGCCTCCGGTTGGACGGAGGTCACCGGCTCGGTAGGCTCGCTCCTCTTGGAAGGAGGCCGCCTACTGGTGTCCGGAACCATTGAAGGTTCCGGCGCGGTATCCGGCTCAAGGCCGGACTTGGAGCCCTTGGGGGTTTTATCCACTTCGCGCTTGGAGTCTGGGAGGTCGCCTTGTGGCGCCTCTAGGACCACCTCCTCCTGGCTTGGAACCTATTGGGATAGCACCTCAGCATCATCCGTAGGGTGGGGGAGGTAGCCGTCGGAAGCGATTCACATCCGACGAATCTAGGGAACCGCTTGACGACACGTTGAGCCGGTCTTTGGGTGGACTGCATAAACATGTTTGACATAAGGAAAAGCTATGCAATGGAAGAATACTATGAATCACTCTGGTATCCGGATACTTACGATTTCGCCAGGGGCTTGGCCCTGTGCGGCCACTCCTCTTCGCCGTCGTCGACGTTGGTGGACTAGTCCGGAGGAGGGGTCTTCCCCCTCTTGGACCCTTCGGCCTCCCCGGTTGGGGCGGCCTTCCTTTTCTTCCCTCCCCTCGCTGGGGGGAGAGGTCTCTTCTTCCTCCTCCTCGTCTTCAGGGGAGGAGCGCGCCTTTGAGTCGTCGGATGGTGAATCCGACACCTCCTGGAGCCGGGCACTCTTTCGAGTCCCCGTGGCCTTTTTCTTGGCCTTCTTCTCCGGCACCACATAAGGTGCCGGAACCAGCAGCTTCGCCAGGCGAGCGTCCGCTGGGCCTTCGGGCAAAGGAGCCGGACAGTTGATCTATCCGAACGTCTCCTGCCAATCCTGTCAAAGGTAAGGGAACTTAGATCCTACATGGAGTCAAACTATGAAAAACTAATACCCTGTAAAAGGTAAATAAAGCTTACCGCACGAGCATGACACTGCGTGCTGAATCCACGATCCTCGGTAGCGGATGCGGGGGCCTCGGCGCCCTTGAAAAGCACCTTCCATACATCTTCGTACATTGTGTCGAAGAGCCTGCTTAGAGTTCGGTGTTGCACCGGGTCGAAGTCCCACACGTTGAAAGCCCGTTGTTGACACGGGAGGATCCGGCAGATGAGCATAACCTGGACTACGTTGACAAGTTTGAGCTTCTTGTCCACCAGGGTTTGGATGCATGTTTGGAGTCCGGTCAGCTCTCCTTCTTTACCCCACGATAGGCCCGTCTCTTTCCAGGAGGTGAGCCATGTAGGGGGTCTGGATCGGAACTCGGGGGCTGCGACCCATTCAAGGTTGCGCGGCTCGGTGATGTAAAACCACCCCGATTGCCACCCCTTTAGGGACTCCACGAAGGATCCCTCGGGCCATAGGGCGTTGGGCACCTTGCCCACCAAGGTGCCTCCGCACTCCGCCTGAGTGCCGCGCACCACCTTTGGCTTGACATTGAAAGTCTTGAGCCATATGCCGAAATGGGGGCGGATGCAGAAGAAAGCCTCGCACACGACGATAAACGCCGAGATGTTGAGGACAAAATTCAGGGCCAGATCGCGAAAATCCAGGCCATGGTAGAACATGAGCCCCCGGACAAATGGGTGGAGAGGGAAGCCCAGTCCGCGCAGGAAATGGGGGAGGGACACCACCCTCTCATGGGGCCTAGGGGTGGGGATGAGCTGCCCCTCTTCGGGAAGCCGGTGCGCAATGTCGCTAGACAAGTATCCGGCCTTCCTCAGTCTTTTGATGTGTCCCTCCATGACGGAGGAGACCATCCACTTGCCTCCCGCTCCGGACATGGCTGGAGAAGGTTGAAGTGGGGTGTGCGGACTTGGGCGCTAGAGCTCGAGTGCGCGGAAATGAATAGGCAAAGGAGGAAGAAGGCGTGGATGAAAAGGTGGATCCTTATCCCCTTATATGGGTAGACGCGACTATGCGCCCCCACCAGCCTGGTAAAAGTCGCTTATCTCCCAAGCGCTGCAGTCAATGGCGTGGTTGGGTTACCCACACCCGTATTGATGAGAATCCCAGAATAAGGGGACATGATCTCTGCTTTAACAAGACGTGCCAAGGAAACCGCCTCGCTAAACGCGCTGAGGTGGGACAGTAAAACGATTCGAATAAAGACTTCACCGTGGTGTGATGTCACGCTATGGAGTACGTCAGCAGATTAGAATTGTGTAAATGTTATTCTCTCTATGGCAATATGTGGAAACTTATTTTGCAGAGCCGGACACTACCTTTGTGTTCAAAATCTTATATGAAGTACTTGGAGGAGGAACCCGCCTTGCAATGCCGAAGACAATCTGCGTGCCGGACTCGTCGTCATTGAAGCCTGGTTCAGGGGCTACTGAGGGAGTCCTAGATTAGGGGGTGTCCGAGTGGCCGGACTATACCTTCGGCCGGACTCCTGGACTATGAAGATACAAGATTGAAGACTTCGTCCCGTGTCCGGAAGGGACTTTCCTTGGCGTGGAAGGCAAGCTTGGCGATACAGATATGTAGATCTCCTACCATTTGTAACCGATTCTGTGTAACCCTAGCCCTCTCCGGTGCCTATATAAACCGGAGAGTTTTAGTCTGTAGGACGAACAACAATCATACCATTGGCTAGCTTCTAGGGTTTAGCCTCTCTGATCTCGTGGTAGATCTACTCTTGTACTACCTATATCATCAATATTAATCAAGTAGGACGTAGGGTTTGACCTCCATCAAGAGGGCCCGAACCTGGGTAAAACTTCGTGTCCCCTGCCTCATGTTACCATCTGACCTAGACGCACAGTTCGGGACGCCCTACTCAAGATCCGCCGGTTTTGACACCGACATTGGCCTTCTTCTAGCGGCTGCGTCGGTGGAAACGACACCTATGGGGTCACTAGGATCCCTTCTACGGTTGGCGGGCGCGAGGTTGTGCAAAGAGCGGGATTAACAGGAAGCACACAGATCATTTACCCAGTTTCGGGCCATGAAGATGCGTAATACCCTAGTCCTGCTTTGGTGGATGTATTTGAGTGTTCTTGTGTTCTTGACCTAGCTACGGGGTGCAACTTGCCCAAAAGAGCCGAATCCCTCTCTTGGATGCCTCGGGCCTCCTTTTATAGGCGAAAAGGGGTTGCCACAGTGGCACACAGGAGGTGGAAAGGTCTACATTCGATGAGCCTATCCTCTTGGACCGTCGGACAAATGCATTTAATGCGCTGCCGACGTGCCCCCTTTCTTTATCGGGGACACTAGGGAAGCACGTCCCAGCCGTCGCCGCCTCTCCTGGCCTCGACACGCGTCCGAGCTGATGAGGAATCGTGGCGCCACGTTGGCTAGCTGCTGAGCTAGCATGGTGCTAGGGCCTTCATGAAGGGTCACATGCCGCCACGCAGGTGCTTGCCGAGTCGGTGTAGAGGCCGCCCGTAGCCACGCAGGTGCCTGCCCAGCTAGTTGAGCTAGCAGATGCTTGGGGACGGTGGTGGAGTCTTGGCTGGCGCAGGCCTGGCAGTGGCCCTGCTGATGCCCTCAGCAAGGGCCTTGCCGAGGCCCGGCAATGGTATTGCCATGGCGTTGTATTCATCCCCCGCAAGGGTCTTGCCGGGGCCTTGGGGATTTCCACGGCTAGGATCCCGCTGAGGGTCGTCGTCTTCCGGTCCTCATCTAATCTCACACGTTTATGGTCTTGACGAAGATCTGCATGCCACCACAGAGGCGCCTCCCGAGCCTTGGTTCCAATGTAGTTGGTTGGGTTGGAGCCTGTGGGCTCAAGGGTGGCTTGCTCCACTGGCATTGGGCAAGTTTCCCCGGCAAGGCTCTTGCCGAGGCCGCGGAGGCTGTCTCGGCAAGGATCTTGCCGAGGGAGTCCACCTCGCCCTCTTGCTCTCCTTCTCTTCTGGTCTTAGCGCTGCCTTGGTTGTCTCGTACTTTGGCTTCTCTCCGGCTTCCCTCCTCTGCCCTGCTAAGTGTGGCCGTGGCACGGGTGGCTCTGACTGCCCGTGCACAATTAAAGGGGTCAAAAGAAGAGCCCCTACTTTTGTACACCGACAGGAGACCCCGGGCCTGGGCCACACATAAGTGCGCCGCATTGTTGGGCTAGGCCTAGAACGGTGTGCGGGCAGGTGGGGCGGATTTTACCACAGTAACTTCTCGTCCGCTACGCTTCCCCATGACCTGCATTGAACACGTGATGTGGAGGGTCGTGCGTGACGTGGGGGTCATGCATTGGGCGGATTCCGCATGCATGTGTCACATCGTGGTAAAGAGGTGGCTCGCGCCTTCCCCATAAAAAGAGGGAGGTGCAGAGGCCCGACTCATTTACTCGGACGGACTCGGGCCGTGGTCTTCAAGGCGTCTGTCCCCCATGATCACGGGGTGGGGAACGGTCGCCTCACCCGTCCCCTCAATTCTGCTTGCTTGCCACGTGTCCCCCATATAGGTGGCAGGCTGTGGAGGCGGGAAACCGGGCCGTTGCTGATTGGGGAAGCGGGTCGGTCCCGATCCCCTGCGCCCCTGATGGCCGGATTGGCCGAGTAGGGCGGCCGAGCCCTGACCCCGCCCTTTATAAGGAGGGGGAGGGGATGGCATCCCACATCCTTTCATCATCCATCTCCATTCACTTCGGCTCCTTTCATCCATCTGCCATGGCGAAAGGAGGTGCCGGACCTTCGACGGTGGGGGCGAGGGTTGCTGCTCGTCAATGCGTCCCTCCTCCCCAAGAGCTCGTGGTGGCGGAGCCGGCCATGAGAGGAAGGGGGAGGGGGCGAGGCCGAGGTCTCCGTGGCGCTTGGGGGATAGGGGGACGGAGCGGCGCATCGGCCTCGCCTCCGCCAGCGATGCCTCCCCCAATGGAGGGCCACATCGGGCACCACCCCCGCGAGTTCTTCATTAGGCTGCACCGGCCACCGCGTCGCCGCCTCCGTCTCCCTACCCCATTTTCTCGGATGATGGAGGTCAACCCACCCCAGACCGTCAGGTTGCACATGCGGGGCTGCGAGAATGGCGGCACGCGGGTCGGCATCGACTTCCCCGCTCCTCAAGTCATGTACCTCCGCCGCGGATGGAAGACGTTCACTTGCATCCACAGCCTGACGGCGGGGCTTGTCCTCTACTTCAAGTTAATAGAGGGCGGCCTACTCTCCATCAAGGTCTTTGGAGATCTTGGAATCCGCCTGAAGTGCTGCATGGAGAGCTCCTCCGACGATGAAGATTCCTCTTCAAGCGGGAGTGATGAGGAGGGTAGCGCAGCGACGACAAGAGCGCCGAGCGAGGTCACGTCGACCTCGTCTCCGACTGACCGCGTCGCCCCGCCCTACGTCGTGCGGCCCTGCCGAGGGCCTTACTCATCAAGCTCTCCATCGGGGCGCTCCCTGTCGTCTCCTTGGGCGGCTGGCATAGGAGGGCCGGAGAAGGCAAAGAAGGCGGGTGGCGGCCATCAAGTCCTAGTACGCGGGCACCGACGCCTTCGTCGCGTATTGCCAGCCTGCGGCCTCATCTTCCAGTTTCCCTCCTGGCACCGGGACATTCTCTTGGTGCCTTCCGCTCCTCGCACCTCGCCTAGGCGCTCTTTTTGCCCTCCTTCCATCTTATTCCACCTTCTGAGGAGAGGGACAAGAAAGGGATTATAGGCATCTTATCTCTTTTTGGTTTGTAAGCCTGCGTACACTTGTTAGATTTAAAATTTGTAATCCCCTTGCTCATGTTTTTAATTCCATATGAACTGTACCTGTATGGGATGTTTTTAATGAAAAAGGATGCTTGCCGGTGTCGGCGTTCTGGGAACGGGGGTCCCCAGACTTGCCTGCCTGCGGCCTGCGGCATGGCTCAAAGGGGGGCCCAGCGCGGTCCATCTTCACCAACACAAAACCAAGACCCTCGCGAGGGGCCGAACCTCGTGGGGCGGACGATGCGGAGTTTCCTTAGGCACGACCACATTAGGCTGGCTCACGAGGAGGCAGAGAGACCAAGGCGGGGTACCTCACGAGGTGCCCGTGACGCAAGCCATGACGACCAAGGGCGCCAGGCGGGTGCCAGCCCGTGCAGTGTCCTCATTTCCTCTTTGGTGCAAAGGGGGCAAGCGCAGCCATGGAGTACCGAGGCATCAGGCAAAGGTTGCCATTTCGGTGCAACGAGACCAAGGCCATGAGGACTACAAGACAGAGGTCATCGTGGAGCCGAGACGGCGTCATCACTAGAGCTTTGTGCAGGCGAAGACTACTTTTGTCAGGGTAGCTGGTACTAGTTGTCCCCTTTCAAATTAGCCCGCCATTGTTGGCTCCCTTCCCGCTCGATATTTGGGAAGAGGACCAGGGCCTCTATAAATAGGATCAGCCACTCGCAAGATGGGGCAGCTGAGAAGGAGGAGGCTCTTTAGAGAGGGGTTTCAATCACAGAAAGAGAGAGAGAAAGGTGATTGAATTCCTCCCAGTAGTTCATCGCCCCAGCCAATAACAGACCCTCGCGAGGCCGTTCTTCCTTGTATTCTTCATCATCATCAACCCAAGAGGCAATCCACCACACCACACACTGGAGTAGGGTATTACACCACAATGGTGGACCGAACCAGTATAAACCCTGTGTCTCTTGTGTTGTTCTTTCCATAGTTTAGATCTTAGCGAGGCGGAGGGGTGCAGGTAGGTAGGAGGCGAAATCTTCGTGCGCACCCCAGTGTTCGAACCTCAAGGGTCTGCCGGAACCCGAAATTCGACATTTGGCGTGCCAGGTAGGGGTGCGCCGGGATTCGTCTTCCCCCACCCCGTTCTCCTCCGCCCGTCACGCCCATGTCTGACGTTCGTCGGGCCTGCGCCGAGCGCCGGGCTGCTCTTGCTTCCCGCTTCGCCCAGATGGCCCCTGTCGGCGGGCGTCCTCGCTGTTCCTCGTCACCTACCTTCAACGCCGCCACCGGCCTGGCGGGGGACGAGCAGCAAGCATCGTCTCAGCATCCGTCCATGCGGCAACACGACCGCACCACAACTCCCTCGCTCACCCCAGCTGGTTCTTCGTCCGGCATGCTCCGCGCGCCCATGGAAGCTCGGGCTGCACTCATCACGGAAAACGAGCTCCTGCGCTACTGTCCCGTCGATGACATCTACGAAGAATGGCTCGACCACGTCCCGAGCTTGTCCGCGCCGCAGAGGGCTCTCCTGCGCCGTCCGTTCCGCTGCACCGCACCCCGCCCCGTGCGGGCGATGAAGCTCCGGCGGCGCCCCGGCCACCTCCTCCTCAGGAAGGCACGTGGCCCTGGGCGGAACCCGCTCCATCAGGTGCCAGCGCGGCAAGAGCAGAGCTGTCAAGAGTTCCCTCGCCCGCAAGAAGCTGCCCGGGCGCTCCCTGCTCCAGCATGTTGCGACCATGCTCCTGCTCCCTCGCGTCAAGACCCCGCGCTGCTCCCAGCTGCAGCGCGTGGGGACATACAAGACCAAGCTCCCTGTCACCCAAGGCCTCCCGTGGCCATAGCAGGTTGCCGCACCTTCACCGCCGAGCTGCGCAGCATCGCGTGGCCCGGCAAGTTCAAGCCAGACCTGCCTCCTTGCTACGACGGCACGGCTGACCCTGCGGAGTTCCTCCAGCTCTACGAGCTGGGCTTCGAAGCTGCCAACGGAGACGAGAAGGTCATGGCGAACTGGTTCCCCATGGCGCTCAAGGACGGGGCCCACACCTGGCTCCTGAACCTGGCTCCGGGCACAATCTCCTCCTGGGATGAGATGCACACCCGCTTCATCGCCAACTTCCAATGCACTCGCAACCGGCCACCTGCCGTGAGCGACATGCGCCGCATCAAGCAACAGCCCGGGGAGACCCTGCAGAAGTACATCCAGCGCTTCAATAACGCACGCCTCAAGATTCCCAAGGTAACTGAGGAGGCCATCATCTCAGCCTTCTCTGACGGCGTGCACGACGTCAAGATGAAGGAGGAGCTTGCGATGCATGAAGACCTGTGCACTTCCTTGGAGCTGTTCAACCTAGCAACCAAGTGTGCCAGGGCCGAGGAAGGGCGTCTCTCCCTCCTAGAGCTGCATGCCATAGACCCAGAAGAGAAGAAGCCCAAGGCCAAGGATGTGAAGCGCAAAGGGGCTACCGTGCTCGCGGCAGAACCAGACACCAAGTGGGGCAGAGATCAGCCCGAACCTTCCAAGGGCAGCCGGTACTGTGTGTACCACGACCTCCACACCCACAACACCAACGAATGTCAAGAGCTCCAAGCCGTGCGAGAAGGAAGGATCGGCCGTCGCCCTGACCGCGGTGACCGGGGCTACGGTCGAGGAGGAGGAAGGAACGCATGACGCTGGGAAGACCGTGGCCCGCGCCAAGGGTGGCGCGATCAACCTCGCGAGGATCGCTGGCAAGACCCGCCTCGCGAGGGAGACTGGAGGGATCAGCCTCGCGAGGATCGCCCGCAAGGCAACGCCGGCCTCCCACCGCTGCCGCCGCAGCCAAGGAGAAACGAGGACCGCCACCAGGACGAGGGGGCTAGGGGCTTCCAGGAGCCGCGCACGATCGCCTGCATCCTGGGCGGGGCACAAGCCCCAGCCTATCAGCGCATCTTCAAGCAGTTCTCCCGCGAAGTGAACGCAGTCCTCCCCAGGCTCGAAGCCACGCGCCCTCTCAGGTGGTCGGCGTGCGCCATCACGTTCAGCTCAGCAGATCAGCTCAAGTGTGCGGCTACAGCCGGAGTCCTCCCGATGCTTTGTTCCCCAATCGTCAGCAACGTGGTGGTCACCAAGACCCTCATCGATGGCGGGGCAGGGCTCAACGTCCTGTCCGTGGAAACATTCTACAATCTCCAAGTGCCCTACAACCAGCTTCAGCCAACCAAGCCTTTCTCTGGTATCACCGACGGCTCCACGGTCCCGATTGGGCAGGTCTGCCTCCCTATCACCTTCGGGGCACGCGACAACTATCGCAACGAGCTCATCGACTTCGACATCGCTCACATTCACCTGCCGTACAACGCCATCCTTGGGTACCCAGCGCTGGCCGTAACTCACCACGGCTACAACGTCCTCAAGATGCCAGGAAGCGGCGGAGTCATCACGGTGCCGTGTGAAGAGAAGGACGCGGTATGTTCCCTGGAACGAGCCTTTCAGGCCGCGTCACTGAAAGACCCGGATCGTGGAAGCAGGAGGCCTCCCGAGACCGCCCCTAAGAAGAAGAAGACATCGTCCAGCCCGACCCCTCAGGAGGCAGGCCCCACTAGGCCCGCGCTTGCCCAGGGGGAACCTCCTTCCATCGCATAGGAAAGCGCGCCCGGCGCCCTCCTCAGGCAGGGCTCGGGGGCTCTCCCCTGGAGGGCCATCGACCTAGCTAGGGTCACGAGGGAGGCGCTTGGGCACTACATGGAGGCGTGTTTCGAAGCACGTTTCCCTCAAGAAGGAGCAAGGCAAGGAGATCCAGACCCTCAGGAGTTCGTCAGCAAGGCCATTCAAGAGCTACAGGAGTCAAGAGTCATGAAAGGCGGCCGCCGCCTACCAGTAGTGGCTCCCCATCCAGGCAAGGATGGTGGGCTGCGCGTCTGCATCGACATACCAGGGCTCAACCGAGTCGCCTCTCTGGAGCGCCTCTGGCCCTCACGAGTGGGGCGCTGCGGAGGCCCACCCCACAGCTACGTTTGCATGCCTTACGGCTTGCCGAACGCGGCTGCCACGTACCAGCGCCTCATGAGGGGCATCATGGAGGCACGAGAGGCCAGGTGTTCCGCAGCCTTGGCGGGGATGGAGATGGTCCGCGAGGAGCCGCCAGCGCCTCCGGAGCTTCCCGAGGCCCCTGGGCCTGGGGGCTCGTGAGGATCGGCTCCCGCAGCCCACCGAGCCTGCTACACCGACGCTCCTTCGTGCTCAACGTCATCAAGTGACATCTTTCGAGTTTCATTTCTAGCTGGGAGCGCCCCCCCAGGGCTGCATTATTTCCAGGCCACGTGGGTCCATTCCTGCGGCGTGTATCCCTGTTTATTCCATGTTGTTAGCTTACCTTGTTGGGGGCGCCCCTCGGGCTGCATGATCCCCAAGCCGCTCGGGCCAGGCCCAGCGGCATGTATCCCATTTGCGTTTATTTCCGGTTATGCATTAGACCCACCATGCTTGATTATTTGATGTCGGTCCATGGCACCTCTTCTTCTCCATGCCGACCACTTGCACGTTAAAGGGGGGGTACCTGAGCATCGTGACTCAGGGCTCTTACTGGCTCTCCAGCCCTCACCCTCTGGCCTTGTCCATGGCATACCAGCGACGGCTGAGACCAGCTCGAGGGCCAGGACCTGAGGACGTAGAGTGCCGACATCTAACCAAAATTTCAGGGACACATCACAAGATAAGGCCCAGTGCCAGGCGCAACCCGCCTAGACGAAGGGCCCCGTGAGTCCCGCGCTGGCTCACGGGTGCCCAGATACACCTCGCCAGGCCCTACCGTGCCTCCCACGTACCAGTGGAAGCACCATGCTCCGCGCTGGCTGACGACACTGCCGAGGAGCGGCTATGCCCGTACACATACGGAAGCGCTATGCTCCGCGCTGGTGATAAACAACCGAGGGTGGCCCCCGGGCCGCATCAACCTCAGGGAGCCCAGAGCTCAGTGTCTAGCCTCATTGTAACGCCTCCCCTCGGGAGTGCCGCGCGAGGGGGCTATGCACGGGGGCTGCGCCTGGGTGACACCCAGACGCAGGCTGCCCAGCCAGGTCCCCCCGGGCCTTGTTCGTCGCGCGTCTCTCCCCGAGCGGAGCCAAGGTACGAAGGCCGTTTGAGCGTCAAGGGGGACTCCTGAGCATCGTGACTCAGGAGCCTAACTGGTCACGTAGCCCCTCACTCCGTGGCCCCGTCCTAGTTTCCGGTCGGGACCAACGCTGGGTGAGGCACGCGCGCGGCCGGGCTCTGCAGACGTAGAACGGTAGATCCACCCGCATCACACCTCCCTACTTGCTGTTCGTGCGCCAAGGGGGACTCCTGAGCATCGCGACTCAGGAGCCTAACTTGTCACGTGGCCCCTCACTCCTTGGCCCCGTCCTGGTTTTCGGTCGGGACCAACGCTGTTTGAGGCATGCGCGGGGCCGGGCTCTGCCGGCGTAGAACATAAGCAAGTAGGAAGGAAAAGCGCAGATTTCAAGGAACTCAAAAGCAAATATTACAGTCCACACTATTATCTCAATGCCAAACGCAAGTTTAAACGCCTCCCCGAGGCATGATACATGTGCAGGAATTAAAGGCAGGACAGGAGCCACGACGGAGTCACTTGTCGGCGGTGGAGCAGCGCGGATTGGGTACGCCTCATGGAGCGGTGGGGTCGGCAGCGCCTTGCTTCGGCTTGGTGCTGAAGGCCCAGAACTTCCCCAGTAGGGCCTCCGTGTGACCCTTCACGGCCTCGGCAGCGGCAGCGGCACGCTCGCCGCTCACTGGCTCCAGCAGGCTGTCGAGGTCGACACCGGGATCGTGAAGGTAGATGTGGGTGAGGACCCGCGTCAGTGCTGCAGAAGACAGGACACGCGCCTCGGCCTCGGCCGTGGGGCCAAGGCCAAGGGCGACATCTTCAAGAGCGCGAACCAGGAAGGGAAGCAGCTTGGCGGGGCCATCCTCGGCGCCAGCCAGTGGGCTCTCCAGGCCGCTGTCGTAAAGCATCCTCAGTGAGGAGCGAGCCCTCGCGTCCATCTCCGTGAAGGCCACGAGGTCCTCGGCGAGAACCAGGGCCTCGTCGTCCAGCTTGGCCTTCCTCGCCCCCAACTCCTGCTGCAGCGCACCTAGGCGGTCGCGGCGTTTCCTGACCTTGACCTCCCTCTCCTTGACAGCCGCCTCGCGAGCCCTCATGCCTTCTTCCTGCTCTTGGCGAAGGCGGACCTCGTTCGCGAGCTGGTCCCGCAAATCTTGCAGTTCGCCCTCCAGCGCCTTGCAACGTCCACGGACGTCGACCACCTCCCCCAGGGCTGCGTCACGAGCAGCCTTCGCCTCAAGGACGGCCCGCTTCTCCTCGTGGCATGCCGTCGAGGCCTGGACTAGCGCCGCCCGAATCGAAGTGTGGGAGCGAACCCATCCTAAAGCCAGCGCCAAGCGCCCGGCCACCAAGCGGGGGTCGGCGCCGAGAAGATCCTGCCGCAGTCGGTCCAGCTCAGCAACAGCATGATCCAGGACGGCAGAAGGAGTCGGAGAGACAGCAGCCGGTGGAGTAGGAGGAGAAGGCGGCGGCGCGGCCACAGCATCCTAAGGCGGGGTCTGCCGCGCCTCAACGGCTGAAGTGGCGGCGGCAGGCAAGAGCACCTCGGGAGCCACTTGGGCCGTGGGGGCTGATCTCACCCCAGCCGGCTCAGCCAGGCCTCGCAAGGACGACCGGGCAAGAGAAGCATGTGCGTCGCGGTGACCCTCCTTCGCGGGCAGAGGCGCTCCCACGGATGGAACCTCGGGAGCTCCCTTCGGCTTCTTTGCTGCGGGCGCCAGCCTATCCAAGAGATGCGGACGTCAAGCCTCAGAAGCACAGCAAGTAATAAAGACAAGAATTGAATGCTTACGGGTCATTGCCAGTGAGCTCAAGCGGCCTCCGGCCAAATTTGAAGCCTGAAAGCCGGCTGGAAGGGTCATCCTCGGGAAGCTTGGAGGCGGAAGGTGCGTCTGCGGTCCACCTCGGGGCCGGGGCAGACCCGCGGGAGATCAGCCCGGTCCTGTCCTTCTTCGGGATCGGGGGCGAGCTCCCGCCGTCCTGCTCATCGTTATCCTCATCGTCATCTTCGTCGTCATCCTCGTCGTCATCGCTCGGAGAGAGGCGGAGAACGCGGGACCTGTGCCGGGGGAGGGGAGCCCTCGACTCTCCGTCAGTCGCCTCGGAGTCAGGCCCCTTTTCCCGCTCCCCTCCTTCCTCCTCTTTGCTGGAGTCGTCAGAGGGCACGTCCACCGGTTCCTCGGGAGTTTCCATGGGCAGGGGCCCATGCTCGTTGAAGACGGGCATGGACTCCACTACCTGCTCCCAGTCGTCGCGGAGGAACAAGGGCATAGGATCACCCACCAACCTCGCCACATTGCCCCCGACCAGAGATTGGAGAACCGCAGCCAGGTCTCCGTCGGCCAAGGCCGCGGGGCTCGGATGGGGCCTCCACATTGGTAGTGAGTACTGCCGAAGCGGAGCCAGCTGGTGCTCTAGGAATTCCCTCAGCAGCGACGTGCCGGTCAGCTTCGCCGCCGCCATGTCGGCCGGCCTCAGATCTGCGTCCATCTTCTCCAACACCAGTTTCACGCGGGGGTCCGCGAGCTCCACTCGACCCTAATCGCTGGAGCTCGTGGGCTGCTCTGTGGGCAAGATCAGCCGAGGGTGGATGCGCCTAGCATCCACCAAGACCCACTTGCTCCTAAAGCCCTCAATCCTTTTCCCGGGGTTCGAAATGGCAATGGCGCCACCGTACGCGATGAAGCTCGCGCACGCGGAAGCAGTACCGTGAGAGGTCCGGAGGTAGAAGTAATGGTGCAGCAAGGCCACTGAGGGCTGCACCCCTACGTGAGCCTCGCAGTAATAGGCGAAGATTGCCAGGAGAAGGACAGAGTTGGGGTGGAGATGCAAGGCTTAGCCTATAGTGGCGGAGGACAGAGAAGAAGAACTCGGAGAAGGGAGGCACCAGGCCAGCAGCAATGGCACTTACGAAGAGCGGATAGAAGGTGCTCCCTTGACCCTCAGGGGTGGTGGAGCCGGCTTTAAACACCTTCGCCCCGTTTATGCCCCGCGCCGTCGCCATCCGGCGCCACCGGGCAAGGCTCACCTCCGACACGTACGACGGGTCCAGGGCAGACGAGTACCAAGCTACGGCCAGGGGCTGACGAGGCGCCATGGCTTCCTAGGTCACACGGTCGGAGTGGATCTGGAAATTTTGGAGGAAGGAAGGAGAGGCGCAAGAAAGGGGATCTGAGCAGCAACCTGGGAAAGCAAGAAGCAAAGCCTAGGTGGATGCCGATCCTTTATCAACTCGCGCGGTTGCTAAGGCGCCCATGTCCACCGCCACACGGCGCCCAAGGCTGCAGGCTGTTAGGGCATGCCTCCGCCCTTCCGCCTCCCTGCACGGCCAAGTTCGGGAGCGCCTTGGGCCCGGGGGCTACTGTCGGTGTTCTGGGAACGGGGCCCCCCAGACTTGCCTGCCTGCGGCCTGCGACATGGCTCAAAGGGGGCCCAGCACGGCCCATCTTCACCAACACAAAACCAAGACCCTCGCGAGGGGCCAAGCCTTGCGGGGCGGACGATGCGGAGCTTCCTCAGGCACGACCACATCAGGCTGGCTCACGAGGAGGCGGAGAGACCAAGGCGAGGTACCTCACGAGGTGCCCGTGACGCAAGCCATGACGACCAAGGGCGCCAGGCGGGTGCCAGCCCGCGCAGTGTCCTCCTTTCCTCTTTGGTGCAAAGGGGGCAAGCGCAGCCGCGGAGTACCGAGGCATCAGGCAAAGGTTGCCATTTCAGTGCAACGAGACCAAGACCATGAGGACTACAAGACGGATATCATCGTGGAGCCGAGACGGCGTCATCACCAGAGCTTTGTGCATGCGAAGACTACTTTTGTCAGGGTAGCTGGTACTAGCTTTCCCCTTTGAAATTAGCCCGCCATTGTTGGCTCCCTTCCCGCTCGATATTTGAGAAGAGGACCAGGGCCTCTATAAATAGGATCAGCCACTCGCAAGAGGGGGCAGCTGAGAAGGAGGAGGTTCTTTAGAGAGGGGTTTCGATCAAAGAAAGAGAGAGAGAAAGGTGATTGAACTCCTCCCAGCAGTTCATCGCCCCAGCCAAGAACAGACCCTCGCGAGGCCGTTCTTCCTTGTATTGTTCATCATCATCAGCTCAAGAGGCAATCCACCACACCACACACTGGAGTAGGGTATTACACCACAACGGTGGCCCGAATCAGTATAAACCCTGTGTCTCTTGTGTTGTTCTTTCCATAGTTTAGATCTTAGCGAGGCGTAGGGGTGCAGGTAGGTAGGAGGCGAAATCTCCGCGCGCACCCCAGTGTTCGAACCTCAAGGGTCTGCCGGAACCCGAAATCCAACAGCCAGGTTCTCTATGCGTGAGAGAGGCCCACGCCAAGAAAAAAATCCTTGTTATTTTTAAGATAAACATTGTCGCCCGGCAACAGGCCTTGCCGTCCCCTGACTTCAGTCTACCATTCCCATGCTTTTGGCGGAGGCAGGGGCGAAGTAGAGTTATGCCCTTCATTTATTTCCTCGCCACCGTGTCTACGACCCGGTCCTGTCCCAGGGACTTGGGTACAAGAAGAAGGGGGGCACGGTGGTCTTGGAGAAAAACGAGGTTTCATTTGTCCCAGTTCCATACGGAAATGCACAATAGGGGGTGAAGGACTTATCTGAATCCGCAGCTTTTGGCAACTTTGGCTTGCCGTGGTTAGACCCTTGTGTCTTCAGCCCTCGGCAGTCTTAGCTTGCCGGGGCTGGAGTGCCGGTCCATTTTCTCTCTCCCGAGCGGCTCAACAGAAGTGTCCACGTGCCCTGCGGACCAAAGAAGACATAAAGACGCATACTCGACCTCTAGGCTAGGGGTTAGTCGCCGCTATGCACTATCAACCCTAACCGAGGGAGAGACTTAACCTAGCATGCATGCTAAAACTTAGGGCACCATCGCTTCATTTATTTATGCTCAGGGTCTGCGCCTGGCTTTGTACAGAGGGTTACATGCCTTGCTGGCAAGGCTTGTACAAAAGGTGGTTTGCCGGGGGGCCCGACAACCGCGCCTTATGGGTAAAACTTGAGAAGATGTTCAATGTTCCAGGAGTTACTCACTGGAACAACATCTTCAGTCTCCATGCGGACTGCGCAGGGCCTGTTGACTTGTATACCCGATAAGGGCCTTCCCACTTTGGCGTCAACTTGTTGGAATTCTTGGCCGACTGAACGCGCCGAAGAACAAGGTCACCTTCCTCAAAGCTTCGGGCATGAACCTTGCGGCTATTGTAGCGGTGCAAGGCCTGCTGGTAGCGTGCTGCTCTCTCAGCCTCCCGAAGACGATCTTCCTCAAGGAGCATTGCGTCATCTTGCCGCAATTGCTCTTGCTCAAGGTCGTCATAAGCGAGCACTCAAGGTGACCCGTATATGAGTTCCGTGGGGAGAACTGCTTCTGCCCCGTATACTAGGGCAAAGGGTGTCTGGCCGATGGCTCGATTTGGCGTCATTCTGATCGACAAAAGAACCAAGGGCAACTCATCAATTTAGCGCCTTCTGCTCTTGTGCAGCTTGTCAAAAGTCTTTGTCCTCAGGCCTCGCAACACTTCAGCATTTGCCCTCTCCTCCTGGCCGTTGCTCCGTGGGTGTGCCACGGAAGTGAAACAGACCCTGCTGCCGAGGTCTTGGATGTACTGCATGAAGGTGTGGCTTGTGAACTGTGTGCCGTTGTCAGTGATGAGCCTGTTTGGCATACCAAAACGGCACACTAGCCACTTGAAGAACTTGACGGCTGACTATGCTGTCACCTTCCTCACTGCTTCCACCTCTGGCCACTTCGTGAACTTGTTGATCACAATGTACAAGTATTCAAAGCCCCCGACAGCACGAGGGAAAGGGCCCAGGATGTCGAGCCCCCAGACTGAGAATGGCCGGGAAAGAGGAATTGTTTGAAGGGCTTGAGCTGCTTGATGGAGCTTCTTTGAATGGAACGGACACGCTTCACACTTGGTTACTAGTGCCGTTGCATCCTGGAGGGCAGTGGGCCAAAAGAAAACTTGCTGGAATGCCTTGCCGGCAAGGGCCCTTGACCCTATGTGGGAGCCACATATGCCTCCGTGTATTTCTGCCAACAGCTCCAGTCCTTCCTCCCGGGGAAAGCAGTTCAATTTTACACCGTTTGGTCTCTTCCTGTACAGGACGTCATCGACGAACTGATACATGGCAGACCGACGGGCTACTTTCTCCGCTTCTTCCTGCTCCTCAGGAAGTTCCCCTGTTTGGAGGAATCGGACGGTATGCTATGCCCATGCCGGAGCCTGGGGCTCGACGGCAAGGACCAAAGGCATTTCTTCTGCCATGGGAGCGGCCGTCTCTACGGCCAGGGCTTGACGGCCTGCTGGAACCAGTCGCTCCCCGGCAGGCTCAGAATCCGCGGCAACATCCTTGCCGGCGGCCCCTAGGGGCTTAGCGAGAAAGTACTTGCCGGGGCCTGATTTCCTCCGTTTATTCTGCTTTGTTGATGGTTTGACGGATGGTTGAGTTAACCGAAGCAAAAAGGTACCTGGTTCCACAGCTAGCTTGAATGCAGCGCGTTTTGACAAGTAATCGGCGATGTTGTTCTCTGCTCGGGGAACGTGCTCTGCTTGTATATCGTCAAAGCGCTACTCCAGCTTCCTCACCTCATCTACGTAGGTCTCCATCAACGGGCTCTGATAATCTTTGTTGACTTGTCTGACGACAAGCTGTGAATCGCCCCTAACGATGAGCTTCTTGACCCCGAGGTCCACCGTGATCCTGAGGCCGGCAGGCAACCCCTCGTACTCAGTAGTGTGGTTGGTGGACATCTCCCTGGGAAAGTGTATCTAGATTACATACTTGAGGTGCTCTCTGGTGGGTGCGACGAGCAGCAAACCAGCACCGGCGCCTTGCAGCGAGAAAGCCCCGTCAAAGTACATGATCCAGTTGTGACTTGCTTCCTTGCCAAGGAGGTCGGTCTCCTAGATTTCCTCGTCAGGCGTTGAGGTCCATTCTGCAATGAACTCTGCCAAGACTCTGCTCTGGATTGTCGAAGTACTTTCAAACTTCAAACCAAAGCTCGAAAGCTCCATGGCCCACTCCACAATCCTTTCGGTTGCATCTGGGTTGTGCAGTATCCGTTGTAACAGGAGGCGGGTGACGACGGTGATTTCATGTGCTTGGAAGTAGTGACGCAGCTTCCTCGAGGCCATAAGAAGGCCGAAGAGCAATTTCTGCACACCAGAGTACCTTGACCTAGCCCCCTGCAGGAGGGAGCTGACAAAGTAAACCGGGTGCTGCATCATCTTCTTCTGCGGCACCACCTCATTTGATTGCATGGGGCATGTCCTGATGGCGTCATAACTCCACCAGGGCCTCGCCTTGCCGGCATCGGGCCCTGCCGGGGGAATCTCTAGCTTGCCATCTTCCAGTCCCGCCGTCGCCACTGCCTCTTTACTGACCTCCTTCTGCACACTAGCTCGACACTGACCACTTGATTCATCGCCACCAGATACAGCAGCAACGGCTCTTGTGGTTTAGGCGCAACCAATATTGGTGTAGAGGAAAGGTATTTCTTCAGATCCTGCAACGCCGCCTCGGCCTCTGGAATCCACTCCATCGGGCCTGCCTTCTTCAAGATCTTGAAAAAGGGAAGGGCGCGCTCAGCGGACTTGGAGATGAATCTGCTCATGGCAGCAACGCAGCCAGTGAGCCGACACACATCCTTGATCTGCTTGGGTGCCTTGATCTGCTCAATGGCCTTGATTTTGTCTATATTTTCCTCGATCCCATGATGTGGAATGAAGAACCCGAGAAGTTTGCCGGACGGAACGCCAAAGATTCTCAGGGTTCAACTTGAGGTTGATCTTGCGCAGGTTGGCAAACGTCTCTTCTAAGTCTTGCACAAGAGTTGCCTTGTCCTTGGTTTTGACCACTATGTCATCCATATAAGCTTCCATATTTCTATGTAGCTGGGGCTCAAATCCAATTTGGACTGCTCTTGCAAACATTGATCCAACACTCTTCAACGCGAAAGGCATCCATAAAAAGCAATACGTACCACATGGGGTGATGAATGTTGTCTTCTCTTTGTCTTATCTTGTCATGAAGATTTGGTGGTAACCCGACTAGGCGTCGATGAATGATAATAGATCACACCCGGCCGTGCAGTCTACAATCTGGTCGATGCGCGGCAATGGGAAGGGGTCTTTAGGACAAGCCTTATTGATATCTATGTAATCAATACATAGCCTCCATTTCTCGTTCGCCTTGCGCACCACCACTGGATTGGCCAACCACGTTTGATGGAGCACTCCTCTCACTAAGCCTGCCGCTTCCAACTTCCTGATCTCCTCTGTGATGAATTCCTGCCGTTCTAGAGCTTGCTTCCTGACCTTCTGTCTGACAGGTCGCGCATGGGGACATACAGCAAGATGGTGCTCAATCACTTCCCTGGGAACGTCGGGGATGTCAGATGCTTGCCATGCAAACACATCGACATTCGCCCGCAGGAAAGTGACGAGCACGCTTTCCTATTTGCTGTCGAGGGTGGAGCTTATGGTGAAAGCCCCTCCCGTGCCATCCTCCTTGACGGGCACCCTCTTGGTCTCTGGTGGTGCAGCTCTGGATTTCTTGCTCTTGCCAGTAGAGCTCTCTGGCACGTCCTCAACAGTAGCACAATACTCCGAAGAGGTGCGCTTGCCGGAGTGGGTGCGAGTGGTCCTGTCGGTCTTGTTCTTCCCTCCTAGGACTTCGGCGGCAGGAGCTGGCGCCTTGGTGGTAGCTGCTGCAACCGCTTCCCGGTAGAGTAGGTCGGCGCAAATCAGCGCATCCTTCTTGTCGCGGGGAACGGTGATGATGGTCATCGGCCCAGTCATCTTTAGCGTGTTGTAGGCATAATGTGATGCCGCGATGAACTTGGCTAGTGCCTGGCGGCGAGAATCCCATTGTAGGGCAAGGGAATCTCGGCTACATCGAAGACAATCTTCTCCGTCTTGTAGTTCAGCTCGCCTCCAAACGTCACAGGCAGCGTGACCTTGCCCTTCGGCTGACTCCTTCCCGGGTTGACCCCTTGAAACGTACCCGTCTCCTCGAGGTGTCCATCAAGAATTTATAGCATTTTGATCACAATGGGTGAGATCAAGTTCAGACCGGCCCCGCCGCCAACCAGCATCTTGTTCACCTTCAGGTTGCGTATCGTTGGTGAAACCAACAATGGAAAACACCCGACCACAGTTGTCCGATCAGGGAGGTCCTCCGCATCAAAGATGACGGGCGTGCTGGACCACTTGAGCGGCTTGTGAGCATCGAACGATGGCTCTGTTGCTGTGATCTCATGCGCCCACTGCTTGAGCTGGCGGTGAGAAGTATGCGGCAAGGCGCCACCATCGACGCACATGGCCTCTGTAGCCTTCTGGAACTCATGCTCGCTGGACTCGTCGTCCTCGTCATGATCGTCGTCTTCCTGCTTCTTGTTGCGGCCTCAAGCGGGCCTCTCTTGCTGGTTGTCCTTGCCGCGGTGGCCTCCTTGGCAGCCATGCTTCTTGCCGGATCCTTCGCACCATCCTAACCTTTCTCCTTGTCCCGCCTTGCATATTCGGCTTTGTGCTTTTCAGCAAGCAGCTCAACTTGTCGACAGTTCTAGAGGTCGTGGCCCTTGGTGCGGTGGATCTTGCAATACTGCTTGTCGGAGCCCCCAAGGCCCGGCAAGCGGCGCACCCGGCAATCTCCTTGCCGGGATCATCTTCCTTGGCCTTCTTGGTGGCGCCGGTGTCGTTGGATCCCTCGACGGCAAGCACGGCCTTGCCCTTACGTTTCCTGTTGCGACGCTAACCCTTCTTCGTCGGGGCGGTGGTATCTTTGTCGGTGGAGTCGGTTTCTGCACCGGCGTCTTCGCCGGGGTACTTCCTTCCCTCTTCAGCCCGGGCGCATCAATCGGCCAAAACGTAAAGTTCGGCCACGTCCTTGACCTTGTTCATTGCTAGCTCTTCACGCATCTTGCAGTTATGCACATTCTGATGGAATGCGCTGATCACGGCGGCAGGATGAACATCCAGGATGTTGTATTGCACTCGGTTGAACCTCTGTATGTACTTGTGCAGGTTTTCGCCTTCCTTCTAGGGAATGATATGAAAATCACGCGCCTGGCCATGAGCTTGGTGGCCTCAAGTGAAGGCCCCAATGAACTCATGACACAGATCTGACCAAGAGGAAATGGAATCCGCCGGCAAGTGCATCAACCAAGACATGACATTGGGTTTCAGGGCCAACGGGAAGTAGTTGGCAAGCACCTTGTCATCACGAGCTCCAGCGGCTTGCATCGCGATGGTGTAGATGCTGAGGAACTCTGACAGATGGGTCTTGACATTGTACTTCTCGCCAACGTCGGGCTTGAACGTGGGGTGGGACAGCCACTGGAACTGCCGCAGCTCACGGGTAAAGGCTGGGCAACCCACCTCTTAAGGTAGGCCCTCGGAGCCTCCCGGTGCTGGGTGGTCCATAGTGGGCCCCGCCCGCCTATGTGACTGGTGGCGCATATCGCGCCAGCGCTCGATGGTGGTTCGAGCGTCTTCATGGGCTCGCTCCCGAAGGACCTGGCATTGGTCGTGGTGAGTCCGTGGGTCGGACGAAACTATGGAAATGTTATCACAAGCGTCATCACGACGGACCAACATCCATGGTGGCTGGCGTGGAGGAGGAGAGTGCGCCGTGGCCGTGGCGCCTCCGGGCCCTCCACCGCTGGCGTGCAGTGGCTCGATGGACCACCGGCCTGAGGGCCTCGTCGGCCGTGGCCCGTCCTTGTTGGCGACGCCGACGAGGCTCCGGATAGTGGCTCTCCACTCGTCGAGCTTCTCCGGGGCAGGAGGGAAGTCGAGGAGCAGATGCGCGCGTGCAAAGCTTCTGCTGGCGTGGGTGGCGGCGAAAGCTGCATGGACCGTGGCGCACTTCGACTTCTAACCACGTTAGAAGGAGCTCCGCCATGGCCCGGCGGCTGTGTGCCATTTTCTCTAGCGCCTCGGTGGGCATGCTGACCTCCTTTGTCACGCAAATGATGCACATGACCCTCCCCACAGCGGTATCTACGGTCACCGGTGTGGTGACGCTGCTCGTCACGCACAACCTGGGAAGAGCGCGCTGTTCGCGCCAGAGTGGGCGTCCTGGAGGTCGCCACACCGCCCGTGGGTGGTACGGCGACACCCCCGGAGGGTCCCGCGCCGCTTGTGGGGGGGCCATCTCTATCTCCCGATTTCGCGGTGTGTGGCCCGTCGCCTTGCGCACGAACAACACCGCTCGCCAGGCTCTGACTGCCAGAGCGATGTTGGTGCTCGCGGGTTGCGCCTCGGGTTCTGTCTGCGACTGGCCCGCTACTCGCCCGCACCTATACGGGTCGTCCGGCTCCCGATGAACCGACCGCCATGGCCGCCTTCTTCTTGGGAGCCATGATGATGAAGAACAGCTAGGCTGACTGCTAGACCGGATTATCACAACTGTGCCCCCTACCTGGCGCGCCCGAGATGTCGGTGGAAGCGACACCTATGGGGTCACTGGGACCCCTTCTACGGTTGGCGGGCGCGAGGTTGTGCAAAGAGTAGGACTGACAGGAAGCACACAGATCGTTTACCCAGGTTCGGGCCGCGAAGATGCGTAATACCCTAGTCCTGCTTTGGTTGATGTATTTGAGTGTTCATGAGCTAGCTACGGGGTTCAACTTGCCCAAAAGAGCCGAATCCCTCTCCTGGACGCCTCGGGCCTCCTTTTATAGGCGAAAAGGGGTTGCCACAGTGGCACACAGGAGGTGGAAAGGTCTACAGTCAATGAGCCTATCCTTTGGGACCGTCGGAGAAACGCATTTAATGCGCTGCCGACGTGCCCCTTGCTTTATCGGGGATGCCAAGGAAGCACGTCCCAGCCGTTGCCGCCTCTCCTAGACTCGACACGCGTCCGAGCTGATGAGGCATCGTGGCGCCACATTGGCTGGCTGCTGGGCTGGCGTGGTGGAGGGGCCTTCATGAAGGGTCGCGTGCCGCCACGCAGGTTCTTGCCGAGTCGGTGTAGAGGCCGCCCGTGGCCACGTAGGTGCCTGCCCAGCTGGTTTAGATAGCAGCTGCTTGGGGACGGTGATGGAGTCTTGGCTGGCACGGGCCTGGCAGTGGCCCCGCTCATGCCCTCAGCAAGGCCCTTGTCGAGGCCCGGCAAGGGTATTGTCGTGGCATTGTAGTCGTCCCCGGCAAGGGTTTTTACGGGGGCCTTGTGGATTTCCTCGGCTAGGATCCCGCCGAGGGTCACCGTCTTCCCGTCCTCATCTGATCTCACATGTTTATGATATTGACGAAGATCTGCATGCCACCACAGAGGTGCCTCCCGAGCCTTGGTTCCAATGTAGTTGGTTGGTTGGAGCCTGTGGGCTCAAGGGTGGCTTGCTCTGTTGGCATTGGGCAAGTTGCCCCAGCAAGGCTCTTGCCGGGGCCGTGGAGGCTGCCTCGGCAAGGATCTTGCCGTGGGAGTCCAGCTCACCCTCTTCCTCTCCTGCGCTTCTGGTCTTCGCGTTTCCTTGGTTGTCTCGTACTTTGGCTTTTCTCTGGCTTCCCTCCTCTGCCCTGCTAAGTGTGGCCGTGGTGTGCGCGGCTCTGACTGCCCGTGCACAAGTAAGGGGGTCAAAAGAAGAGCCCCTACTTTTGTACACCGACAGGCTGGATTCTTTGGACGCCATTGTTCAGAAGCACGTCGACCTGGCCACAAAAGCCATTGCAACTTAGCCTTCGTTCGATGGGCCGGTGCCCTGAGTCGAGGAGGTGTACGTCGTGTATGGATGCATCTCTTCTTCTTGCCTCCTGTAACTAGCACCGCATCGTCTCGTGGCCTTAATGATTTATTAGTATAGTACTCCCGCCGTTGCCAAATATAAGTCTTTCTAGAGATTCCAGCAAGTGACTACATACAGAGTAAAATGAGTGAATCTACACTCTAAAATATGTCTACATACATCCGTATGTTGTATTCCATTTGTAATATCTAAAAGGCTTATATTTAGGAACGGAGGGACTATATGGCATTTTTATTCCAGCCGTAACATTTTCACTGTGAGGTGGGGCCGCGGTTGGGCAAACCGACCATCGGCAAATCCCCACCCCGCCCACCGGGCGTCGGCTGAGTTTAGAATTAGAAGAGAGAAACGAGGGAGAAGAGCTAGCTGTAGCACGACGCTTTTGTCCGATGGGACTCATGTTGATAGAATAGGAGTACTGAGCACTCATACCTCTTCTTTTTTAGGGAAAAAGTAGTCGTATGTCTAGTCCCACTAGTTGGGTGCGTGCGACCTATACCTGTCATCACTTTAGGTCTCCTTTTCGAATCGCAGCTACGCTTCGCAGTACATATTTTTTCACGCATTTATCCTCCTATATGTACTCCTAGGCTATTTGCACGTGCTCCCTTTCGCCGACATGTGGGACATAGAGCATCTGGGTCGTAGTGTATGCATGACTTGGAGCATATGCCAGGGTACTCTACATTTCAGACCTCACGAATTACATGCAAACCCCCGCAGAAGAATAAATAAATGAATGAATGAATTACTACATGAAACCGGATTATTTTCATAGAAACCGAAGCACGTTCATTAAATTTTGGACATAACACGTTTATAAAAAACGACCGAACCTAAACCAGTGTAAGGGCCTCTTTGATTCGCAGGATGCTGAAGACACAGGAATGGGGAAAGTATGACAGTGATGAACCGAGACGAGGAGAACCCTAACTCAGATAGAGGTTAGAGTTAGATTCTAACCCTGAACTAACCCTGAACGAACTTTAAACCAAAGAGGTGTATGGATGGCAGGGTTAGATTGATCATAAATGCTCTTTCTCAATCATTTGACTACTTTGGACCCTATTTCCTGCTGGATTTGTTGTGGCCAGATCTTGTGTGGCCTCCTCCCGCTCACAATTGACATAAATGAACCATCTTTACAAATCAAGCATGCAAAACATGATAAATTTTACTTTGTCCATACAAATGAGATATCCCACTTAAACATACAAGTCGTCAATCAAGCTTCACAAAAAAATACACTCCATGAAACAAAGCATGAGCTAACTCATCACATAAGTCATTCACGATAGGGAGGGAGCCCAGAGCCCGTCACGCACCCAGGGAGGAGCTCTTCATCATCGCTCTGGAGGAAGGCTCTGTAGAGCCCAAGCCCCGGGAACCCCTTCGACGCTGGTGCTTGCGAGTTGAGGTCGACACTGGCATGGGTAGCAGGGCTGCTTGCCGATGACTGTGAACCGAATCTTTGGGACTCTAGAAATAATGCAACCCTGAAACTGAAATACCTAAGGTGAACTGAATATTTGGGCCTCTAGAAATAATGCAACCCTAAAACTGAAATACCAAGAAAGGTGAATTGAACATTTGGGACTCTAGAAAGATTTATTACCTCCTCAACCAGCATCAAACAATTCCACGCATGCACCACAAATCTATACCAAGTTTAATCAGGAACTACTTTTCCAAATCAGAATTAGCGCTAGAGCGAGCAAGGTCAATGATATGGCTGTGAGATAGAGAAGGAATGAACAAACTCACCCCTCTCGTGACCTCCCTGGTAGATGCGCTGTCATCGCGCACGATAGAGGGAGAAAAACTACCGGTGAAGGGGGAGTGGGGCGAGCTTCGAAGGCCGGAGGGAGAGGGCTGCCGGAGGAGTACGACGGAGGCTGGAGGGAGAGGCGGCCAGAGGAGAGAGAGAGAGAGAGAGAGAGAGAGAGAGAGAGAGAGAGAGAGAGAGAGAGAGAGAGAGAGCGGCGGAGCGGCGCTTGGGCGGGCGGCCCGATGGCAAACAGAGAGGAGTCATGCGAGGGGGCGAAGGGAGAGATCTGGTGCGGGCAGGGGAGATTTTTTTAGTTCTTGTATGAAGGGTGCATGAGCCCAAGAGGTCCCTTCTCGACCCACTTTTTGGTGTTTGGTACAGTGTATGGAAGGTGCATAGCACAAATACACTAGAAGCATGCATGAAGAGGGTTGTTGAGTTGAGCATGCATGAAGAGGGAACAGCTATGCAGAGACGAGAACGCAACCATACACACCCGAGGAGAACGAACCCAATCAGATTCTCTCCACTAGGGCAAACTAGCTCAAACTAACCCCTCTTGTTTGGATAATTTGAGGCTATTTCAACCCAAAATAGATCTAACTCAGGGATCCAAACAAAGAGTAGTATTGTACATGCTATAGTCTGGACCCTAGCACATTGTTTTTTATGGCCATATCACCACATTGTTTTCTACTGCTGGTTCACTGGGCTGCCGTGCTTCACAATGCTGGTTCACTGGGCTGTCGTGGTTCGCACTCCTCCGACGTGAGTAGTAGTACTAGTATATACCACATGATTCTTTTCTCCTTCTTACAACGTATGAAAGGATCGAGAAGAGGTGTCTAGAGGGGGGGCGAATAGACTCTAAGTAAGAAAAGTTGTAGTTTTTAACTTCTTTAAGTTGAAGTGGAGTTTTGGCACAAGTTTAAACATTCACAATACATATCAAGCAAGCATGACAAGAGTATATGAGTAGCAGAAAGTAAAGCATGCAAGTTGCAAGAATGTAAGGGGATGGGATTGGAGTGTGCAAACGCAATTAGAGACACGGAGATTTTTGGCATGGTTCCGATAGGTGGTGCTATCATACATCCACGTTGATGGAGACTTCAACCCGCGAAGGGTAACGGTTGCACGAGTCCATGGAGGGCTCCACCCACGAAGGGTCCACGAAGAAGCAACCTTGTCTATCCCACCATGGCCGTCGCCCACAAAGGACTTGCCTCACTCGAGTAGATCTTCATGAAGTAGGTGATCTCCTTGCCCTTACAAACTCCTTGGTTCAACTCCACAATCTTGATGGAGGCTCCCAAGTGACACCTAGCCAATCTAGGATACACCACTCTCCAAGAGGTAACAAATGGTATGTTGACGATGAACTCCTTGCTCTTGTGCTTCAAATGATAGTCTCCCCAACACTCAACTCTCTCTCACAAGATTTGGATTTGGTAGAAAGAAGATTTGAGTGGAAAGCAACTTGGGGAAGGCTAGAGATCAAGATTTATGTGGTTGGAATGGAATATATTGACCTCAACACAAGTGTAGGTGGTTCTATCTCAGAAAATGTATGTTGGAAGTGTAGGCATGTTATGATGGCTCTCTCCGCGAATGAAGAGTGGGTGGAGGGGTATAAATAGCCTCCACACAAAATCTAACCATTACACACAGATCACCAGACTCGGTGGGACCGAATCATGAAACTCGGTCAGACCGATTTAGTTCAAAATGTGAACGTCAGGATTTTCGGTGGGACCGACATGATCAACTCGGTGGGACCGACATGATCAACTCGGTGGGACCGATGTGCTAGGGTTAGGGTAAAGCCTCAACTCAGTTTGACTGATTACACAAACTCGGTGGGACCAATTTGGGTAATAAGCGAAACAGAGAGTTGGGCAAGCAAACTCGGTGGGACCGATTGCATACCTCGGTGGGACCGAAATTATTGCAATAGGCAACAGAGAGTTTGCAAGACCATCTCGGTGAGACCGAGATCCCATCGGTGAGACCGAATTGATTAGGGTTTCTGGTAGAGGCTATGTCAAGAGAACTCGATGGCGCCGGATAGAAAGTTTCGATGGGGCCAAGTTTGACTTTTGGTTTGGGACAAATGTGGATATGAGAAAGTGGTTGAGGGCTTTGGAGCATATCACTAAGCACTTTGAGAAAGGAAGCCATTGAGCAACACCTCATCCCCTCTTAATAGTATTGGCTTTCCTATGGACTCAATGTGATCTTGGATCACTAAAATAAAATGTAGAGTCCTGAGCTTTGAGCTTGAGCCAATCCTTTGTCCTCAGCATCTTGAAGGGGTTCCGCATCCTCTAGTCCTTGCCACTCAATTGTTGAACTTATCTGAAACATACTAGGTAGAAGCATTAGTCCAACAAGAGATATGTTGACATTAATTACCAAAATCACCCAGGGAGCACTTGTGCTTTCAATCTCCCCCTTTTTGGTAATTGATGGAAACATACATCGAAGCTTTAGATAAAGATATAGAGAATAACAAGTAAAGCTTTGGAAAGACATGTAACATGCATAGGCTCCCCCTACATGTATGCAATCATGTAAATATGGAATATAGGATCAAGTGAATGCATAAGTATGACAGAGTAAGTAATGTGTTACATGTATCTTGGCTATATGCATCAGAGCAAATGATGTGAATATAGGAGATGTACCTTCATGCTCATGAGTCCTTCTTGCAAACAGTATGTACATCAGCAAGAAATCCTCATACACATGAGTGTGATGCATATACTTACCTTGTGGTCTTGAGTTGGCTTAGGAAGGAATGAACCTGAGTAAACAAGGTTAGATAACACAGATACAACTACTAGCCAGAGGGAACAAAAGAAACCACAAGAGTACCAAGACTGGGATGACATGTAGAGAGTGAGTACTGAGTACCCTATTGGATATGGACATATCCCCAAAGCTAAAGATGTGCAACAAATTCAAGGATTTCCTTCCCTTAGATGTCTTGATCCCCCTGAATCTAGCATGGGATACTGGGAAAAGATAGGGAAGAGAAAATCAGAGCAAAGAAAATAAACAGAGCTAATGCAAACAATCAACTATGAACATGTCTTTCCCCTCTTAAAGACATGTGACTTCTCTCCTCTTGAACACCAAGCATCTGGGGTTTCTTACACTCTCCCCTAACTATTCTCCCCCCCCCTATAGAAATGATTAAGCTTTGATATGATATCTCCCTCCCCCTTTGACATCAATTTTCAAGAAGGGTTCTTCTGGATTTTTGTTACAAATGGGTTTGGTCCTTGAGTCACAAAGCAAAGCAGCAAGTCGAATGTGATGCTGGTAGAGGACAAGAATCATTGAGTGGAGCTGGAGCAAAAAGAATGCAGGAACAAGTGGCAAGCTATCTTTCCTATAGTGAAATCGGTAACACCGAGTTGTGTGCTTCGGTGGCACCGAAAGGATTCAGTTGGACCGAAGGAAACAAACCGGTGTGACCGAGTTCATCACAGTGAAAACACTTGTCATCTCAGCTCACTAGGCAGGTAAAATCTCACAAGGATTTGCAAGGAATTTGCTGAAAGATTTGCAATGAATTGGATGCATGGAAAAGAAAAAAAAGGAATCTAGATGAAGTTTTTTTTGAAAGGGGAAACAAATATGCATGATACAAATGCAAGAGCACAGAAAAACACAAGAGAACTTCATCTAGAATTGGTCAGCGACAATGTCGCCTATGTTAGAGTATATTGACTTAGGAGTCAAGTGAGATCACTTGATCATAGGTCATACTCATAGTTTTAAGCTCAAAATGGGGTTACCATTTTTAGTTTAAGCATCTTGATGTATTCACATCTTGTTGAGTTGCTTTGACCCATGACTTGGAGTAAAGCTTCTCTAAGATGGAATAACATACCTTGGGTGTTGGTGTTGATCTTGATCATGTAGTTGGACTTGTGAGGGTTGCTCAAGGTTGATGTAGCTCATCAAGAGTTGGGAGCACCACTTGGAATTTGAGTTCATCTACGTACATGGGTTAGTCTTGCAAGGAAGAGCACTCGTTTATCCAAGAATTTATCAAAGGATATGTTTGAAGGGTTTCGTGCTTTGTCTTCAACCACCATTGTGTAGAGACTTGGTGATGTAGAAATTGCTCATGATGTGAGTGGGTTGCAATCTCATAGATTTAGATTCATCCAAGTACCTACAAGGGTTAGATAGCATGCAAGGGTGCAAATATATCCAAGACATAAATAACAACATGAAAGAAATATCAAGGATTAGTCAAGGGCTCATGCCTTGCATGTATCCAAATGGAGTTTATACTCCAAGTTTGAAGCATCAATGATGTTCAATTCGGCTCTCAAATGGCAAAAGACTTTCTCATCAAGCGGTTTGGTGAATATATCCGCCAATTTCTTATCGGTGCAAACATGCTTAAGATCAATATCCCCTTTGGCAACGTGATCTCGAATGAAATGATGACGAACTTCAATATGCTTAGTTTGAGAATGTTGCATGGGATTGTGAGCAATCTTGATAGCACTTTTATTGTCACAAAGCAATGGAACATGTTTCACATATATGCCATAGTCCTTCAAAGTTCGGTTCGTCCAAAGTAATTGAGCACAACATGAACCAGCGGCAATGTATTCCACTTCGGCGGTGGATAAGGATACCGAGTTTTGTTTCTTGGAAGACCAAGACACAAGAGATCTACTAAGAAATTGACAAGTACCCGAAGTGGACTTTCTATCAACCTTGTCTCCGGCATAGTCCGAATCGGAGTAACCAACAAGATCGAAAGAAGACCTCTTAGGATACCAAATGCCAAAATTTGGTGTGTATTAAGTATCGCACTATCCTTTACACAGCCTTAAGATGACATTCTTTAGGAGCCGCTTGGTATCGTGCACACATGCACACACTTAGCATAATATCGGGACAAGAGGCACATAGATATATCAATGGTCCAATCATGGAGCGGTAAACCTTTTGATCAACCGGTGCACCATATTTGGTAAAATCAAGATATCCACTAGTAGGCATGGGTGTAGTCATACCTTTGCATTATTGCATGTTGAACTTCTTGAATAAGTCCTTGGTGTACTTTGTTTGAGAGACAAAGGTACCTTCCTTAGTTTGCTTGATTTGCAAAGCGAGAAAGAATTTGAGTTCACTCATCATAGACATCTCAAGCTTCTCTGACATTAGCTTTCCAAACTTCTCACTAAAATGAGGGTTAGTCGAACCAAATATTATATCATCAGCATAAATTTGGCACACAAATAGTTCTCCATTAACCCTTTTAGTAAAAAGAGTAGAATCTATTTTTCCAATTTCAAAGCCTTTTTCAATAAGGAACTTGGTCAAGCATTTATACCACACTCTAGGAGCTTGTTTAAGACCATAAAGAGCTTTGTGAAGTTTGTATACATGATTAGGTTCCTTAGGATTGACAAAGCCGGGAGGTTGCTTAACATAAACTTCCTCCTCAATTTCACCATTTAAAAAAGAACTTATAATGTCCATTTGGTACAAGGTGATATCATGGTGATTAGCATAAGCAAGTAAGATGTGAATGGACTCAAGTCTAGCAACGGGGGCATATGTCTCACCATAGTCCATACCTTAGCCGCCACTGAGCCGACCGGATCACCAGGACGGACCAAGGAGTGAGGGGCTACGTGATCAGTTAGGCTCCTGAGTCGCGATGCTCGGGAGTCCCCCTTGACACGCAAACAGCTTATAAAAAGGAGATCTGGTAGTAGGTCTAGTGTTCTACATCGGTAGGGCCCGACCCCGTGCATACCTCAGCCGCCATTGGGCCGACCGGATCACTAGGACGGACCAAGGAGTAAGGGGCTACATGGTTAGTTAGGCTCCTGAGTCGCGATGCTCAGGAGCCCCCCTTGGCGTTCAAATGACCTTCGTACCTTGGCTCCACTTGGGAGGGTGTGCGACAACCAGGTCTGAGGCACCTGGCAGGGTGCCGTACGCTTGGGCGTGACCCGAGCGCAGCCCCCATGCCCAGCCCCCTCGCGCGAGTCTCCCAAGGGGAGGTGTTGCGATGAGGCCAGACACCGAGCTCGGAGGCTCCCTGAGGTTGATACGGCCACGAGGCCGCCCTCAGTTGTTTATCACCAGGACGGACCATGGCGCTTCCGCACTTGCGTGGGCATAGCCACTCCTCAGTAGTGTCGACTGCCAGCGCGGAGCATGGTTCTTCCACTTGTACGTGGGAGGGGACTCCCTACTGCGGAGAGCCCCCGGGGCGTGTACAGCCCCGCCCTGACACGTGCCTTGCATGGCAGGGCTGGACTAGGTGTATCTGGGCACTCGTGAGCTAGCGTGGGACTCACGAGGCCCTACCTCAAGGCGGGTTGCGCCTGGTCTTTGTTCTAGATGGCTGCGGCGTTCCTGCGAGATGGTTAGACAACCTGTGCCGAGTGGATTTCCTGAGGTTATCGCATGAGAAGGCCAAGCAGCAACGACCCTAGGAGGTGACGTGAACGGGGCCGGCCCGCCAGATAGAGCTCAGCCTTTAGATTTATCGACGCTGTAGGGACGGGCCCGAGCACAGACGTTGTGCCTAGTCTTCTTATGCGGAGGATCCTGAAGAAAGACCATCGGCACGCGGCTCCCTTGGTGGGCGACAATCAAGCAGGTGATAACCATACATAGATTATGCATGAGAAGCAACTAGCTCAGGTAAATGCGAGGATAATACATGCTACTGGGTTGGACCCGACCGGCCTAGGGTTGATGCAGCCCGTGGGGCGCTCCCAGCAGAGTGAACTAAAGATGCAAGCGGATACATGCCGCAGGGACGGACCCACACTGCCTGGGGATGATGCAGCCCAGGGGGCGCTCCCAGCTAAATGAACTTGGAAAGATGTCACCTGGTTTGGTTGCCGAAGGAGTGCTGGGGTAGCTGAAGACACGTAGCGAAGAAGTCGTTTCTCACGATCCTCCAAGGCCCTGAGCCTCGGGAGGCTCTGGAGGCTCAGGTGGCCTCCGGAGGACCGTCTCCATCTCCACCAAGACCGCATGGTGCCTGGCCTCCTGACCTGCCAGGACGCCCCGCAGACTACGCTGGAAGGCGGAAGCCATGCTTGGCAGGCCAAACGGCATGCGAACGTAGCTATGAGGCGGCCCTCACACCGGCCAGCACGCGAAGGCGAGAAGCGCACCTGCGATGCGGCCCTGTTGAGCCCTGGGATGTCGATCAGACGCGTAGCTCACCACCCTCGCCTGGGTGGGGAGCGACGCCAGGTGGGCGGCGATCACCGCATATTGCTCTTGCTTCCTGAAGCTACTGGGATTTCTTGGTGATGAACTCCTGAGCGTCGGGCACTCCACGCTCAGTGTCCTCCTGAGGGAAATGTGCTGCGAACCACGCCTCCACGTGGTGCCCGAGCGCCTCCCTCGTTATGTTGGCAAGGTCCGAGGCCCTCCAGAAGAGAGCCCTCGAGCCCTGCGAATGGAGGGCGCCGGGCACGCCTCCCTATACGAGGGAGGGAGGCTGTCGGATTTCGGGTTCCGGCAAAACCCTTAAGTTTCGAACACTGGGATGCGCGCAAAGATCTCCCCTTACGAACTCACGCCCATGACCTTGCCACGATCTCAAAGGCAGGCTCGACGAACTCACAACACAAGGGGCACAAGATTTATACTGGTTCGGGCCACCATTGCGGTGTAATAACCTACTCCAGTGTGGTGGTGGTGGATTGCCTCTTGGGCTGATGATGAACAGTACAAGGGGAAGAACAGCCTCCTGAGGAGAGGTATTCTCGTGCTTGGTGAACTAGTGGTTGTCTGGTTCGATTTCTCCTCTAATGTGGTGGCTAGTCCTATTTATAGAGGACCTGGTCCTCTCCCCAAATATTGAGCAGGAAGGGAGCCAGCAACGGCCAATTTGAAAGGGGACAACTAGTACAACTTATCCTGACAAAAGTAGTCTTCGCCTGCCAAAAGCTCTGGTGGTGACGCTGCCTTGGGCTCCACGGTGACCTCCGTCCTGCCGTCTTGCTGGTCTTGGTCTCGTTGCACCGATATGAAAACCTTTGCTTGACGCCTCGGTACTCTGCGTCTGCGCTTGCCTCCTTAGCACTAAATAGGAAACAAGGACACTGTGCATGCTGGCACCCGCCTGGTCTCGATCGTCATGGCTCACATCATGCCTGGCCTTGATCTCTCCGCTCCTCATGAGCCAGCCCGGTGAGGCCGCTCCCGAGGAGGTCTTGTGTCATTCGCCTCGCGTGGCTTGGCCCCTCGAGAGGGTCTTGAGTCCTTCCTGGTGAAGATGGGCCGTACAGGCCCGCTCGCAGAGCCACGCCGTGGGCCGCAAGCAGGCAAGTCTGGGGACCCCCGTTCCTAGAACACCGACAGAGGCGCCCCAGGCGCTGGCGCATATCCTAAAGTGGCGCCGCTGGAGGTGCCGCTCCCTTGCGGCCTAGTGCGGAGTAGCTGCTTCTTCTTCTTGGGTTGGCCTCAGGAGGGTACTGCACACCCGAGCTGTCAGGGTCTTCGATTGATGCAGCTTGGAAGGTGCGCTCGAGGGAGCACACTGCATCTCTTTCTTTGTAAGGGACCGTGATGATTCCGTCGCTTCCCATCATCTTGAGGATGTTGTAGCCATGGTGGGTGACTGCCATGAATTTGTTCAGTGCTGGGTACCCAAGGATGGCGTTGTACGACAGGAGGATGTGGGCGACATCGAAGTCGACGAGCTCGGTGTGGTAGTTGTCACGCTGACCGAAGGTGACAGGGAGGGGAACTACCCCTACCGGGGTGGTGGAGCCATCTGTCACTCCTGAGAAAGGCTTGGTGGGCTGGATTTGATCGTATGGCACTTGAAGGCTGTCGAACGTTTTGACGGACAGGACACTGAGTCCCGCGCCGCCGTCAATGAGGGTCTTGGTGACTTGGACATTGCTGATGATAGGTGAACAGAGCATCGGGAGGACGCCAACGGTTACCGCGCATTTGAGATGGTCCGCCGAGCTAAAGGTAATGGCATACTTGGACCACCTGAGCGGGCACGTAGCCTGGAGCTTGGGGAGGGCTGCATTCACTTTGCGGGAGAACTGCTTGAAGATGCGCTGGGAGGCAGGGGCCTAAGCGCCACCGAAGATGCAGGTGATGGCGCGCGAATCCTGGAAGCCCCCAACCCCTTCATCCTATTGATGGTCGTCGTTCCTTCTTGGAAACGACAGTGGAGGGAGACCAGGGTTGCCCTGAGGACGATCCTCACGAGGCTGGTCCTGCCAACGATCCTCGCGAGGCTGGTCATGCCACTCTTGGCGAGGCCCACAGTCGTCCCAACGTCCTCCATCTCATCCACTTCCTCGGTCGTAGCCCCGGTCGTTGCACTCGGGGCGTCGACTGAAGCGTCCATCTCGGATGGCCCTGAGCTCTTGACAATCGTTGGTGTTGTGTGTGCGCATGTTGTGGAAGGCGCATAATGTATGGCTACCCTTGGTCGACTCGGGAATATCTCGGCCGCGCGTGGTGTCTGGTTCTACTATGAGCACGACCACCCCCTTGCGCTTCACGTCCATGTCCTTGGCGTCCCTATGCTGCCACGACAAGTGGCACATGGCCCTGCGCAGCAAGCGATCATGACGTGGTGGTGCTGGAAGCGGTGGGGCATCTTCTTGCGGACGGGGAACCTCCTGGCAACTTCCTTCTTCGCGCGCAGGCACATGACACGGAGGATCACGCCACTGGGCCGCACATCTTGGAGTGAGGACGCTGTCTTGACATGGGGGAGGTTGAGGCGCTCCCTGAGCCGCATCTTGGTGCTGAGGGGTGGGGGCACCCTGTAAGCCACATCACCCGCAGCCGGGGGCGGGCGAGGTAGCGAGAGGGATGGTGCTGGAGAGCCCCCACGGCGCTGACGAGCTCGGCGATGCGGTCCAACCAGTCCTTGTAGAGGTCGTCAACAGGGCGGTAGCGCAGGAGCTCGCGTGCCATGGGCAGCGCGGCCTGCGCATCCGTGGGGGCGCGGCGAGCGTGAGACAATGAGACGAATAGAGTCAGCGACGGGTTGGCGGTGCGACTGTCCCGCTGCACAGAGGGGTGCAGCGAAGAGGCTTGCTGCTCGTTTGCCACCGGGACGGTGGCAGCGTTGGTGGCGGGTGACGGAGAGCGGCGGGGAGGTCCGCGGAGAGGGGCTGTCTGAGCGACACGGGTGGCGAGAGCGGCCCGACACTCAGCGCGAGCCCGGCTAGCGTCGGCCATGAACTCGGAGCGGTGAAGCGTGGATCGACGAAGAGGAAAGCTTCGGCGGACCCCTACTTGGCATGCCAAATGTTGGATTTCAGGTTCCGGCAAAACCCTTGAGGTTCAAACACTAGGGTGCACACAAAGATCTCTGCCCCTCCCTAGCTCGCACACTCTACGATCTTATGGCCTAGCTCGACGAATCCAAAGAACATGAGACACAAGATTTATACTGGTTTGGGCCACCATTGTGGTGTAATACCCTATTCCAGTGTGGTGTGGTGGATTGCCTCTTGGGCTGAGGATGAACAGTACAAGGGAAGAACAGCCTCGCGAGGAGAGGTGTTCTTGTGCTTGGTGTGGTTGAGTGGTTGAAGATCGGAATCCCCCTCCCTCCTATGGTGGTGGCTAGCCCTATTTATAGAGGCCCTGGTTCTCTTCCCAAATATTGAGCTGGAAGGGATCCCACAACCGCCAAATTCGAAGGGAGACAACTAGTACGAGCTATCCTGACAAAAGTAGTCTTCGCCTGCCAAAGGCTCTGGTGGTGATGCCGTATTGGGCTCCATGGTGACCTCCCTCCTGTTGGTCTTGGTCTTGTTGCAGCGATATGGAAACCTTTGCCTGATGCCTCGGGACTCCTCGTCTGGGCTTGCCCCTTTAGCTCCAAAGAGGAAACGAGGAAACTGCGCGCGCTGGCGCCCGCCTGGCTCTAGTCGTCATGGCTTGCGTCATAGGAACCTCGTGAGGTGCCCCTTGCCTTGATCTCTCCGCCCCTCGCGAGCCAGCCTGGCGAGGCCTCCCCTGAGGAGGTCTTGCATCGTCCCCCTCGCGAGGCTTGCCCCTCGCGAGGTTCTTGAATGTTTGCTGGTGAAGATGGGCCGAACAGGGCCGCTGGTGGAGCCACGCTGCGGGCCGCAGGCAGGCCAGTCTGGGGACCCCTGTTCGCAGAACACCGACAACAGCCTCCTGAGGAGAGGTGCTCTTATGCTCGATGAGGTTGTGCATATGAGGGTGGAATGGATCTAGTCCAGGATGAGATGCCTCCCTACGATGGTGGCTAGTCCTATATATAGAGGCCTGAGTCCTCTTCCCAAATATTAGGTGGGAAGGGATCCCACAACGGCCAATTTGAAGAGGGACAGCTAGTACAAGCTATCCTAAGAATAGGTGGTCTTCGCCTGCCAAAGGTTCTGGTGGTGACACTGTCCTGGGCTCCACGGTGACCTCCGTCCTACCGTCCTGCTGGTCTTGGTCTCGTTGCACAGATATGGAAACCTTTGCCTGATGCCTCGGGACTCCTCGCCTGCGCTTGCCTCTTTAGCACCAAAGAGGAAACGAGGACACTGTGTGCACTGGCACTCGCCTGGCGCCCGCCTGACCTTGGTCGTCATGGCTTGCGTCACAGGAACCTCGCGAGGTGCCCCTTGCCTTGATCTCTCCGCCCCTCGTGAACCAGCCTGGTGAGGCCGCCCCCGAGGAGGTCTTGCGTCGTCCGCCTCGCGAGGCTCGGCCCGTCGCGAGGGTCTTGAGTGTTTGCTAGTAAAGATGGGCCGCATGGGGCCGCTGGCGGAGCCACGCCGTGGGCCACAGGTATGCAAGTCTGGGGACACCCGGTCCCAGGACGCCGACAGTAGCCCCCGGGCCCAAGGCGTGCTCGAACTTGGCTTCGAGGCGAAGCCAAGGGGCAAGTACGGTGCGACGCAGGCCCCAACAGCCTGCGGCCTCGGTTGACGCATGGCGATTGATGGGACGTGGGCGGCCCCACTTCCCCATGCAGCCTTGATATCCGCCTAGCTTGGCGGCCACCGTGACTTACACAGTTATTCCCTAGTTGCTGGCGACGCACTTCTCTAATTCTTCCGCCTTCCAAAAGAACAACCTCCTCTCCCAACTTGATCTGAGCTCGACCCTCCTGATCACCATGGCGTCGAGATAAACGGAGAAGGGGAAGAAGAATTCCTAGTCTTCAACCGAGCCACCTCTGGGCATTGAACCCGCCATTGGTCGGTCGTTGGTGCTCAACTAGGAAGCCATGGACAAGGTCTGCCCAGCGCTCTCCACCGGCTTCAAAGAAAGGGGGAAGATGGTGGCCTGGCCTGCATCCCGCGCTCAGTTGATAGGACAGCAACCGAGGTCCAATTCTCTATTGACGCCCTGTGGGCTGGCCTAGTTCCTCCCTTTTCCACCTTCTTCAATGCCATGCATTCACACTATCAGACCCATATGCTACACCTAGATCCCCAATCTGTTTCCCTTCTTACCGTTTTTGCCTTCGTCTGCGAGGCCATGGTGGGCATTGCTCCTTCCGTGGCCCTACTGCGCCATTTCTTCTCGCTGCACCTGACCGATCATCGAAAATGCTCGGGATGCCTGAGCTTCCAGGTCGTGGCTGCGACGCCAGACTCGGGGATTGACTTTGAGCTCCCACCATCTGCGAGCGGGTTTCGTACATGGTGCGTGTTCGTGGACATTGGTGTGCTCAACCCCCTGCTTTCGCCCCCTTTGGCGCCCGCTCTTCCCAGCTCCGGCTGGGGCCACGAGAAGCTCGCGGACACCCGCCTTGCCTTCGTCTGGCTCCGGTTGAAGAGGCTGAAAGATCTCGGCCTGACTGCGCCCATGGTGATGAAAGTCGTGTCGCCCCACTCCAGCGCCATTCTCGACCGATGTGGGCCCTGTCCCACGACCATGATCGCATGAGGTTTCAGGAGTTGAGGCTTCCGCTCGAGGCGTGAATAATGGTGCTCGAGGTCTTGACAAGCGACCCCTCGCCAGCTGATATGCTGTAGGAGGGCTGTCTTATGTACTGCTGCTCAAACAAGGTGGAGTTCGCGGGGCAGATGCCCCCCTTCGATGAATGGGGGCTGCGTCCAGTCGGCCTTGAAGGGCCCCGCGAGAACCCTGTCTCCGTGGTTCCCCTCCCTACTGCCAGCGCCGAACTTACCCTAAGAGTGGATGCAAGGGGGAGAGCACCGCTGGAGGCCGGAGGCGCGGGTGCTGAGGCGTCGGCACCGCTCGAGGCTCCCGAGCTGCCATCTGCGGGAGCCAGTGACTCTTGCCCTGGGTGACAGGTGAGGGGCGACGCAATCCGCTGCTCCTAAGGCCGAAGCCTCCGAGGTCTCAGCAGGTCATCATGAGGTGGAGCTAGTGGGCTCCCCTCAGCCCAGCACTCCCGAGGTAATCTCCTCAGGTGCCTCACCAGCCGCACCCTGTGCTGGTGGTCGTGTCCAAGGCTTCGGCAGGCTCCGTCTGGACTTTGATGTGCTCCGTGTCGGTGTCAAAACCGGCTGATCTCGGGTAGGGGGTCCCGAACTATGTGTCTAAGGCGGATGGTAACAGGAGGCAAGGGACACGATGTTTACCCAGGTTCGGGACCTCTTGATGGAGGTAATACCCTACGTCCTGCTTGATTGATCTTGATGATATGAATATTACAAGATTTGACGTACCACGAGATTGTAGAGGCTAATCCCTAGAAGCTAGCCTATGGTATGATTGTATGTTGTCCTATGGACTAAACCCTCTGGTTTATATAGACACCGGAGGGGGCTAGGGTTACACAGAGTCGGTTACAAGGGAGGAGATCTACACATCCATATTGCCAAGCTTGCCTTCCATGCCAAGGAAAGTCTCATCCGGACACAGGACGAAGTCTTCAATCTTGTATCTTCATAGTCCAACAGTCCGGCCAAAGGATATAGTATGGTTGTCCGGAGACCCCCTAATCCAGGACTCCCTCAGTAGCCCCTGGACCAGGCTTCAATGACGATGAGTCCGGCAAGCGGTTTTGTCTTCAGCATTGCAAGGCGGGTTCCTCCTCCGAATACTCCATAGAAGATTTTGAACAAAAGGATAGTGTCCGGCTCTGCAAAACAAGTTCCACATACCCTGATAGAGAAAATAATATTTCCACAAATCTAATCTGCTGACTCGTTTTGACAGCATGACATCATGTCATGGCCCGGTCATTTTTCAAACCGTTTTTCTCAACCAGCACTGCACATATCGCGAGGCAGTTTTCTCGACACGTCTTGTCAAAGCAGAGATCGTGTCCCCATTATTACGGTATTCTCATCAATACGGACATGGGTAACCCAACCGCGCCATCAATTACGGTGCTTGGGGAATAAGCGATTTTACCAGGCAAGTGGGGAGGCGTATCACCTCCTCCGCCCTTATAAAGGGACAAAGATTCCCCCTTTTACCCACGCCTTCTTCCTCCTTGCTTATCCATTCTCACGCACTCAAGCTGCAGCGCCCAAGTTCGTGTCTTTCTTCTCAAACCACTCCAAGCATGTCCGAAGCGGGAGGCAAGTGGATGATCTCCTCCGTCATGGAGGAGCGCATCGCAAAGTTACGGGAAGCCGGATATCTAGCCGCGGATATCGCGCACCGGCTGCCAGATGCGGGGCAGATCATCCCTACGCCCGAACCCCAAGATAGGGTAGTTTTTCTTACCCACTTCGTTCGCGGACTGGGATTTCCCCTCCACCCATTTGTCCGTGGGCTCATGTTCTACTATGGGCTGGATTTTCATGATCTGGCCCCCAATTTCATCCTCAACATCTCGGTGTTTATCGTCGTGTGTGAGGCCTTCCTCCGCATCAGGCCCCACTTCGGCCTGTGGCTGAAGACCTTCAATGTTAAACTGAAGGTGGTGGTCGGCCAGCATGCAAAGTGCGGAGGCGCCATGGTGAGCAAAATGCCTAACGTCACCTGGCTCGAAGGCTCCTATGTGGAGACCATAAAGGCGTGTCAATCGTGGTGGTTCTACATCACTCAGCCGTGCGACACCAATTGGGTGGCGGCCCCCAAATTTCGATCCAGAATCCCCACGCGGCTCACCTCCTAGAAAGAGAAGGGCCTGTCCTGGGGTTCTCCGGTACAGCTGACCAAACTCCATACCTGCATCAGGAACATGATGAGCAAGAAAATCAAGCTCGTCAACATGGTCCAGGTCATGCTCTTCCGCCGGATCCTCCCGTGTCAACGATGGATATTCAATTTGTGGGAGTTTGACCAGGCCAAGCATCAGACGCTGCAAGAGCTCTTCGACATGATGCACAAGGACGTCTGGAAGGTGTTGTTCAAGGGCGTCGAGGTACCTCCTCCCCTTACCGAGGACCACAGACTCAGCGCAAAGCGCCATGCCAATCCGGTAAGTTTTCATATCTCACAAGATATTTATTTGCCCCAGTTTAATCATGTGTGGGATCTAAGCTTCCACGCCATTAACAGGACTGGGTAAAGATAGTGGAGCAGCTCGATTGCCCAGCCCCCCTGCCTGAAGATCCTGCAGATGCTCTCCTAACGGAGATGCTAGCGCCGGCACCTTACGAGGTGCCGGTGAAGAAGACCAAGAAGAAGGCCACAGGGACCCGAAAGGGTCTCCGGCGCAAGGTTATATCGGACTCATCGTTTGATGACTCTGACACGCACTCCTCCCACGAAAACAAGGAGGAGGAGGAGGAGGAGGAAAGCTCTCCCCCCAGCCAGAGGAGACTAGAAAAGGAAGGCCAACCCAACCGAGGAGGCCGAAGGGTCCGAGAAGGGAAGGACCCTCCTTCCAGACTGCTCCACAACGGCCACCTACATCGGCGACGAGTGGTTACCCAGGGAGAAGCCCCTGGCGAAGTCGTAAGTATCCGGACACCATAGTAATTCATGGTATGTTTTATTGCACTGTTTCTCATTACGCCGCATATGATTATGCAGTCCGTCCTGAGCTCATCTCGACGTAGATTCGTTGGACGGTTCATTGGACTCATCGGATATGAATAGTGATTCACTTCCGACCGTGTCAGGACCCCGACTCAATGCCACATCGATCTAGCATGTAACACCTCATATCACTTTGCGGCCTCACGCACAGTATTCCCACGGGTGTCGCCTTACCTTTGCCCGGGACCGTTTGCGCCTTTTGGCACATGTATATGATAGTGTCGCTAGCATCCATATGATAAGGAGCCCGGGCTGACATGGCTAGTCGTAAACCCAAAGTGGCACAAACCTACAGGGATAGGCATCCATGACCCAACATCGAACGTGTCGGTCATCAGCGAGTGAATCCAGGCTGTAGCACTGGGCTAGCAGGACTCCGGTGAACCGGGCTGTAGCGGGCTAACAGGACTCTAGTATTCATCGCGTGACATTTCCCCGAGGGGACAGACACAGGAACGAAGAAGGGCACATGCCGGCCAGCCTAAGTGTTCCGGAGCAATAGCAAGCTACCATGGAAACACTAGGAGACATTTCCCGGTAAGAGAGGCTACTAAGGATAAGCAACTAGATAGTCAGATCCCACACATACCAAGCATTTCATTAACATACACACAATATGCTCGATATGTGCAAATACAACATGGCATCACAACATGACTCTACAACATCACAAACATGGGTCTCACGACCCAACATTCAGAGCATACAAGTCAAAGCACAAACGGAAGCTAACATGTCTGAGTACAGACATCTACAAATGGAAAAGGCTAAGAAGCCTGACTATCTACCAGATCCTGCCGAGGCACAAGATCGTAGCTGAGGTAACAAGCTAAACATCGAAGTCCACGCGGAACTACTAGCGAGACCGAAGTCTCTCTGCAAAAACATAAAATAGGCAAACGTGAGTACAAATGTACCCAGCAAGACTTACATCAGAACTAACTACATATGCATCATTATCAACAAAGGGGATGGTGGGGTTTAACTGCAGCAAGCCAGCTTTGACTCGGTGGCTATCCTAAACTACGACTGCAAGTAACTCTTTTGAGGTGGCGCACACGAGTCCACATATTCACCATATCAATACACCACTATGGATCCGCTCCCGTCTCCCTACGAGAACGCCATCCATAGCACTCACGCTTATCTTGCGTATTTTAGAGTATCCACTTTCACTTGTCTATGAACTGATATAAGCAACCCAGAAGTCCTTTACCGCGGACACGGCTATTCGAATAGATGATGTTAACCCTGCAGGGGTGTACTTCTTCATACATGTTTCCACCACTTAGCGTCTGCACACGACATGTGCTCGGCAGACTTCAAGCGAAAGCCGACGTGGGTGTAGACCACGACCTACCTAAACACCTAAGTCTCTAGTCCAGGTTTATCGCCTATTCGGGTTCCATCCATGAGGAGATCCGGCCGGAGTTTCGCTCACAGCCCCAAACGATGTGTACAGGGTTCCCGAGATACCTAACGGGTATCCGGTACACCGTGCCACGTACCTACCGCATCACAGCCCACCCCTACGGTCAGCGCTGTCCACGGCCTCCAGTAAGCTACAAACACCAGAAACTACTTGCAACTCCTGGACAGAGGACTAGGGTGAATAAGAAGTCGAGCGGGGTCATATTTCAGGGCCCAATGCATGGTAGTAGCTGAATCATGGATCACAAACACAGAACTCAGTTCCTAAGGACGGCTTCAATGAGACAACCCACCATGTACTCCTACATGGCCTCTCACCGCTACCTTTACCAAATCGTGTTCACACACTTAGCTCACACACAGTAGGACATGTTCACACACCTCTGATTCATCCCCGATGAATCAGACCTGACTCAACTCTAAGCAGTAGCAGGCATGACAAACAAACATGAATGAGTAGGCACAACAGGGCTCAAACAACTCCTACTCATACTAGTGGGTTTCATCTATTTACTGTGGCAATGACAGGTCATGCAGAGGATAAAGGGGTTCAGCTACCGCAGCAAGTAACAAATGACTCGTTGTTGTCCTAATGCAGTAAAAGAGAGCAGGGCGAGAGAGTAGGATTGTATCGGAATGAACAAGGGGGTTTTGCTTGCCTGGCACTTCTGAAGATAACATTGAGTCTTCATCAGTGTCAACGATCACATCATCGGTATAGCGTCTACCGAGGGGGAACAACACCGACAAACAAAGGAGAAACACAATCAATGCCATGCAACAATATGATGCATGAAGATGACATGGCAATATGCTGTTGATTGGCCTAATGCATCTAGCAACAAGTTAAATGGGGTTGGTTTGAACACTAGGTTCAAATTCAAACTCCATATGTGAGAGTTTAAGTGCCATTTAATTGATTTGACCTAATCAGCAGGTATAAGTTGTTCTAACATGCATGAAAATGGTACAGATGGATAGATTGGATTTTTCTGATCATTTTACATATATAATTTGTTTGATTTGGAGTCACGGTTGAATTACTATGATTTTAGAAGTTTTAGCTATTTTCTGAAATAAATAAATCGTTTAGATTTATTTAAAATCCAGAAAAGGGTTTACTGCGTCAGCATGACATTGGCATGACGTCAGCAGGTCAACAGGGGCTGGTCCAGGTCAAACCTGACCAGCGGGGTCCACATGTCAGTGACACAAGTGACTAACAGAGTTAATTAATTCTAACTAATCAAATTAATAGCCACGGGGCCCACTGTCAGTGTCAGCAGAGGTAATTAGTCCTAAACTAATCTTGTCAGGTGCAGGGCCCACGCGTGTTAATCCCTGGGAAGTCAAACCCCTGGTCAGCGGGGTCAAACCCGCCGGCGACTCGACGCCGGCGAGGCCAGACACGACGGCGAGGCTCGGATTTGGTCCTCCGTCGACCAAATCGACAGCGGAAATGCGCTACGCGTAGCTGGGGAGCTCGCGCATCGAGTGGTGGTGGCGGTTGGGCTCGGGATGGTCGGAAAAGATGCCGGCAACGACGTTGGCGGCTGCCGGAGCTCGGGCGAGCTCGGGGTCGTCGCTAGGAGGCACAGCAGGAGGAGCTGGTGGTGGCTACGGGTTACCGAGGTTGCGGTGAGCACGATGGTGGGCTCGGGAGCGAGCTGCAGTGGCTGTGGCCACAACCACGCCATGGCCGGCGGCGAGAAGCTCTCGGCCGCGGTGGTTAGCACGGCTACAGCGGCCTTACAGGGCAAAGGAGAGGGGAAATCGGTTCAGGGGCTCACGGGGATCATGCAGGGAGGGTCAGCGAGCTCGGGGAAGCACGAACGGCGGCGAATCGATGATGAGGTTGATGGCGGCCGAAGGTTGAAGATGAGCTTGAGGGTGACGCTGCAGGGCTTCCGGAGGGTCGTGGATCGGTGGGGAGGAAGAGGGGGTCGAGGCGGAGCTCCTGAGCCCAGCGGCAGGGCGAGGGGTGGCCGGTGGCCGCGGCGAACGGCGTCGGTGGCGATGGCTGCGTTCGGGCGAGTGAGAGAGAGGAAGCAGAGGAGAGGAGGGCCACGGGGAGAGTGATAGAGAGGTCGAGGGGGTTCGGCATCTCCGTGGCGTCGTCTAGGCGCATCGGAGAGGGGCCAGGCAGGCAGGGAGGGAGGAGGTGGCCGGCGCGGGGCGGGCACGCGCCTCCGTCCTTCTGGCGAGGGAGGAAGACGACAGGGAGGAGGCGGTGATGGGCTGGGCCGTTGGAGCTGGGCCGGTTGGTGGGCGCCAGGTAAGTCCAGGTGGGTTCTCTCTCTCTTTCTTTCTCTTTTCTATTTTCTGCAATTGGTTTTGATTTGATTTAAAATATCAAATCATTTTTCTAAAACTTTCTGTAAATTGTATGTGAGCTCAGGAACTAGTCCAAGGTCACAGGCAACTTACAAAAATATTTGAACTTTATTTCTTATATAATAGAAATAAATTCAACTCAAATATGTCATTGGTTTAAGTCAAAGGCCCAAAAATAAATAATTCTGTGATTCCAAAAATATTGGTTTGAATTTTACCTCTTACCAATATTTTCACAGAGTAACAGGAACATTTCTTTGGACTCATTTGATGAGATTTAAATGTTGGTTATTTTTAGAGGTCTTCTGAGGCTTTTGAAAATTCCTCAATTCAAATTTCATTTGAATTAAAACATGATGCTCACATGAGGGTCTAGCCTAGTGCATAACAGGACCAGGGATGTGACAACTCACCCCCACTAAACAAAAATCTCGTCCCGAGATTCAAGCGTAGGGTAAGGTGAAGGGGGAACGCAAACTAGCACAATCTTCACGATCCAGGTTGCACTTCAAATGAACGTTGATTCGTTCACCATCATTGTCTCGAAGTCTTGCTCTGAGAACTCCAACTATCATGACAACGAGAGGAAGGAAAGACCCCAAAAGAATCGTTCTTCTCGAAGGTCGAACAACTCAGGATTAACTCACGGAATGAGACATAGCAACATCTCTTGAGCTGAGAGACGAAGCACACCTCTAGCGGAAAGGAGTGGAACAAATGACGGAGGTTTACCAGGTAGACTACAATTCCACACTTAAAAAGGTGGTAAACGATTGTCAACGTAGCGAGGAGTTGAGTTGCCATGATACCACAACGAGGCACCTTAGGGATGGTGACTCGTAGATATATCCCCTTAAGTGGCAAAAAGAATTACCTTTGATTCAGAGATCATTGAAACTCTTTAAACCAGCCTAAGGCAATTCTCGAGCGATCGTTTGGAGGGGGTCGGTAGAATGGCATACTCGGACTTGGATGATGTGGATTACCTTGTTGAAGACAACGTAATGGATGAATTTGCTTACCACCGGAAATGGAAGAGACCCATGGTAGAATGGCACATTGGCGGTGCAAGCTGGGAACAAAATGCAAATGCTGGGAATGATTCTGGTAACTGGGGAAGAACCCAACAATAGAGAGTGAATTCACTGTTTGAAAAGGTCATAGCATTGCCGAGGAAACTGAGAGCACTATACAGTTAATGCCGACGATCAAACCTAGCACTTGCGCGTGCTCTCAAGAACTTGAGCATTTCCATAATCATCAAGATTTTACCAATATCCGTGTCAAGGATCCTGGCAACACAACTTGCTACCATGATGAATGATGATGGATGATGCAGATGCAAAGGAAGATAACACTTTCTCAGATTTCACCCTTGGCGGGGCCAAGGAAATAAAATCTGGATGATCGACCGAGAGACATTTAGCACTCCGCTTCTAATGCTCTCCTTAATGTGCTAGCGTAATCCATTTATTGAAATGGTCTGGTATCTAGAACATCAAGTAAAGGTCGGACTTCGGAAACACAAAAATCCATAAGGAACAACTACTAGAATAAGTTCTACGAGATCCTTATGGGGAGGTGGCCAACTTCTTCAATCAAGATACTACAACAATAGGTCTTCCGGCGGGGTGTGTTGGCCACGACATCCACTTTACCGGTTATCGCGAGACCAATATTATAGTTCTTGGGAAATGTTCCAACCATCACATCTGCCTGAGATTCAGATCTGGTTGGTGTCAGGATATTCCAGACTCATCGAGTCTAGGAAGAAAAATGAAAGTTTGCAACACAAATCGACGAGATGACGTTGCAAGATTCTCGGGAAATGAATTACGATAGCAAGCTCCAAAACATGAGCTGGTTCTGCTACAACATGTGAACATGTTGTCCAAGACAAGCATGACCACAAAGTAGTCTTATAATAAAACACTACCGAGTTCAGGAGGGGGAACCATCAGCGAGGATATCGAAGTTTTGTACAAATCCGTCTGGTACCTTCGGGACTAGCACTTAGAACTTATTAACCTTGAACAAATCAATCAGTGGCTTGGTGTGCTAGGGACACATATAGAATGGAGGTTGCAAGTCTCCGAACCACAGAATACTTCGCACGTATGCATGACTGATTTGGGATGATTCCAAAGGAAACAACATTGACTTTCTCGAATCCACGGCGGCAACTTGCATCAAATGCACATGAACTGGAGGAAGTCACTTCTTACATCCGAACATATGCTTCATGAACTAGCATGAAGAAATGCTTTCAAAAGTTTCCAACACTAGCTTAATGTTCAACAAAATCATGGAGGAGATAAGGATGTTGTCAATGGGCTCAACAACAATTCATCCGGGTTTCCTTTTAAAAGGAATTCCATAGTTAAGTGAACACGGTGATAGCATTGGTCAGACCAAAGAATATAATGGTGTATGCTCGAGGAAAAACCACGAGTAAGACAACATTACGAACATCGTTGGTTCTGACTTGATTTGAGGATAGCCCACACCCAAATCAAAGGTTGTACAAGATGATAGGTCCATTAACTGATCACGAGGGTCAGTCGATGAAATATCAACTTTCTTCAACACACACATACAAAACATCCCTTATAATGAACTATATCGGACAAGCTTTTATCTCCCAACTCTCCAAGTTGTTATCTAGCTCAACCAACTAGCTCAGGAATATCCAACACAGATTCTTGGAGAAGGAGTGATTTATAAGAAAACCAACTTGGTCACGAACTCAACATAGCGGCCAGGTGACAACCTGGTAATACTTCCGAGAAGATATTCGGAAAATCACGAACCACCGATATGTTACTAAGCTCGAGAACAATCTTGCCTTTCAGGGCAAGATGATATGATCAAATGAGCGAGGGATTGAAAGAAAATCCTAACTCAATGACCGAAGGAGTGCACCGGAAATAGGGACTAGGTAGCACAATCAACCTTAGGGTGACGATTCGATAATCAACACGCTAAGAATGAGGTTATTGTCCATTTAACTACCAAGCAACGGAGTTCCTAGCAGTATTGATTTCACACACCACGATTCACTTGTCGGCATTCCGGTTACAATAACACAGGAACCGAGGAATGAACAATGATGGCAAGAAGTATCACTGTACCAAGAGTTCATAGGATGGTGTGCAGTTCCTATAATAATCCCGATATAAAAGATGGTAATACTCCAAGGTAGAACAGAACAAAAGCTGGATTGGCATTTTGATCTGCGGAGTACAATTGTTTTGACCCAATCCTAGATATGGATGAGGTACTGTAGTTTGTTTCTCCTAGTCATTCCGGAATAGAATGGCTTGACGGACCACAAGAGTAATAGGCATCAATGAATGAACGCACGCATACTCTTGACTATCAATGATAGACCAGGGTTAGAAGACAACTAAGAGGGACAACTCAAAGAACATATAATTTTCTGAGTTGTGGATGCATAGATTAGTATGTCGAACCAAGTTCAATATGTTTCTTCCGGATAACCCATGCAGAGAGGTAGGACTGGCAGAGTCACGATTTATGAATGGAGAACTCCTCAAGAGTACTCTGATTGTGATCTTTTGGTTCAAATAACTTCTGCCTGAATGGTTCATAGTATTTGGAAGAAGGAAAATACCATGGACCTCGAGGACTAATGCAAAAGTTACTAATTTCCTAAAGGAACTAGCAACACTATCAACATGAGATAAATGGGGTGAATCTCGGGTTCAGAACCCAGAAATAGAATGCCTACTAACTAAATGGCATCACGGGATGCTTTCGATAATGACGGCCAGAATCATCACACTGGAAACACAGATCATGGCTAGACCACTAGATGATCCCCTAAGCACTTAGGGTCATAATTATTAACTCCAACATATATGTCGAGGCAATAAAGTACCTCAACTCACTAATTTGTGTGATTAATCTGACCAAAAGGACATCGGGAACGGGAAGAAGGGATTTGCAAATGCATCAGACTGTTTAGAAACCTGGGATGACTCGGACAGCATAACGGCTATAAATGCTCAAAAAGATTTGAGACATGCTACAAAAATGGTGGCATAGCCACTCAGAAGCACAATTCCAAGGTTTCGAGATCAACAGTTAACATACAGAAGTCGTAGGAACTGAACTCAAGCTTAAATCCAACAATCTTATAAGTCTACGGATTAGTAACACGTGATCCTGATAGAAAGAAGAGAAAGCCTAGTTCCTTAACCCCGTAGGAAAGATAAGATGACTCAGATCAGAAGGGCATAAGGTATAAGGAGTAAAAAGAGCCTTACGTTCCATCCCACAATCAATTCCCTTATATAACTAAAGAATTTCTAGACTCAACTTCGACCAGTTTGGCTTGGTAATCCTACAGGCAGTCAAGCTCTGATACCAACGCTGTCAGGACCCCGACTCAATGCCACATCGATCTAGCATGTAACACCTCATATCACTTTGCGGCCTCACGCACGGTATTCCCACGGGTGTCGCCTTACCTTTGCCCGGGACCGTTTGCGCCTTTTGGCACACGTATATGATAGTGTCGCTAGCATCCATATGATAAGGAGCCCGGGCTGACATGGCTAGTCGTAAACCCAAAGTGGCACAAACCTACAGGGACAGGCATCCATGACCCAGCATCGAACGTGTCGGTCATCAGCGAGTGAATCCAGGCTGTAGCACTGGGCTAGCAGGACTCCGGTGAACCGGGCTGTAGCGGGCTAACAGGACTCTGGTATTCATCGCGTGACATTTCCCCGAGGGGACAGACACAGGAACGAAGAAGGACACATGCCGGCCAGCCTAAGTGTTCCGGAGCAGTAGCAAGCTACCATGGAAACACTAGGAGACATTTCCCGGTAAGAGAGGCTACTAAGGATAAACAACTAGATAGTCAGATCCCACACATACCAAGCATTTCAATAACATACACACAATATGCTCGATATGTGCAAATACAACATGGCATCACAACATGACTCTACGACTCAAGTATTTATTCAATAGGCTCCGAGGAGCGAGATATTACAAACATGGGTCTCATGACCCAACATTCAGAGCATACAAGTCAAAGCACAAGCGGAAGCTAACATGTCTGAGTACAGACATCTATAAATGAAAAAGGCTGAGAAGCCTGACTATCTACCAGATCCTGCCGAAGGCACAAGATCGTAGCTGAGGTAACAAGCTAAACGTCGAAGTCCACGCGGAACTACTAGCGAGACCGAAGTCTCTCTGCAAAAACATAAATAGGCAAACGTGAGTACAAATGTACCCAGCAAGACTTACATCAGAACTAACTACATATGCATCATTATCAACAAAGGGGATGGTGGGGTTTAACTGCAGCAAGCCAGCTTTGACTCGGTGGCTATCCTAAACTACGACTGCAAGTAACTCTTTTGAGGTGGCGCACACGAGTCCACATATTCACCATATCAATACACCACTATGGATCCGCTCCCGTCTCCCTACGAGAACGCCATCCATAGCACTCACGCTTATCTTGCGCATTTTAGAGTATCCACTTTCACTTGTCTATGAACTGATATAAGCAACCCAGAAGTCCTTTTCCGCGGACACGGCTATTCGAATAGATGATGTTAACCCTGCAGGGGTGTACTTCTTCATACATGTTTCCACCACTTAGCGTCTGCACACGACATGTGCTCGGCAGACTTCAAGCGAAAGCCGACGTGGGTGTAGACCACGACCTACCTAAACACCTAAGTCTCTAGTCCAGGTTTATCGCCTATTCGGGTTCCATCCATGAGGAGATCCGGCCGGAGTTTCGCTCACAGCCCCAAACGATGTGTACAGGGTTCCCGAGATACCTAACGGGCATCCGGTACACCGTGCCACGTACCTACCGCATCACAGCCCACCCCTACGGTCAGCGCTGTCCACGGCCTCCAGTAAGCTACAAACACCAGAAACTACTTGCAACTCCTGGACAGAGGACTAGGGTGAATAAGAAGTCGAGCGGGGTCATATTTCAGGGCCCAATGCATGGTAGTAGCTGAATCATGGATCACAAACACAGAACTCAGTTCCTAAGGACGGCTTCAATGAGACAACCCACCATGTACTCCTACATGGCCTCTCACCGTTACCTTTACCAAATCGTGTTCACACACTTAGCTCACACACAGTAGGACATGTTCACACACCTCTGATTCATCCCCGATGAATCAGACCTGACTCAACTCTAAGCAGTAGCAGGCATGACAAACAAACATGAATGAGTAGGCACAACAGGGCTCAAACAACTCCTACTCATACTAGTGGGTTTCATCTATTTACTGTGGCAATGACAGGTCATGCAGAGGATAAAGGGGTTCAGCTACCGCAGCAAGTAACAAATGACTCGTTGTTGTTCTAATGCAGTAAAAGAGAGCAGGGCGAGAGAGTAGGATTGTATCAGAATGAACAAGGGGGTTTTGCTTGCCTGGCACTTCTGAAGATAACATTGAGTCTTCATCAGTGTCAATGATCACATCATCGGTATAGCGTCTACCGGGGGGGAACAACACCGACAAACAAAGGAGAAACACAATCAATGCCATGCAACAATATGATGCATGAAGATGACATGGCAATATGCTGTTGATTGGCCTAATGCATCTAGCAACAAGTTAAATGGGGTTGGTTTGAACACTAGGTTCAAATTCAAACTCCATATGTGAGAGTTTAAGTGCCATTTAATTGATTTGACCTGATCAGCAGGTATAAGTTGTTCTAACATGCATGAAAATGGTACAGATGGATAGATTGGATTTTTCTGATCATTTTACATATATAAATTATTTAATTTGGAGTTACGGTTGAATTTCTATGAATTTTAGAAGTTTTAGCTATTTTCTGAAATAAATAAATCGTTTAGATTTATTTAAAATCCAGAAAAGGGTTTACTGCGTCAGCATGACGTTGGCATGACGTCAGCAGGTCAACAGGGGCTGGTCCGGGTCAAACCTGACCAGCTGGGTCCACACGTCAGTGACACAAGTGACTAACAGAGTTAATTTATTCTAACTAATCAAATTAATAGCCACGGGGCCCACTGTCAGTGTCAGCAGGGGTAATTAGTCCTAAACTAATCTTGTCAGGTGCAGGGCCCACGCGTGTTAATCCCAGGGAGGTCAAACCCCTGGTCAGCGGGGTCAAACCCGCCGGCGACTCGACGCCGGCGAGGCCAGACACGGCGGCGAGGCTCGGATTTGGTCCTCCGTCGACCAAATCGACAGCGGAAATGCGCTATGCGTAGCTGGGGAGCTCGCGCAGCGAGTGGTGGTGGCGGTTGGGCTCAGGATGGTCGGAAAAGACGCCGGCGACGATGTTGGCGGCTGCCGGAGCACGGGCGAGCTCGGGGTCGTTGCTAGGAGGCACGGCAGGAGGAGCTGGTGGTGGCTACGGGCTACTGAGGTTGCGGTGAGCACGACGGTGGGCTCGGGAGCGAGCTGCGGTGGCTGTGGCCACGGCCACGCCATGGCCGGCGGCGAGAAGCTCTCGGCCGCGGTGGTTAGCACGGCTACAGTGGCCTTACAGGGCAAAGGAGAGGGGAAATCGGTTCAGGGGTTCACGGGGATCATGCAGGGAGGGTCAGCGAGCTCGGGGAAGCACGAACGGCGGCGAATCGATGATGAGGTTGACGGCGGCCGAAGGTTGAAGATGAGCTTGAGGGCGACGCTGCAGGGCTTCCGGAGGGCCGTGGATCGGTGGGGAGGAAGAGGGGGTCGAGGCGGAGCTCCTGAGCCCAGCGGCAGGGCGAGGGGTGGCCGGTGGCCGCGGCGAACGGCGTCGGTGGCGATGGCTGCGTTCGGGCGAGTGAGAGAGAGGAAGCAGAGGAGAGGAGGGCCACGGGGAGAGTGATAGAGAGGTCGAGGGGGTTCGGCATCTCCGTGGCGTCGTCTAGGCGCATCGGAGAGGGGCTAGGCAGGCAGGGAGGGAGGAGGTGGCCGGCGCGGGGCGGGCACGCGCCTCCGTCCTTCTGGCGAGGGAGGAAGACGACAGGGAGGAGGCGGTGATGGGCTGGGCCGTTGGAGCTGGGCCGGTTGGTGGGCGCCAGGTAAGTCCAGGTGGGTTCTCTCTCTCTTTCTTTCTCTTTTCTATTTTCTGCAATTGGTTTTGATTTGATTTAAAATATCAAATCATTTTTCTAAAACTTTCTGTGAATTGTATATGAGCTCAGGAACTACTCCAAGGTCACGGGCAACTTACAAAAATATTTGAACTTTATTTCTTATATAATAGAAATAAATTCAACTCAAATATGTCATTGGTTTAAGTCAAAGGCCCAAAAATAAATAATTCTCTGATTCCAGAAATATTGGTTTGAATTTTACCTCTTACCAATATTTTCATAGAGTAACAGGAACATTTCTTTGGACTCATTTGATGAGATTTAAATGTTGGTTATTTTTAGAGGTCTTCTGAGGCTTTTGAAAATTCCTCAATTCAAATTTCATTTGAATTAAAACATGATGCTCACATGAGGGTCTAGCCTAGTGCATAACAGGACCAGGGATGTGACAGACCGCCTCCACCCCTTGCCCCAGGGACAACGTCGAGGTGTTGCCACGAAAGGCACCGAGCGAGGGGAGGTAGTCCTGGTGGTGCCTCGAGGCGACCTTCCGGACCCTAGGCGCAAAGGGAGCAAGACTCCCATGGGCTCCAAGTTCGCCCCTCAGCCGAATACTGCCCCAGAACCTTCGGTGGTTCCGGACTCCGGCAGGCGATCCCCCGTTAAGGGGGGCAAGCCGCCTGTGCCGGTGTCCTCTGTCCATCCAGAGGCACCGGACAACTTGCTGGAAGCGCTTCACGGTGCTTCCATCGACGAAGAGCACCGCACTGTCATGAGTGCGGTGATCGAGAAAGTTCAGTCCGCCAAAACGGACTAACCGAAGCTTGCGCCAGCCTCCTAACAGGCTTTGAGGTAAGCAATCAAAAAATAAGAAAATATTCCCGCATAGACAGTAGCCCCTGATGCTCTGTTCGGCGTTCGCGAAGAAAGGCCGAATAGAGGATCAAATGATGACTCAGGAGTCTAATTAGAATATGTCTATGTGTATGTGCAGGCTTCACTGCTGGCCGCTGCTGCACGTACTGCAGAGGTCTCTACACTGAAGCAGGACCTGGAGCAGTCCGAGGACGAGCTCGGCCTTACCAAGAGGCAGCTCGAGGAGAGCAAAGATAAACAATACCTTGTCTATATATTTAAAAAGAAGTTCGGGTGTAAAGTAATAGGATCATCATGAATTTGTCATGGGCCACGACAGAAGTGGCGACCCTGAAGAAGGCGCTGTCCGAGGCCGAAGACAAAGCGGCCAAGGAGCGCATTGAGCGGGAAAAGCAAGAAGCCCGGGTAGGAGAGGTGCAGCAAGAGCTCGAGGCTCTCGCCAAAAAACACAAGTCCTTGGAGCTTGACTCTAAGACGCGAGAGCCCAAGCTTGCGAAGGCGCTCAAAAGTGCCCGGAGCGCCAAGGCTGAAGCCCACAAGGCCCTCCAGGAGATTGATGCGGTGAAGAAGATAGCAGCAGGTAAGGCATTCATTATGCAAAGCAAGCATGTGAAGGAAACTTTCCTTTTACTTCCCCGAGTTCTGAGCTCTCCAGGAGTGTTCACAGATCATCCCCGCAGTGTACTGCATGCCGTAGAGTTTTACTGAGCTGAGGAGGGGAGCTCGACGGAAAAGTTGTTCTGGTCTCAGTATACTAGGACCGAACACCCAATGCCCTTGAGCGACCAGTTGAAGCAATTGGTCGAGCTTCACAAGGAGGCCGAACAGGCCATGAAGGGTCTTATAGTCCGGATGTGGCCTGGCGAGCCCCTGCCCGGCAGCTACTTCGGTCTGGTGAGGTAGCTTGTAGATGCCTGCCCTCGGCTTGAAGTCATAAAGAGGTCCGTCTGCATCGAGGTTGCGCGGAGGGCTTTTGCCCGGGCGAAGGTGCATTGGGCGAAGCTGGACGCCATGAAGCTGGTGAAGGAGGGGCCGCCGGAGGGCAAGGAGCATCGCTGCCCCGAAATGTATTATGACAGTGTCCTGAAGGGTTCCCGCCTTGTGGCAGACGAATGTGCCAGAGATGTAATTTTTGAATGAACATGCTCATGTGATCCTGTAATGTGAAACAAGTCCATTTGCGCTATGCAACACTTTTTTAATTTAAAATATTACCTTCTGTGCGGCCATTTATAAAATCTGAGAGTTGGCCAGTCGTCGGCTTCTGCCCCCATGTAATTAGTACTGGGGTGTTCGGGATAAACCTAAGCACTCTTTATCCCAATTTTGGGTCCTTTGAGGGAGGTGTTCAGCACAACGAACCAGGCAATCGGACTATAAGGCTTTATCACTCTCACTTAGCCATAGAAGTCTACAATTTTAAATTTTGGCGAAGCCCCTAGTATTCGGAAGGCCGAATTTGGGGCGCTATACACGCCTAAGTCGGGCAAGGCCGACTCCTCGCCCGAAGCGGAAAAAGTCTTTAAGGACTTGAGACCTCTTGAACAGCGACCAACTCTTGCCTTATTGAAAGCACAAGTGCTCCCTAGGTGGTTCTGGTAATTAATGACAACATATCTCTTGTTGGACTAACACTTTTACCTAGTATGTTTCAGATAAGTTCAACAATGAAGTGGCATGGACTAGAGGATGTGGAACCCCTTCAAAATGCTAAGGACAAAGGATTGGCTCAAGCTTCAAGATCAAGACTCTACATTTTCTATTTTAGTGATCCAAGATCACATTTGAGTCAATAGGAAAGCCAATACTATTAAGAAGGGATGAGGTGTTGCTTAATGGCTAGCTTGCTCAAAGTGCTTAGTGATATGCTCCAAAGCCCTCAACCACTTTCTCACTTCCAAATATGTCCTAAACCAAAAGTCAAACTCGGCCCCACCGATTCTTTCTATCCGGAGCCACTGAGTTTAGTTGACATAGCCACTGCCAGAAACCCTAATCAGTTCGGTCTCACCGATGGGATCTCGGTCTCACCGAGATGGGCTTGCAAACTCTCTATTACCTGTTGCAATATTTTCGGTCCCACCGGGATATGCAATCGGCCCCACCGAGTTTGCTTGGCCAACTCTCTGTTTCACTTATTACCCAAATCAGTCCCACCGAGTTTGAGTAATCAGTCAAACTGACTTTTAGTTTTACCCTAACCCTAGCACATCGGTCCCACCGAGTTGATCCAGTCGGTGCCACCGAAAACCCTAACGGTCACTAGGTTTGCTAAATCGGCCCGATCGAGTTTTTCAATTCGGTCTCACCGAGATTGGTAGATTGTGTGTAACGGTTCGATTTTGTGTGGAGGCTATATATACCCCTCCACCCACTCTTCATTCGTGGAGAGAGCCATCAGAACATACCTACACTTCCAATACACATTTCCTGAGAGAGAACCACCTACTCATGTGTTGAGGCCAAGATATTCCATTCCTACCATATGAATCTTGATCTCTAGCCTTCCCAAGTTGTTTCCACTCAAATCTTCTTTCCACCAAATCCATATCCTGTGAGAGAGAGTTGAGTGTTGGGGAGACTATCATTTGAAGCACAAGAGCAAGGAGTTCATCATCAACACACCATTTGTTACTTCTTGGAGAGTGGTGTCTCCTAGATTGGCCAGGTGTCACTTGGGAGCCTCTGACAAAGATTCTGGACTTTAACCAAGGAGTTTGTAAGGGCAAGGAGATCGTCTACTTCGTGAAGATCTACCGCTAGTGAGGCAAGTCTTTCATGGGCGATGGCCATGATGGGATAGACAAGGTTGCTTCTTCGTGGACCCTTCGTGGGTGGAGCCCTCCATGGACTCGCGCAACCATTACCCTCCGCGGGTTGAAGTCTCCATCAACGTGGATGTACGATAGCACCACCTATTGGAACCACGACAAAAACATCCATGTCTCCAATTGCGTTTGAATTCTCCAAACCCTTCCCCTTACATTCTTGCAAGTTGCATGCTTTACTTTTCGATGCTCATATACTCTTTGCATGCTTGCTTGATATGTATTGTGTTTGTTAAACTTGTGACTAAACTCCACTTCAAATTAAAGAAATAAAAAGCTGCAACTTTTAGCACTTAGTGTCTAATCACCCCCCCCCCTCTAGACACCTCTTCTCGATCCTTTCACTTGTCATGACAGTCAGTTTTCGGCTTTCCCTACTGAGGTGCTCATCCGGAAGAACCAGGACACAATCGCAGTAGTTCTCCAAGCACTACCTTAGCCAATATAGCGGAATGTAAGGTACCAAAGCATGGGAGCCGGGCAAACCCAACTATTGACCCAAGAAATGATTCAGAGCTGATGCATATAATGCTATAAGTTCGGGGTGCCGAACCGTCGAAAGTGTTCGGACTTCTCACACCGTATTATGGGGTAAACGGAAGCCCCTGGTGTACTGACCGTACCAGAATGTATGGGTGCAAGTTGTCGTAAATGAAAATATAATAAAAAAGGGGATGAATAATGCAATAATAGACTAATACTATGCATTGTTATTTAAATAATACATCAAAGTGTACTGATACAAGTAGTGCAATAAGCAAAAAATAGGACTATTTGACATGTCCTATCCAAGGGCAAGCTACGTATGGATAGTAGAAAGCGGGTATATCGATTATTATTAGAGACCACCTGGGGGTTCCCGTGTACATCTTAGCTTCTTGCTTCGTTGGTTGTTCCTTCCCGTAATGTGTCCGGCAGTCGTACTGCCAGAAAGGGCTTTCAGAGAGTTAGGTCCTGAAAGTGAAAAAATGATAACGGTATATAGCCCCTAGGGAGGTTAAGCCGCATTGCAGGACGTGCCCTGATCGTGCCCCCGCCAATGCCCATGGTATTTTCAGTGCGTAATTATGTACGTGCGGCATGGATTTCGTCGCTTGACTGGGACTAGGACGGGGGCCGAATTGCTAGGTGATCCCTGAACGTGCCAGGCGATCCTGTTGCAATATACTCTGGACTCGCTTGACAGTTTCCGAGGGTTGTATCGCTGAATTGGTGGTTTGCCTTAAAAGGCTGCTTTCTGCTTCTGCTGCGAGGGCCGTAGTGTGCTCTTCCGTGCGGAGCGAGCATTCTGTGTTTCCATTGACTATTATGATCCCCCTAGGTCCTGGCATCTTGAGCTTGAGGTATGTGTAATGCGGTACCGCATTGAATTTTGCAAATGCGGTTCGCCTAAGCAGTGCGTGATAGCCATTGCGGAACGGGATGATATCAAAGATTAACTCCTCGCTTCGGAAGTTCTCCGAAGATCCGAAGACCACTTACAGTGTGGTTGAGCCCATGCAATGGGCCTCTATACCAGGGATGACACCCTTAAAGGTGGTTTTGGTGGGTTTGATCCTCGAGGAATCTATACCCATTTTGCGCACTGTATCCTGATTGAGCAGGTTCAGGCTGCTACCGCCGTCCATAAGGACTCGAGTGAGGTGAAATCCGTCGATGATGGGGTCTAGGACCAGTGCGGCGGATCCGCCATGACGGATACTAGTGGGGTGGTCCCTGCGATCAAAGGTGATCGGACAAGCAGACCATGGGTTGAACTTTGGGGCGACGGGCTCCATCGCATAGACGTCCCTCAGTGCATGCTTACGTTCCCTCTTGGGAATGTGGGTTGCGTATATCGTGTTCACCGTCTTCACTTGTGGGGGGAACCTCTTCTGTCCTCCCATGTTTGGCAGCAAGGGCTCCTCCTTGTCATCACTATGCAGCCCCTTGTCCTTGTTTTCGGCATTTAACTTGCCGGCCTGCTTGAACACCCAGCATTCTCTGTTGGTGTGATTGGCTGGCTTATCGGGAGTGCCGTGGATTTGACATGAGCGATCCAGTATGCGATCCAAACTGGACGGGCCCGGAGTACTTCTTTTGAATGGCTTTTTCCGCTGACCGGATCTAGAGCCTCTAAATCCGGCATTGACTGTCGTATCATCGGTGTTATCGCCGTTGTTGCGGCGTTTTTGTCTGTTACGACGTGGTTTGCCGTTGGCATCTTTGGTATCCGGAGTGCCCGGATTCCTTGATGTGTTGTTGCTGCGAGCCAGCCAGCTATCCTCGCCCACGCAAAAGTGGGTCATGAGTGTCGTGAGGGATGCCTTAGACTTTGGCTTCTCCTGACCGAGGTGCCGGGCAAGCCACTCATCACGAATGTTATGCTTGAATGCCACTAAGGCTTCTGCATCCGGACAGTCGACAATTTTGTTTTTCTTAGTCAGGAACCGAGTCCAGAATTGCCTGGCCGATTCCCCTGGCTGCTGAGTTATATGGCTCAAGTCATCAACATCCGGTGGTCGCACATAAGTGCCCTGGAAGTTGTCAAGGAATGCATCTTCCAAATCCTCTCAACTGCCGACGGAGTCTGCTGGCAAGCTATTCTGCCAATGCCAAGCTGGTCCTTTGAGTTTTAGTGGGAGGTACTTGATGGCATGTAGATCATCACGCGAGCCATGTGGATGTGAAGGAGGAAATCCTTAATCAATACATCGGGATCTGTTGTACCATCATACGATTCGATATTTACGGGTTTAAAACCCTCTAGAAATTCGTGATCCATAACTTCATCAGTGAAGCATGATGACCCACAAGTATAGGGGATCTATCGTAGTCCTTTCGATAAGTAAGAGTGTCGAACCCAACGAGGAGCAGAAGGAAATGATAAGTGGTTTTCAGCAAGGTTGAGGGAGTCCTGGATTAGGGGATCTCCGGACAGCCGGACTATCTCCATGGGCCGGACTATTAGAGTATGAAGATATAAGATTGAAGACTTCATCTCGTGTCCGGATGGGACTCTACTTGGCGTGGAAGGCAAGCTAGGAAATACGTATATGGATATCTCCTCCTTTGTAACCTACCTTGTGTAACCCTAACCCTCTCCGGTGTCTATATAAACCGAAGGGTTTTAGTCCGTAGGACGACAATCACAACATACAATCATACCATAGGCTAGCTTCTAGGGTTTAGCCTCTCTGATCTCGTGGTAGATCTACTCTTGTACTACTCATATCATCAATATTAATCAAGCAGGACGTAGGGTTTTACCTCCATCAAGAGGGCCCGAACCTAGGTAAAACTTCGTGTCCCCTGCCTCCTGTTACCATCCGGCCTAGACGCATAGTTCGGGACCACCTACCCGAGATCCGCCAGTTTTGACACCGACATTGGTGCTTTCATTGCGAGTTCCTCTGTGTCGTCGCCATTAGGCTTGATGGCTCCTATTATCATCGATGGCGATGCGGTCTAGGGTGAGACCTTTCTCCCCGGATAGATCTTCGTATTCAGCGGCTTTGCACTGCGAGCTAATTCGCTTGGCCATCTAGAGCAGATTGAAAGCTACGCCCCTGGTCATCAGGTCAGATTTGGAAGTTTGAACTACACGGCCGACATCCGCAGAGACTTGATCTTCGACGGATTCGAGCCACAGCTGGGCGCGCCCCACTGTCGCGATGGGTATGAGCTAGCTCTGCCGCCGAACAGTACCCCAGAGGCCGCGCCTGCATCTGCTCCAACCCTTAGCTCGGAGCAAACTGCGCCAATTGAGGATGGGTGGCTAGAGACCACCTCAGGGGCTGCAGTCTCGACGGCGATCGAGCCAAACACCAGCATAATCCTCTGCGCAGCCCGTGATTCCAAGCTGCGGGACTCTTTCCCAGACTCCGAACCATCTGCGCCCCTGCCAATCGAATCCGATTGCGCGCCGATCATGGAATTCACCGCCGCAGATATCTTTCAGCACTCGCCTCTCGACGACATTCTGAATTCACTAAGGACTCTCTCTTTGTCAGGAGAGCCCTGGCCGGATTATGGCCAACGGGATTGGGATGCGGAAGACGAAGAAATTCGACGCCCACCCACCACCCACTTCGTAGCCATTGTCGATGATTTAACCGACATGCTCGACTTCGACTCCGAAGACATCGACGGTATGAACGACGACGAAGGAGACGAACACGAACCAGCACCTATAGGGCACTGGAAAGCCTCCTCGTCATATGACATATACATGGTGGATACACCCAACGAAGGCAATGGCGACGAGATAGTGGAGGATGACCCCTCCAAGAAGCAACCAAGCGCCGATGTCAGCGGCGCCACTCTAAGTCCCGCCAAAGCAAAAGTGGTGATACCGGCACAGGAGATAATAACACTCCGGATAGCGCCGAAGACAACAACAATCCCCTCCAGCAAGATTTAGAGTAGGAGGATGAAGGAGCCAGCTCTCCTGAGAGAGCGGCTGGCAGAGAGGAGGAGGATGACAATTACATGCCCCCCTCCGAAGACGAGGCAAGCCTCAGCGACGATGAGTTCGTCGTCCCATACCGGAGGAAGAAGCGTATGATATGGCTGATCGGCCAGCTCGTGGCCGCGATAGAGAGGCATTCCAGCCAAAAGCTCAGCCTCCACCCCAACGCCATTCAAATAAAAAGGCATGGGGAGATACGCCAGACCTGCGAGACATATTGGAGGACAAAGCAAAGAATTCAAGATCGATCTATGGATCACGAGGGCGCACCACTCTGCGAGACGATAAACATCACGCTGGATACAGTAAAAGCAAATCCGGCCGGGCCGAACACAGCGGGCAAGACCCATTCGAGCTGCGTCGCGATATAGCCCAATAAAGAGGCGCCGCACACCCCTTATGCTTCACAGACGAAGTAATGGAACATCAATTCCCAGAAGGTTTCAAACTTGTAAATATTGAATCATACGACAGCACAACATATCCCGCGGTATGGATTGAGGACTTCCTCCTCCACATCCAGATGGCCCGCGGCAATGACTTACACACCATCAAATACCTCCCACTAAAGCTCAAAGGACCAGCGCGGCATTGGCTTAACAGCTTGCCAGCGGACTCCATTAGCTGTTGGGAAGATCTGGAAGCCGCATTCCTCGACAACTTTCAGGGCACTTATGTGCGACCACCAGACGACGATGACTTGAGCCACATAATTCAGCAGCCAGAAGAATCGGCCAGGCAATTCTGGACTCGATTCCTCACAAAGAAACATCAAATCATTGACTGTCCGGATGCGGAGGCCTTAGCAGCTTTCAAGCACAACATCCGAGACAAGTGGCTAGCCCGGCACCTTGGTCAGGAAAAGCCGAAATCTATGGAAGCCCTCACGGCGCTCATGAATGCTTTTGTGCGGGAGAAGATAGTTGGCTGGCTCACAGTAATAACATATCAAAGAACCATGGTACCTCAGATACGAAGGACGGCAATAGCAGGTCATGTCGCAACAAGCATAAGCGCTGCATTAACAGCGAAAATACTGAGGATACGACAGTCAATGCCGGATTCAAAGGCTCTAAACCCGGTCAGCGGAAAAAGCCATTCAAACAAAGTACGCCGGGTCCGTCCAACTTGGACCTTATACTCGATTGCTCGTGTCAAATACACGGCACCCCAGACAAGCCAACAAATCACACCAATAGGGATTGTTGGTTGTTCAAGCAGGCCGGCAAGTTAATTGCCAAAAACAAAGACAAGGGGCCGCATAGAGATGACAAGGAGGAGCCCCGGCAGCTGCACACTGGAGGACGGAAGAGGTTTCCCCGCAAGTGCGGACAGTGAACATGATATACGCAACCCACATCCCCAAGAGGGAGCGGAAGCGTGCGCTCAGGGATGTATATGCGTTGGAGCCAGTCGCCCCAAAGTTCGACCCTTGGTCCTCCTGTCCAATCACCTTCGATCGCAGGGACCATCCCACTAGTATCCGTCATGGCGGATTCGCCGCACTCGTCCTAGACCCAATCATCAACGGATTTCACCTCACTCGAGTCCTTATGGACGGCGGCAGCAGCCTGAACCCGCTTTATCAGGACATAGTGCGCAAAATGGGTATAGACCCCTCAAGGATCAAACCCACAAAAACGACCTTTAAGGGCGTCATTCCAGGCGTAGAGGCCCATTGCACAGGCTCAATTACACTGGAAGTGGTCTTCGGATCCCCGGATAACTTCCGAAGTGACAAATTAATCTTCGATATAGTCCCGTTCCGCAGTGGTTATCACGCGCTGCTCGGGCGAACCGCATTTTCTAGATTCAATGCGGTACCGCATTATGCATACCTCAAGCTCAAGATGCCAGGACCTCGCGGAGTTATTACAGTCAATGGAAACACAGAGCGCTCCCTCCGAACAGAGGAGCACACCGCAGCCCTCGCAGCAGAAGCGCAAAGCAGCCTCTCAAGGCAATCTACCAGTTCGGCGTTTCAAAGCCCGGACACCTTCAAGCGCGCTCGGGGCAATCGGCAAATAGACCGCCTGGCGCGATCTGAACTCACGTAGCAATACGGCGGCCACCCCAATCCCAGCTCAAAGGCGATATTCGTGCTGCGCGTACATAATTACGCATTAAAAATACCACGGGCATAGGTGGGGAGGGGGGCACAACTGCGGCACGCCCCAAAACGCGACCTAAACTGTACTAGGGGCTTCCCGTTTGGTTATTTTTCTTTTTCTTTCAGGACCTTAATCTCTGGAAACAATGTCCGGCACCTCTATTGCCGAACACATGATACAACAACCAAGGAGGCAGACAGCTACGTTATACAATGGAATTCCCAGGTTGATTCAGATTTCATATCATTCCTCAGCTCGCCCTTGGAAGGGACATAATCCTACTCTTTTGCTTATCGCACTACCTGTATCACTCTGCTTTAATGCAATTTTTCAATAAACAATGCATGACATTACGACTATTATTGCATTCTTGTTATATATATATATATATATATATATATATATATACATCTATGTGATCATTCATGACGCCTTGCGACCGTACACTCTGGTACGGCCAATACACTAGGGGCTTACATACCCCACAATGCGGTGTGAAAAGTCCGAACACTTTCACAAGTGCGGCACCCCGAACTTATAGAATTATATGCATCAACTCCAAATCATGTCTTTGGTCAAATGTTGGGTTTGCCCGGCTCCTATGTTTTGGTACCTTACGTTCTGCTCTATCGACTAAGGTAGCGCTAGAGAACTACAGTGATTGTGCCCCGGTTCTGCCGGGCTGAGAACCTCAGTAGAGAAAGCTAAAACTGACTGTCATGATAAGGCGAGAGAATGGTCGCTGTTCGGCGAGGTTTTTCGAGCCCCTAAAGACTTATGCCGCTTAGGGCGAGGGGTCGGCTCTATCCGGCTTACAGGCATGTATCGCGCCTCGAATTCGGCCTTCCGAATACCAGGGGCTTCGCCGAAATTTAAAATTATAGAATTCTATGGCTAAGTGAGAGTGATAAAGCATTATTAGTCCGGTTGCCTTGTTCGTTGTGCTGAGCACCTCCCTCGAAGGACCCAAACATGGGAACAAGAGTGCTCAGGTTTATCCCGAACACCCCAGCACTCATGGCATGGGGGCAGAAGCCGAGGACTAGGTATCTCTCAGATTGGATAAACAGCCAAACAGAAGGTAATATTTTAAATTCGAACAAGCGTTGCATATTGAATATGAAACAAGTTTTCATACATACAGGACAAAACGAGCAAGTCTCATTCAAGTATTACATTTTTTGAACACTCATCCGCGATAAGACGGGCACCCGGCAGAACACCCTCGTAGTACATCTCGGGGTGGCGGTGCTCCTTGCCCTCCGGCGGCCCTTCCTTGATCAGCTTCACGACATCTAGTTTGACCCACTGCATTTTTACACGGGCGAAAGCCCGGCGTGCACCTTCAATGTAGACAGATCGCTTGACGACCTCCAGCCGTGGGCAGGCATCCACAAGCCGCCTCACCAGGCCGAAGAAGCTGTTCGGAAGGGCGTCACAGGCCACAACTGGACTATGAAGCCCTTCATGGCCTGATCAGCCGCCTTATGTAGCTCGACCATCTACTTCAGCTGGTCGCTCATTGGCACCGGATGTTCGGCCTCAGCATACTGAGACCAGAACAGCTTCTCCTTCGAGCTTCCATCCTCGGCTGGTAACATTGTGCGGCATCGGACACACTGCGGGGAAAATCTGCGAATACCCCTGAAGAGCTCCGGATTCGGGTAAGTAATCAGTAATTCACTTTTACATGCTTGCTTTGCATATAGAAAGCGTTACCCGCCGCTATCTTCTTCATCGCGTCGATCTCCTGAAGGGCCTTCTGGGCCTCGGCCTTGGCACTCTTCGCGCTCTCACGGGCCGCGGCAAGCTCAGACTCTCGCGTCTTCAAGTCAACCTCCAACGCCTCGTGCTTTGTCACGAGAGCCTGGAGCTCTTGCTGCACCTCGCCCACCCGAGCCTCGTGCCTCTCTTGCTCGATGCGCTCCTTGGCCGCTGTATCTTCGGCCTTGGTCAATGCTTGCTTCAGGGTCGCCACCTCGGTCATGGCCCCTGGCAAAACATACAATGATCCTGTCATTTTGCAATCGTGTCCTTTTATACATATCTATAGACGGGGTATTACTTACCCTCGTTCTCCTCAAGCTGCCTCTTGGCAAGGCCGAGCTCTTTCTTGGACCCATCAAGGTCCTGCTTCAGTAAGCAACCTCCACAGTTAGTGCGGCGGACGCCAGCAGAGAAGCCTGCATATGCATATTGACATACTTATATTAGACTCCTGGGATATTATTTGATCCTCTGTTCGGCTTTTCTTTGTGAACACCGAACAAAGCATCAGGGGCTACTGTCTATGCGGTAATACTTCTACTAAATATTAAAACACTTACCTCGAAGCCTGTTAGAAGGCTGGCACATGCTTCAGTCAATCCGCTCTTGGCGGACTGAACCTTCTGGATCACCGCACTCATGATGGTGCGGTGCTCCTCGTTGATGCAAGCGTTGCGAAGCGCTTCCAGCAAGTTGTTCGGTGCCTCTGGATGGGTAGAGGTCACCGGCACTGGCGTTTTGCCCCTCTTAGAAGGGGACCGCCTGCCCGAGCCCAGAACCGTTGGAGGATGTGGCGCGGTGTTCGTCTTAGGGACGAACTCGGAGCTCCCGGGGATCCCGTCCCCTCGGCTCCTGGAGTCCGGAAGGTCGCCTTGAGGCGCCTCCGGGATGGTCCCCCCTCGATCCGGTGCCTCTTGAGAGAACACTTCGGCGTCGTCGGCAGGATGAGGGGAGGTGGCGGTCGGGACTGGATCGCTATCCATGTCCGACGAGCCCAGGGAGCCGTCCGAGGATACCTCGATATTGGCTCATGGCGGCCTGCGTAATTAATTTCAGTGATTAGGGAAAGCAGTGCGATAAAGGAATCCTATGGGTTAATTTAGTATCTAAATACTTACGATCTCCCCTGGGGCTTGGCCCTAGGCAACCACTTGTCTTCGCCTTCGTCGGCAGCGGTGGAGCTGTCTGGAAGGAGAGTCCTTCCCTTCTTGGACCCTTCGTCCCCCACAGTTGGGGTGGCATTCCTTTTTCTGTCTGCCCCAGTCGGTGGGGGAGCATCTTCTTCTTCTTCTTCTTCCTCGTCTTCGAGGGAAGAGTGTGCCGCAGAGTCATCAAATGGTGAGTCTGACAACGCCTGGCGTCGGGAACTCTTTCGAGCTCCCTTGGCCTTCTTGGTCTTCTCCCGCACCTTATAAGGGGCCGGAGTCAACATCTTCGCCAGAAGGGCATCTGCAGGGCCTTCGGGCAAAGGATCCAGACAGTCGATCTGTCCGGCCATCTTCTGCCAGTCCTGTCAAAGGCACAGGAGTTTAGATCCCGCATAGAGTCAATCTATATAAAAATAAGTATCTTGAGAGAGGTAAAAGAACTAACCACACTGGATTGGCGCTTCGCGCTGAATCCGCGATCCTTAGTAATGGGGGGAGGGACCTCGGTGCTCTTGAACAACACCCTCCAGGCATCTTCATGAGTCGTGTTGAAGAGCCTGTTCAGAGTTCGGTGTTGCGCCGGATTGAACTCCCACAAGGTGAACTCCCGTTGTTGGCACGGGAGTATCCGGCGGATGAGCATAACCTGGACTATGTTGACGAGCTTGAGCTTCTTGTCCACCATGTTTTGAATACATGTTTGGAGTCCGGTCAGCTCTTTTGAATTACCCCAGGACAAGCCCTTCTCCTTCCAGGAGGTGATCCGCATGGGGTTGCCAGATCGGAACTCGGGGGCCGCTACCCATGCGGGGTCGCACGGCTCGGTGATATAGAACCACCCCGATTGCCACCCCTTTATGGTTTCCACAAAGGAGCCCTTGGTTCATGTTATGTTGGGCATCTTGCCCACCATGGCGCCTCCGCACTCCGCCTGGCGACCGCCCACCACCTGCAGCTTGACATTGAAGGTCTTCAGCCATAAGCCGAAGTGGGGCTTGATGCGGAGGAAGTCCTCGCACACGATGATAAACGCCGAGATGTTGAGGACGAAGTTCGGGGCTAGATCATGGAAATCCAGGCCGTAATAGAACATGAGCCCCATACGAATGGATGGAGAGGGAAACCTAATCCACAGAGGAAATGGGTGAGGAATACTACCCTCTCATAGGGCCTGGGGATGGGGATGAGCTGCCCCTCATCTGGGAGCCGGTGCGCGATATCGTCAGGCAGGTATCCGGCTCTCCTCAGTTTCTTGATGTCTCCCTCCGTTACGGAGGAGACCATCCACTTGCCTCCCGCTTCGGACATGGTTGGAGAAGGTTGAGGTGGGAGTGCGGACTTGGGCGCTGGAGCTCGAGTGTGTGAAAACGGATAAGTAGAGGAGGAAGAAGGCGTGGATAGAAAGGTGAATCCTTATCCCTTTATATGGGCGGACGAAACTAAGCGTCCCCACCTGCCTGGTAAAACTCGCTTATCCCCCAAGCGCCGCAATTGATGGCGCAGTTGGGTTACCCACGCCCATATTGATGAGAATACCGTAATAAGGGGACACGATCTCTGCTTTGACAAGATGTGTTGAAAAACTGCCTCGCGTTATGTGCGGGGCAGGTTAGAAGAAATGGTTCGAATAATCACCGGGCCATGACGTACCGTTGTGTTGCCAAAACAAGCCAGCAAATTAGATCTACGAAAATATTATTCTCTCTATGGTGGAATGTGTAACTTATTTTGCAGGGTCAGACACTATCCTCGTATTCAAATTCTTCTGTGATGTATTCGGAGAGGGAACCCGCCTTGCAATGTCGAAGACAATACTGCGCGCCAGACTCATCGTCATTGAAGCCTGGTTCAGGGGCTACTGAGGGAGTCCTGGATTAGGGGGTCTCCGGACAGCCGGACTATCTCCATGGGCCGGACTGTTAGACTATGAAGATATAAGATTGAAGTCTTCGTCTCGTGTCCGGATGGGACTCTACTTGGCATGGAAGGCAAGCTAGGCAATACGTATATGGATATCTCCTCCTTTGTAACCGACCTTGTGTAACCCTAACCCTCTCCGGTATCTATATAAACCGAAGGGTTTTAGTCCGTAGGACGACAATCACAACATACAATCAGACCATAGGCTAGCTTCTAGGGTTTAACCTCTCTGATCTCGTGGTAGATCTACTCTTGTACTACTCATATCATCAATATTAATCAAGCAGGACGTAGGGTTTTACCTCCATCAAGAGGGCCCGAACCTGGGTAAAACTTCGTGTCCCCTACCTCCTGTTACCATCTGGCCTAGACGCATAGTTCGGGACCCCCTACCCGAGATCCACTGGTTTTGACACCGACAAAGGTATTCTTTGCAAGTACTGAAATAAGTGGTAACAGATAGTTTTGTGATAGGATAAATTGTAACGAGCAACAAGTATCAAAAGTAAATAAAGTGCAGCAAGGTGGCCCAATCCTTTGGTAGCAAAGGACAAGCCGGAACAAAGTCTTATAATAGGAAAAGCGCACCCGAGGACACATTGGCATATCGTCAAGCTAGTTTTCATCACGTTCATATGATTCGCGTTCGATACTTTGATAATTTGATATGTGGGTGGACCGGTGCTTGGGTGTTGTTCTTACTTGAACAAGAATCCCACTTATAATTAACCTCTATTGCAAGCATCCGCAACTACAACAAAAGTATTAAGGTAAACCTAACCATAGCATGAAACATATGGATCCAAATCAGCCCCTTACGAAGCAATGCATAAACTAGGGTTTAAGCTTCTGTCACTCTAGCAACCCATCATCTACTTATTACTTCCCAATGCCTTCCTCTAGGCCCAAATAATGGTGAAGTGTTATGTAGTCGACGTTCACATAACACCACTAGAGGCTAGACAACATACATCTTATCAAAATATCAAACGAATACCAAATTCACATGACTACTCATAGCAAGACTTCTCCCTTGTCCTCAGGAACGAACGTAATTACTCACGAAGCATATTCATGTTCATAATCAGAGGGGTAATAATATGTATATATGATCTGAACATATGATCTTCCACCGAATAAACCAACTAGCATCAACTACAAGGAGTAATCAACACTACTAGCAACCTACTAGCACCAATCCCGGACTTTGAGACAAGAATTGGATACAAGAGATGAACTAGGGTTTGGAGATGAGATGGTGCTGATGAAGATGTTGATGGAGATTGCCCTCTCCCGATGAGAGGAGCGTTGGTGATGTCGATGGTGATGATTTCCCCCTCCCCGAGGGAAGTTTCCCCGGCAGAACTGCTCTACCGGAGCTCTAGATTGGATCCGCCAAGGTTCCGCCTCGTGGCGTCGGAGTCTCATCCCGAAAAGTTCCCTCTTATTTTTTTTCTCATCGAAAGACTTCATATAGGAGAAGATGGGCGTCGGAGAGCCACCAGGGGGCCCACGAGGTAGGGGGGCGCGCCCTAGGGGGGGGGGCGCCCCCACCCTCGTGAGAAGGGTGTGGACCCCCTGGCCTTCATCTTTGGTGAGGATTTTTCTTTATTTATTTTAAGACGTTCCGTGGAGTTTCAGGAGTTTTGGAGTTGCGCAGAATAGGTCTCTAATATTTGCTCCTTTTCCAGCCCAGAATTCCAGTTACCGGCATTCTCCCTCCTTATGTAACCCTTGTAAAATACGAGAGAATAGCCATAAGTATTGTGACATAAAGTGAAATAACCGTCCATAATGCGATAAATATCGATATAAAAGCATGATGCAAAATGGACGTATCAACTCCCTCAAGCTTAGACCTTGCTTGTCCTCAAGCGAAAAGCTGATAACAATAAATATGTCCTCATGTTTAGAGGTAGAGGCGTCAGTAAAAATAAAATATGGACATGAAGGCATCATCTTTATTCTCATAGCAGCAACATATATAGATTTTGTCATATGATTACTTATGTTCAAGTGATGATCTATTCACAATGCAAAAGTATAAATCATAAACCTTATTGGGCTCTGACAAACTATAATCTCAGTCATTGAAGCAATTGCAATTTATCATAACATCGGAAAGAGTCTATGTTAGAGCTAAAAAGCAAGTCCACATACTCAACTATCATTTAGTCCTCCATAATTGCTAACACTCGCGCGATACTTGTGGTTACGGAGTTTTAATCGGACACAGAGAAAGATAGGGGCTTATAGTTTTTCCCCACAACCTTTTACCTCAAGGGTAATGTCAACAATAATGGTTCATGCTCCCCTACATCCAATTAGATATATATATATCATGTTCTTTCCAACATGCTGAGCTTGCCAAAGGATAAAATGAAAAAGGAAAGGTGAAGATCACCATGACTCTTGCATAAGGTAGAAGATAATAATAAAAGATAGGCCCTTCGCAGAGGGAAGCAAAGGTTTCCAAGCGCTTTTATGGTTGGATATATAAAATCTCAATGCGAAAGAACGTCACTTTATATTGCCCCTTGTGATATGAACCTTTATTATGCCGTCCGTCCCTTTTATTACTTCCACATCACAAGATCGTATAAAGCTTATTTCTTCGACACCAATCAATCATACACATTTAGAGCAATTTTTTATTGCTTTGCACCAATGACAACTTACTTGAAGGATCTTACTCAATCCATAGGTAGATATGGTGGACTCTCATGGCAAAACTAGTTTAAGGGTATTTGGAAGCACAAGTAGTATTTCTACTTGGTGCTGAGAATTTGGCTAGCATGAGGGGGAAAGGCAAGCTCAACAAGTTAGAGGATCCATGAGAACATAATTTATCTCAGATATAAGAAAGACATAACTCATTACATTGTCTTCCTTGTCCAACATCAACTCTTTAGCATGTCATATTTTAATGAGTGCTCCCAATCATAAAAGATGTCAATGATAATATATCTATATGTGAAAACCTCTCTTTCCTTATTACTTCTTATTAATTGCAACAATGACCAAAGCTATGTTTGCCAACTCCCAACAACTTTTAGTCATCATACTCTTTCCATGTGAATTCATTACTCTCAATAAGATCAACATGAACTTTTTGTTTCTTTTTATTCTTTTCTCTTTTCTTTTATTCACCCAAGATCATGGCAAAATAATCAAGCCCTTGACGCAACACTAATCTTTATTATATATAGCTCACGGACTCGATTACATAGAGAGATCATAAAGCAAAACTCAAAACTAGATCATGCCATAAACTTTATTCTACTAGATCAAGATACTACTAATAGGATCGAACTAAGAAAAATGGTAAAGATAGGAGTTGTGATTGTAATACGATACCGGGGCACCTCCCCCAAGCTTGGCAGTTGCCAAGGGGAGTGCCCATACCCATGTGATTATATCTCCTTGGTCGGTGAACAAGGTGGAGGTGTTGTTGATGATGCGGGCTTGTCATCCATCTTCCAAGGCATAGGTTCACCATCATAGAAGGATGATCGAGTCTCCGGAATCCTCGAATCTGCAGCCAAAGTCATTCTTTTGCATCTATATTCATACTCACAGTTTTGGTTTTGCAGGTCATAGATTTGGGCTTGGAGGTGCTCGATCTTCTCATATAGCTTGAAGATGGCCTCCTCGGTGTTCTTGGCATTCGTCTTGTAGTTGTTAGTGAACTCCGCGAGCATCGTGTGGCTAGCGTTGATTCCACGCTCCACCATCCCCTTGCACTTGAAAATTTGTTGCTCCATTGCTTCGAGCCTCGTCTCCATGCTTCCGGTTCCCTTTGGTCCCTCAACATCGCGGATGTGCAACAACCCATCACGCATCTCAATGGTTTGAGGGTGTCGCAGCACCTCCGCGAGGTAAGGGTTGATGACCTTCTTGAAGAACTTGTCCTTGGAAGCACTTGGGGACGTCATGATAATCTAGATCTGTTAGAAAAACAGCTCGAAACAAAGACAGGAGATTTTTGCGTGATACGGGAGTCAAAACCCCCGGAAGATTATATAATGAATTTTTACCGACCAAAATATGTAATGTGCAAGAACACGGAGTCCGGAAAGCACACGAGGTGCTCATGAGGTAGGGGGCGCGCCCACCACCCTCGTGGGGCCCTCGTGTCCTTCCCGGACTGCTACTTATTTTTCTATTTTTCTAAATATTCCAAAACGGACAAATATTGCCTTAAAAATTGTTTTGGAGTCGGTTTACTTACCGTACCACATACCTATTCCTTTCTGGAGTCTGAATTTTTTTGGAAAGTGTCTCTTATGTATTCCTCCAGGGTTACGGTTTCAATAATATTGGTTTCAACATTTATGGGACTACCTGAGATATAATGTTTAATTCTTTGACCGTTTACCACCTTCGGATTTGTGCCCTCAAAGTTCTTGATCTTTATGGCACCGGAACGATAGACCTCTTCGATAACAAAGGGGCCTTCCCATTTAGAGAGAAGTTTTCCTACAAAAAATCTTAAACGAGAGTTGTATAGCAATACATAATCACCTACATTAAACTCACGCTTTTGTATCCTTTTGTCATGCCATCTTTTAACTTTTTCTTTAAACAACTTGGCATTTTCATAAGCTTGGGTTCTCCATTCATCAACTGAGCTAATATCAAATAACCTCTTCTCACCGGCAAGTTTAAAATCATAGTTAAGCTCTTTAATAGCCCAATATGCCTTATATTCTAGTTTGAGAGGTAAGTGACATGCTTTTGCATAGACCATTTTATACGGAGACATACCCATAGGATTTTTGTATACAGTTCTATAAGCCCACAATGCATCATCAAGTTTTTTGGACCAATTCTTTCTAGACCTATTAACAGTCTTTTGCAATATTAATTTGAGCTCTCTGTTCCTCAACTCTACTTGACCACTAGACTGTGGGTGATAAGGAGATGCAATTCTATGATTAACATCATATTTAGCAAGCATTTTACGGAAGGCACCATGAATAAAGTGTGAACCACCATCAGTCATTAAATATCTAGTGACTCCAAACCTCAGGAAAATAACTTCCTTAAGCATTTTAATAGAAGTGTTATGATCAACACTACTAGTTGGAATAGCTTCTACCCACTTAGTAACGTAATCAACAACAACTAGAATATGTGTGTATCCATTAGAGGCAGGAAAAGGTCCCATATAATCAAAGCCCCAAACATCAAACGGTTCAATAACAAGAGAATAATTCATAGGCATTTCTTGATGTCTACTAATATTACCAATTCTTTGACATTCATCACAAGACAAGACAAACTTACAGGCATCCTTGAAGAGAGTAGGCCAATAAAAACCAGATTGCAATACCTTATGTGCAGTTCTATCTCCAGCATGGTGTCCTCCATAAGACTCAGAATGACACTTGCGTAGGATCTATTCCTGTTCATGCTTAGGTACACAATGTCTAATAACACCATCTACTCCTTCTTTATAAAGACGTGGGTCATCCCAAAAGTAATGTCTTAAATCATAGAAAACCTTTTTCTTTTCCTGGTATGTGAAGCTAGGTTGTATAAACTTAGCAACAATATAATTAGCATAATCAGCATACCATGGGGTACTACGAGAAGTACTTATAACATTTAATTGTTCATTAGGAAAGCTATCATTAATAGGTAGTGGGTCATCAAGAATATTTTCTAACCTAGACAAGTTGTCTGCAACGCGGTTCTCAGCTCCCTTTCTATCAACAATATGCAAATCAAATTCTTGTAGCAAGAGAACCCATCTAATAAGTCTAGGTTTAGCATCTTTCTTATCCATAAGATATTTAATAGAAGCATGATCAGTTTGAATAGTTACTTTAGAATCAACAATATAAGATATGAACTTATCACAAGCAAATACAACTGCTAAAAGTTCTTTTTCAGTAGTAGCATAATTTCTTTGAGCATTGTCTAGAGTCTTACTAGCATAATGAATAACATTTAATTTCTTATCAACTCTTTGCCCTGGAACAGCACCTACAACATAATCACTAGCATCACACATAATTTCAAAGGGTAAATTCCAATCAGGTGGCTGAACAACAGGTGCAGAGACTAATGCTTTCTTAAGTATTTCAAATGCTTCTACACAATTATCATCAAAGACAAATGGTATATCTTTTTGCAATAAATTAGTCAGAGGCCGAGAAATTTTTGAGAAGTCCTTAATGAACCTCCTGTAAAATCCAGCGTGACCAAGGAAACTTCTTATACCTTTGATGTCCTTAGGACATGGCATCTTTTCAATAGCATCAACCTTGACTTTATCAACTTCAATACCTCTTTTCAGAAACTTTGTGCCCCAAGACAATACCTTCATTAACCATAAAGTGGCACTTTTCCCAATTCAAGACAAGATTAGTTTCTTCACATATCTGCAAAACTCGATCAATATTGCTCAAGCAATCATCAAAAGAGGAACCATAGACGGAAAAGTCGTCCATGAAAACCTCACAAATCTTTTCACAAAAGTCAGAGAATATAGCCATCATGCATCTTTGAAAGGTAGCAGGTGCATTACATAAACCAAAAGGCATACGTCTATTAGCAAAAGTACCAAAAGGGCAAGTAAAAGTAGTCTTTGATTGATCTCTAGCCGACACAGCTATTTGAGAGAAACCAGAATAACCATCTAGAAAGCAATAGTGTGTATGTTTGCATAATCTTTCTAGCATTTGATCAATAAAAGGTAAGGGTTAATGATCTTTCTTAGTAGCTTTATTTAATTTGCGGAAATCAATTACCATCCTATAACCTGCGATAATTCTTTGTGGAATCAATTCATCTTTATCATTAGGAACAACAGTAATACCTCCCTTCTTAGGGAAACAATGGACAGGACTTACCCACTCACTATCAGCAACGGGATAGATTATACCTGCCTCCAGAAGCTTTAGTATTTCTTTTCTTACCACTTCGTTCATTTTAGGATTTAGACGTCGTTGAGGATCACGAACTGGTTTGGCATCTGCTTCTAAATTTATTTTATGTTGACATAGAGTGGGACTAATGCCCTTAAGATCATCAAGAGTATATCCAATAGCAGCACGATGCTTCTTCAGAGTTTTCAATAATCTTTCTTCTTCATGCTCTGAAAGGTTAGCACTAATAATAACATGATATATCTTCTTTTCATCAAGATAAGCATATTTAAGATTATCAGGCAAATGTTTAAGCTCAAACACGGGATCACCCTTGGGTGGAGGAGGATCCCCTAAGATTTCAATAGGCAAGTTGTGATGGAGAATAGGTTCCTGTTTAAAGAATACTTCATCTATTTCCCTTCTTTCATTCATGAACATATCATTTTCATGGTCTAGCAAATAGTGTTCTAAAGGATCACTAGGAGGTACGGCAATAGAAGCAAGACCAATAATTTCATCCTTACTAGGTAATTCTGCCTCACGATGTTGTTTACTAAATTTAGAGAAATTAAAATCATGAACCATATCATCCAAGCCAACAGGAACAACATTCTTTTTGCAATCTATGGTAGCATTGACAGTATTCTAGAAGGGTCTACCAAATATAATGGGACAAAAGCTATCTTGCGGAGAAGTAAGAACAAGAAAATCAGCAGGGTATTTAGTTTTCCCACACAAGACTTCAACATCTCTAGCAATCCCAATTGGTTAAATAGTATCTCTATTGGCAAGTTTAATTGTGACATCAATATCTTATAACTCAACAGGTGCAATTTCATTCTTAATTTCTTCGTATAAAGTATGCGGTATAACACTAGCACTAGCACCCATATCACATAAGCCATGATAACAATGATCTCCTATTTTAAAAAAAATAATAGGCACGCCTACCATAGGTCTACGTTTATCTTTAGCACAAGGTTTAGCAATTCTAGCAGTTTCACCTTCGAACTGAAAAACATGCTCATCAATATTATCAGACAAGAGATCCTTAGAAATAGCAATATTAGGTTCTACTTTAACTTTCTCAGGAGGTGTATAAGTTCTAATTTTGCTTTTACGAACAACAGTTGAAGCTTTAGCATGATCCTTTGTTCTAACTGGGAAAGATGGTTTCTCAATATAAGAAGTAGGAACAATAGGATCATTATAAGTGATAGTCTTTTCTTCAACTTTAATAGGTGCAGCTACTTTTACTTCTATAGGAGGATGATATTTAAACCACTTCTCCTTAGGGAGATCAACATGACTAGCAAAAGATTCACAGAAAGAAGCTACTATCTCAGAGTCAAGTCCATATATAGTGCTAAACTTACGGAAAATATCGGTATCCATAAAAGATTTAACACAATCAAACTTAGGTGTCATACCTGACTCTTTACCTTCGTCGAGGTCCCAATCTTCAGAGTTGCGTTTAATTCTATCCAAAAATTCAATAGTCTTCATCATAAAAGAGCCAGCACAAGAAGTATCGAGCATGGTGCGATTGTTTTCAGAAAGCCGAGCATAAAAACTTTGCATAATTATTTCTCTCAAGAGCTCATGATTGGGGCATGAATATAACATTTATTTAAGCCTGCCCCAAGCTTGAGCGATGCTTTCTCCTTCGCGAGGCCAGAAATTATATATATAATTGCGATCACGATGAACAAGATGCATAGGGTAATACTTTTGATGCAATTCCAGCTTCAATCTTTTATAGTCCCATGATCTCATATCATCACATAGCCTATACCATATCATTGCGTCTCCCTTCAAAGATAAAGGGAAGACCTTCTTCTTAGCAACATCATCGGGTATACCTGCAAGCATAAATAATCCACAAACTTCATCCACATATATTAATGCTCATCAGGATGCTTTCTTCCATCTCCTGTAAAAGGACTAGCTAGAATTTTTCTATCAAACCCGAAGGATACTAATAAGGAATTTCATTTTCAATAGGTTTAGTAGGTTGAGGAGCAACTCTTTGCTCTACTGGACGGGGTGAAGATACCCCGAACAAGCCCCTCAGAGAATTACTTTCCATAGTGACAAGTGACAGTAAATTTCAGCACACTATATAAATTTTTCCTTACCAAATTCCACCTACCAAAGGTGCTACACTCCCCGGCAACGGCGCCAGAAAAGAGTCTTGATGACCCACAAGTATAGGGGATCTATCGTAGTCCTTTCGATAAGTAAGAGTGTCGAACCCAACGAGGAGCAGAAGGAAATGATAAGCGGTTTTCAGCAAGGTATTCTCTGCAAGTACTAAAATAAGTGGTAACAGATAGTTTTGTGATAGGATAAATTGTAACGAGCAACAAGTATCAAAAGTAAATAAAGTGCAGCAAGGTGGCCCAATCCTTTTGTAGCAAAGAACAAACTCTTATAATAGGAAAAGCGCTCCCGAGGACACATGGGAATATCGTTAAGCTAGTTTTCATTACGTTCATATGATTCACGTTCGATACTTTGATAATTTGATATGTGGGTGAACCGGTGCTTGGGTGCTGTTCTTACTTGAACAAGCATCCCACTTATGATTAACCTCTATTGCAAGCATCCACAACTACAACAAAAGTATTAAGGTAAACCTAACCATAGCATGAAACATATGGATCCAAATCAGCCCCTTACGAAGCAACGCATAAACTAGGGTTTAAGCTTCTGTCACTCTAGCAACCCATCATCTACTTATTTCTTCCCAATGCCTTCCTCTAGGCCCAAATAATGGTGAAGTGTTATGTAGTCGACATTCACATAACACCACTAGAGGCTAGACAACATACATCTTATCAAAATATCAAACGAATACCAAATTCACATGACTACTCATAGCAAGACTTCTCCCTTGTCCTCAGGAACGAACGTAATTACTCACAAAGCATATTCATGTTCATAATCAGAGGGGTAATGATATGCATACAGGATCTGAATATATGATCTTCCACCAAATAAACCAACAAGCATCAACTACAAGGAGTAATCAACACTACTAGCAACCTACTAGCACCAATCCCGGACTTTGAGACAAGAATTGGATACAAGATATGAACTAGGATTTGGAGATGAGATGGTGCTGGTGAAGATGTCGATGGAGATTGCCCTCTCCCGATGAGAGGAGCGTTGGTGATGTCGATGGTGATGATTTCCCCCTCCCGGAGGGAAGTTTCCCCGGCGGAACTGCTCTGCCGGAGCTCTAGATTGGATCTGCCAAGGTTCCGCCTCGTGGCGGCGGAGTCTCGTCCCGAAAAGTTCCCTCTTATTTTTTTTCTCATCGAAAGATTTCATATAGGAGAAGATGGGCGTCGGAGAGCCACCAGGGGGCCCACGAGGTAGGGGGCACGCCCTAGGGGGGGCGCTCCCCACCCTCGTGAGTAGGGTGTGGGCCCCCTGGCCTTCATCTTTGGTGAGGATTTTTCTTTATTTATTTTAAGATGTTCCGTGGAGTTTCAGGACTTTTGGAGTTGCGCAGAATAGGTCTCTAATATTTGCTCCTTTTCCAGCCCAGAATTCCAGCTGCCGGCATTCTCCCTCCATATGTAACCCTTGTAAAATAAGAGAGAATAGCCATAAGTATTGTGACATAAAGTGAAATAATAGTCCATAATGCGATAAATATCGATATAAAAGCATGATGCAAAATGGACGTATCAAAGTATAGGGGGTGTGATGCGCCTCTATGCCGGGCTATATCACGACGCAGTTCATATGAGTCTTGTCTGCTGTATTCGGCCCGGTCGGATTTACTTCGTATATCCAGCGCGATGGTCATCGTCCCGCGTTGGTATGCGCCCCCGTGACCCGTATATTGAGCTTGCATGTTTTGCCCTACTGTCCAATACGTCTCGCAGGTCCCGTGTGTTCCCCCGGGCCTTGGTATTTTTGATTGAGTGGCGGCGGGGTGCAGACTGAACTTTAGGCTGAAACGCCTCTCTGACTCAGCCACGCGGTGGACGGCCAGCCGCATCGCACACTGGTGATGGAGGTTTCAATGCTTCCCCCTCGAGCTGAGGTAGCAACCTGCGCTTTGGGTAACTCTTGGAGGGGCGCTCGAGTTCGTATTCCTTGGCCGCAAGGACTTCAGTCCATCTGTCTGCTAGCAAGTCTTGGTCAGCTTGAAGCTGTTGTTGCTTTTTCTTCAGGCTATTTGCTGTGGCCATAAGCCGGTGCTTGAGGCGCTCCTGCTCGACGGGATCCTCAGGCATGATAAATTATTCGTCGCCAAGGCTCACCTCATCTTCGGAGAGAGGCATGTAATTGTCGTCCTTCGATTCTCCATCTGCTGTCTGTTCTGGAGGGCTAGCTTGTTCACCCTCCCGCTCTACATCGTGCTGGAGGGGATTGTGGTTGTCTTCGGCACTATCCGGAGTGTTATTGTCTCTTGTGCTGGCATCACTACTTTTGCTGTGGCGGGACTTAGAGCGGCGCCGCTGACATCGACACTTGGGTTGCTTCTTGGAGGGGTCATCCTCCATTGTCTCGTCGCCATTGCCTTCTTTGGGGGTGTCCACCATGTATATATCATATGATGAGGTGGTGGTCCAGCGCCCTGTGGGCGGTGGTTCCTGTTCGTCTCCTGCATCGTCGTCCATACCGTTGATGTCTTCGGAGTCTAAGTCGAGTATGTCGGTTAAATCGTTGACAGTGGCTACTAACTGGGTGGTGGGTGGGCAGCGAATTTCTTCGTCGTCCGCATCCCATTCTAGCCAGACATAGTTTGGCCAAGGTTCTCCTGACAAGGAGAGAGACCTTAAGAATTTAGCAAATTGCCGAAAGGCGAGTGCTGAAAGATATCCGCGAAGGTGAACTCCATGATCGGCGCCCAGTCGGATTCGATAGGCACGGATGCAGGTGGCTCGGAGTCTGTGGCCGGAGACGAATCCAGTGGTTCGACGACACGGCTCTCCTAAGGGGTGAAGTTAGTATCCGGCTCCATCGCCACTGAGAGTGCGGCCTCCATGGCGGGGTCTATCCATCCGTCCTCGGATGGTGCAATTTGCTCCGGATTGAAGGCCGGAGTAGTTGCAGATGTGATCTCCCGAACATTGTCCGATGGCAGAGTTATTTTCATGCTCGTCGTGATTGTGCGGTGCACCTGACATGTGCTCAAATCCGTCGAAGATCAAATCTCTGCGGATGTCGGCAGTGTAGTTTAAGTTTTCGAACTTGACCTGATGGCCAAGGGTGTAGCCCTCAATCTCCTCCAGATGGCCAAGCAAATTGGTCCGCAGTACGAAGCCGCCAAATATGAAGATCTGTCCGGGGAGGAAAACCTCACCCTGGACCGCATCATTACCGATGATCGAAGGGGCCATCGAGCCTGATGGTGACGGCACAGTGGAACTCTCAATGAAAGCACCAATGTCGGTGTCAAAACCGGCGGATCTTGGGTAGGGGGTCCCGAACTGTGCGTCTAAGGAGGATGGTAACAGGAGGCAGGGGACACGATGTTTACCTCGGTTCGGGCCCTCTTGATGGAGGTAATACCCTACGTCCTGCTTGATTGATCTTGATGATATGAGTATTACAAGAGTTGATCTACCATGAGATCGTAGAGGATAGACCCTAGAAGATAGCCTATGGTATGATTGTATGTTGTCCTACGGACTAAACCCTCCGGTTTCTATAGACACCGGAGGGGGCTAGGGTTACACAGAGTTAGTTACAAGGGAGGAGATCTACATATCCGTATTGCCAAGATTGCCTTCCACGCCAAGGAAAGTTCCATCCAGAGACGGGACGAAGTCTTCAATCTTGTATCTTCATAGTCCAACAGTCCGGCCAAAGGATATAGTCTGGCTGTCCGGAGACCCCCTAATCCAGGACTCCCTCACTCCGCAAGAGGAAAGGGTCTCCAAGCTGCAGCAATGATACCTTCCGGCCGTTGAAGCAAAGGAAGTATATTGCCATAGACGAGTGAGTACCTTATCTTTGCAATTTCTGGAGTGCTGCTTCTCCTCCTAACTGTGGCTCCTCTGGGTCCCTTCTGCTAAGACGGTGAAGTCTCCCGGGAAGCAACCTTCTCCTGCCTCGAATCCCCCGCTGGCTTTAAGGGCCCCAAGCCAACATGCCGCACCTGGCGCGAGGTCGGCCGGAGAGGCACACACGCTAGCCTGGCACCTTGAGCCCGCGCCTTTGCCATCTGTCCTTCGTGGCCTCCTGGGGTGCGGCAAGTGTGCCAAGGGCTCCTCCTCTGGTTGTGGACGATGGCTGGATGACCTCAATCTGGGCTTCTTCTTCGAGCAATGGGCCTCCCATCCGGGCCCCCGCCGAAGCCCGGTCGGCGACCCAGGAGGCGCTAGCCCCCAGCCCCCTGCCGAAACGAGGTGAGCCACTTCGGATCCCTTCGGCAACCCCTGCTGCAGGGGACGGACCTGGTTGCGCGCTTAAGTTTGCGCATGAGCGGAGTGTCATCCTCCATGAGCTCTTTCAGGAGGCAATGGGAGCGATGAGCCGGCTCGGCGAAGAGAACTCATGGACGTCGATGCTCTCCTTGTAGCCGAAGGCCTCTGGCTGGTGGAGGAGTGGCATCAACTGAAGGTGGCTATCAACCTCGGGCGCTTGCAGTGCGAGCATGCCAGTGCAAAGGCCGAGGCATCCCTGGCAATCTCGCGAGAGGCCAGCGCCTGGGCCTTGGAGGAGGCCAGGGAGGCGGACAATCACCGTGCAGCCACCGAGGAGCGTAGGTTGGGGCTCCGGGCCTTGAACGCCTCCCTGGAGCAGCAGGTGGAGGCACACAGAGTTGCCCTGGCGTCGATGAAGGGCGCTTCGTCCGATGATGAGGAGATCTTGAGGCGCGAGGAAGCACTATTGCTGGAGGCCACGGAGCGCAGCCTTGAGCTTCAGCGGTTGCAGATGAGTGAGGCCAAGTCGCCCAAGCAGAGGATGCTATCAACGCGCGTGAGGCCAGGGCCCAGGAGGAGGTCACCGCAGGGTGGCCGAGGCTTGCGCCGATCTTGCTGGCAGGTATGACCTGACGCTGAAGCTCGTGGAAGCCGAAGGTGTGGGCAGGACCGCTGCCCTCAGGTCAGGGCTGGCTGAGGCGGAACAGCGCGAGAAAGCCGCCGTAGCGGCCCTGATCTTGATGTAGGCCGGGATGGCCTCCGCGCCCATGCCGAGTTGCTCTCTCTTCAGCAGCGGTTTGCCAGCACCGAGTCCTTCGCGCAACAAAGCAGGGAGGAGGCACTTCGCCGGCAGACATTATTGCACGAGCATTGATAGCACATTTATGCATATAGTTTTTTAAGCCTTTTTTTGCATCTCAAGTTAAACATTTGACCACAATAATTACTTATAAAATATTCATTCCTACAGAAATATTCCTATTATGATATTTCTTACAACACTTCTTCATATTATGCAGAATTGGTGCGTTTAGGCACCCAATCTTCATCGAAAGTGCTTCCAACACTAAAGAAGGGATCAACTTGGAGAAGAGTTCAGTTCTAAAGGGGGCAAAACCAAAAAGAACCAGACGAAGTGTCCGGTGGCACGCGTGAGAGGAGCCGGGGGCTGGCACGGCCGGCCAGACGGCTGTTTGTAACCACACGCGGCTGGTTCTTCTCGCGACTGACCCACCACACTAGATCGAGGCCAGAGAGAGAGGGGATCGATCAGATCCACCATAACAAAGAAAAACAGGGGAGCAAGACTCTTTTCTCTCACTGCTCACCACCACCGTGCTCACCTACCACCAGATCTACAGCAACAAAGAAAACAGGGGATCGAGGGGAATGAGAGCGAGGACCAGATCGAGGGTTTCGGGAGGCTTGCGGTGTGACTGATCCACTGCGAGGCCTCTCCTTCCTGACCTGCAACCTCTTCTGCTTCTCTTCACCACCGACGTTCGCGCTGCTCTGCTCCAACTCCGACGACCGCTTCCGCGGCATCTCCTCGATGCCAACAGCGGGACGCCGTACTCCTGGTGGTGCTCTGCTCCGGGTGGTCGGCTGACCTCCCGCGAAGGTTGCCGCGATTCCTTCTCAAGGCCGGGTCTTCCACTATGGATCTTCACCAAGACTTCTTCACCATGCTGAAGCTCTACCCCAAGGATCCTCTGCTGCTACTTTTCTTTGCCTGCAACATCTACAACTTTGAATCGAAGATCGTCAAGACCCCTAGGCCCTGAACCTCTCTCTTCTCCTATTCCTGTTCTCTGAATATATGCACTATAGGGTCTGAAATTTACTCTGTTACCTGTGCACTTTTGCTGAATCCTCATGTATCCTTGCTGAATTGTTGTGACCCTTTGCTGGATATTGAGTTAGTAGTTATTTTCCTACGAGCTTTTGTCACTTTAATTGGTTGCATGAGTTGTGTGTGATGTCTGAACCATCTTCCATTTGCTAGTGTTACTTGTTTGTTTGATTACGCGAAAGCCACTAAATAGAGACAATCTTATCTCTAAACCCTTTACCTTTGCTGCATATTATTTGGTTTTACCTTGTGCCAGAGGCTGCTTGTTATCACTACGGTTTGATCCATCTGCTCTATTGTTCTGAATGTTTCGAATGTGTGCTTCAAAGTTCTAGATCCCTGTGGAGAACACGACATCCGTAGTTTGGGCGTCAAAACCCTGCTATATTATACTTGATCATTTTGGCGCCGTTGCCGGGGATCTAAATTTCATTAGCACATTAGTAGAAGCAGATCAGGATTTATTTTAGGCAACTAACCATTTCCTAACATTGGCTGCAGTTTTGAGAGAAACTAGCATGTGTCAATTTCAGGAACTTTACAGGAAATTGTCTTATGCTTCAACCTAAATATTCACTAGAGCCATTTGATCCAGAAATTGAAAGGACTTTATTGAGGAGAAGAAGAGAGAATCAAACACGGTTTCAAGTTGCCGAAACTTTGCAAGATCAAGAAGAAGAAAAGATGAGTGATCAAGTACCTTTACTCAGGGACTTGTGGATCCCAAGAGATCATGGGATACCAGGAGAAATGGTGCAACCAATTATTCAGGCAAACAATTTGTCACATCCCTAGTTCTGGTATGACCTAGGCTTGCTTTGTGCATCATGTTTAAATTTCAAATGAAGTTGAAATGGGGATGTTTCAAACCCTAGCACCAAAGCAAATTCAAATAGGTTCAAATTAAAAATTGAATTTCAATGAACCCAAAATGCTTTTCAAAAATATTCATTGTCTTTGGAAAATGTTGGAAACAACAACCAGGGTTGATGCACATTTTTGCTAGACATTTTGGATTTTTGAATGAACCCATATGTATTTGAATTGGAGCTATTTAAAATAATATAAATATTTTAGAGGCTCCAAAAATGTTGGAATTTGGTGAGGGCCTCTGGTATATTATAACTAGTGGTCACAAGGAATCTCAACATTTTTATATTTGTGCTGGTATTTATTTTTAAGTCAAAAACAAATGTCAGAAATAGAAATAAAAACAAAAAAGGGAATAGGCTTACCTGGGCCTTACCTGAGGCCTGGCACTGGCGGCCAAGCTGGCCGGCCCAGCTAGCTGGCCCTGCCAGTCATCTTCTCCACCGCACCAGGAGGACGCCGAGTGCGTGGCCGACACACGCCGGCGCATGCCCAGCCACCTCCTGCTTGCCGCCTTCTTCTGGGCGTCCCTGGAGACGCCATGCAGCCTCCCCGACCCCCTCTCACTCTCCGTCGTGATTCTCCTCTCCTCTGTCACCCTCTCTCGCCCGCACCCGAGCGCAGCCGACGCCACCGCTCGCCGTTTCTGCAGCCACTGCCTCCCCCTCGCCCCCTAGACATGCCCAGGAGCTCCACGACGTCGTCTTCATCATCTCCATCGAGCCAAGCGAGCCGGGGCGCGCCATAGAGACGTCATCACCATCATCTTCAACCTCTCGGCCGCCGAGATCGCTAGCGCCCATCCTTCATCTCCAACTCGTCCCCGAGCCCGCTGACCATCCCGTCGCCTCCACTGTGAGATTCTGCGTTTGTTCCCCCTCTTCCCGAGCTCGTTTACGCCCCACAGCCGTCGCCCCCTTATCGACCGAACTGCGCCACCGCCCGAGCTCGTTCGCGGCAACGCTCCGGTGACCATTTGGTCCCAGACGCGTGTCCACCGAGCTTGCTGCCCCGCGCTAAGCCTCGCTAGCGCCTCCCCTTGCCCGCTTGCACCCCACAACGCCAACTCCGCGCGCACCCGAGCTCCGGCCGCTGCACTTGTCGTCGCCGGCGCCACTCTGGCCGCTCCCCGGCCGCGCCACCACCACGGCTGGATGCGGAGTCCGCATCCCGTAGCTGTACTCCACGCGCCAAATGGCCCCCTGTAGGCAGAACCCGCAGCGCACCGCCGCGTTCGGACTCGCTGACGGCTAAACGCCGGTGACCGCCGACTTTTGACCGGCGTGGGTTGACCCCACAACCCAGTTTGACCTCCCCCCTCTCTCTCACTGACTTGCGGGCCCCGCCCGACTAACTACTATAGTTAGCACTAATTAACTAACTAGGTTAGCTAGTACAGTCACTGACTAGTGGGCCCTGCCTAGTTAGTTAGGACTAACTAACTTAGTTAGTTGACTGGGTCACTGACCAGTAAGACCCACTGGTCAGGTTTGACCTGGTCAGCCCCGTTGACTCGCTTATGTCATGCTGACGTAGTGCTCGCACAATTATTCTTTTTCTGGAATTATTTTAACTCAGGAAATTCCAGAATATTGCCTAAAATTCAAATTCACAATAATTCAACCGTAGCTTAGAATGAAATAAATTATATATGAAAAATTATTAGAAAAATGCAAGGAATCCATTTACGCAAGTTACATGCATGAAAAACCAACTTATACATGCTATATAAGTGAAAACATAATATGGGCATTTTAAATGCTTCATTTCGTATTTGCATTTGAATCTTTGATTCAAATGGGCTTCAACCAATTGGTAGCAACTTGCATTAGCCTAAACACTAGCGTTTGCACATGTCATGTTCATGCATCATTTTGTTGCATTTGTTTGTGTGTTGATCGTCGGCACCGTTTCTTCTCGATAGGTTCCACTCCGGAAGGTGTTCCCGAGTACCTGTCAGAGGAGCCGTACCCCTTCGTCATTCTATCAGGAAAGCAACCCCCTTGCATTTTGATAAATCCCACTCTCTCGCTCCTGCTCCTTATACTTCATTAGGACAACAACAATTCAAACTGCTACTTTCTGCTGCGGTAGTTGAACCCATTCCTCTGTATGACCTGTCATTGCCACAGTAAATAGTTGAAACCCACTAGCATGAGTAGGAGTTGCTTGAGCTTTGATGTGCCTACTCATCCATGCTTGGTTTCTTTATGCCAGCTATGCTTAGAGTTGTGTTAGGTCTGATTCATCGGGAATGAATCGGAGTGGTGAACATGTCCTACCGATAAAGGCTAAGTGTGTGAACACGTTTTGGTAAAGGTAGCGATGAGAGGCCATGTAGGAGTACATGGTGGGTTGTCTCATTGGAACCGTCCCTAAGCACTGAGTTCTGTGTATGTTATCCAAGTCCAGTTACTACCACACATTCGGTTCCGGTCATCCGGCCCCTCTCGGCTTATTAATCCACTTGATCTCTGTCCAGGAGTTGCAACTAGTTTCTGGCATTTGTAGGTAGTGCTACTTGTCTACCAGGTGGTGTCCGACGGGACGGGCTTGGGATAGACTAGGCACCGTGGCACGGTGTACCAAGTGGCACCCGGATGGTGGGCTTGGGAACCCTGCACACATCGTTTGGGGCTGTACTGGAGACTTCGGCCGGAACTCCTTGCGGATGGAACTCGAATAGGCGATAAACCTGGACGATAGACTTGTGTGGTCAGTCAGGTCGTGTCCGACACCCTCGCCTGTCTTCTTCTTGAAGGTTGCCGAGGTACATGACATGTACAGGGCAATAAGTGACGAGAGCGTGTGTGAAGCAGTACACCCCTGCAGGGTTACTATTATCTATTCGAATAGCCGTTTTCCTCGGATATGGAAACTTGGAGGACTTATGTAGTACATAGACAACTTGAAGTGGATACTCTAAAATCCGCAAGATAAGCGTGAGTGCTATGGATGGCCTTCTTGTAGGTTGACGGGAATGGAACCCTAGTGGAGTATTGACATGGTGAATATGTGGACTCGTGTGCGTCTTGTCACCTCAAAGAAGTTTCTGATACTCGTAGTATAGGCTAGCCACTGAGTCAAAGCTGGCTTGCTGCTGTTAAAACTCCACCACCCCCTTGTTGATAATGTTACATATGTAGATAGTTCTGATGTAAGACTTGCTGAGTACCTTTGTACTCACGTTTGCTTATTTATGTTTTGCAGTTGGTTACACTAGTGACTTCGACGAGTAGCTTGTATCCCAGCTACGATCTTGTACCCTTGGGAGGGTCGTGTTTAGTCAGGCTTCTTAGTCTTTTCCTTTTGTAGTTGTATGTACTCAGACATGTAATGCTTCCGTTGCTTGTATGCTCTGAATGATGGGTCATGAGACCCCTGTTCGTATTGAATGCTATGTGGCTTTTCCGGGCCTTTATCTATATGAGTTTGAGTTATGTTGTGATGCCATGTTGTACAACACATACTTGCATGTTATGCGTACGTGTAACGTGTATTGCTATGTGTGGGATCCGACAACCTAGTTGTTTACCTCTGGTAGCCTCTCTTATGGGGAAATGTAGTCTTGTGCTTCCATGTGCCATAGTAGTCCGCTACAGCCCGGTTCACCAGAGTCCTGCTAGCCCAGCATTACTGCTCCGGAACACTTGACTGGTCGACATGTGATTCACTTCGTTCCTGTGCCTGTCCCTTCGGGAAAATGTCACGCGGTGACATCCGGAGTCCTGCCTAGCCTGCTACAGCCCGGGTTCCCGGAGTCCTGTTAGCCCAGTGCTACAGCCCGGATTCATACGCTGTTGACCGACATGCTCGAAGTTGATTCATGTATGCCTGTCCCTCTAAGTTAGTGCCACTTTGGGTTCATGACTAGTCATGTCGGCCCGGGTTCTCTGTCATATGGATGCTAGCGACACTATCATATACGTGAGCCAAAAGGCGCAAACAGTCCCGGGCCTGGTAAGGTGGCACCCGTGGGAATACCGTGCATGAGGCCGCAACGTGATATGAAGTGTTACATGCTAGATCTGTGTGACTTAGGATCGGGGTCCCGACACAATTTTGAATTGAAGCCTGCTCTGTTTAACATGGTACAGCAGTCCAGATTTGGTGGAACAGTTTTAGAAGACCCACATGAGCATATAAGGACTTTCTTGGAGTATTGTAACACCCTCAAGCAAAATGGAGTTTCACCGAGTGCAATCAGATTATCACTATTCCCATTTTCATTGAGAGATGGAGCAAGAGTATGGCTTCACTCATTGCCTGAACATCTGAAAGATACTTGGGAGACTTTATTGCAGACATTTCTTGAGAGATACTTTCCACCCACAAAAGATGCCGAATACAGGGACAAGTTAACAAGGTTTACTCAATATGATGGAGAAAGTTTGTATGACGCATGGCAAAGATTCAACTCTTTAATCAGAATGTGTCCTCATCATGGTTTAGAAAGATGGCTGGTGTTACAAACCTTTTACAAAGGACTGTCCACTCAGACCAGAGCTTTTGTTGATTCTGCTGCTGGAGGAGGAATCATGAACAAAACCCTTGATGAAGCATTTGCATTGATTGAAAGTATGGCGTCCCATCATTTCCAATGGTCAAGTGAAAGAGCAATAACACCACCACATCCTGGTGTGTATAATGTGTCTGCAAATGATAGCATGGCAGCTCAGATTGACATCTTGAACAAGAAGATGGATAGTATCATGTCAAATTGCAACGGTACATCTGTAGCTTCAGTAAGTGTGCCTCAAATGTGTGATGTATGTGGCCAAGCAGGTCATCCTTCAACAGAATGTACCTTCTATTCAGCAATTGGATCATCGGTTTCAGAAGTAAGTTATGCCCAAGGTCAAGGTCCATTCTCAAACAGCTACAATCCTTCTTGGAGGAACCATCCAAACTTGTCGTACAAGAACAATCAATCATATGCAAGTGGATCGACAGTACAAGGAAATCGACCACCAAATCATCCAAGTCAATTTCAAGTGCCAAGGAAGAATGAGCAACAAAATGTTCAGCCAAATGGAATGGAGGAAATCATGAAGATGCAGTTGGAATTAATGAACAAGATGACAAATGAAGTTAATAGCTTAAAAGATTCTGTTAAGATGCTTGTGAGCAAAATGGATAGTATGGTGGGAGAAAATGAAGCGAGGCTGCCTGCTCAACCAATTCCAAACCCGAAAGCTCATTGTGGGGCAATATCTTCAGTTGATGCAGTGACTACAAGGAGTGGAGTTACGACAGGACCATTACTTTCTATTTCGAAGACATATGTGCCTCCTGCTATGAGGCCAAGTTCATCCGAAACTCCACCTTCAACATCATCAGAGAAAATAAAGGAGAAAGAAGTTGATATCCGAATCGAAACTGAAGTCAAATTCCCTGGTTTTCAAACAAGAGCTGATTCTTTGCCAGAGGAAGCAATAACAACCAACAACATTCCCTTTCCTGAGAGGTTCAACAAACACAAAGATGACAAGCAATTTGCCAAATTTTTGGAAACTATGAAAGGAGTTTAGATTAATGTTCCTATTCTTGATGCTGTCTTGCATGTTCCGATGTATGCCAAATATTTAAAGGAATTATTAACAAAGAAAAGAAGCATGTCTGAGCCAGAAGTTGTTACTCTATCAAAGGAATGCAGTGCAATAATTCATTATTCCATGCCTGAAAAATTGGATGACCCAGGAAGTTTTTGTGTACCATGTGTTATTGCAAACAAAACTTACAGTGCACTATGTGACTTGGGCTCAAGTGTTAGTGTGTTACCACATTCAGTTAGCAAAAGGATGTTCTTGGGAGAATTGAATCCAACATCCATAACTCTTCAGTTGGCCGACAGAACATATAGGAGACCTGTTGGGATTCTTGAGGATGTTCCAATCATAGTTGGGAAGTTTGCTTATCCGGTTGACTTTGTAGTGCTAGATATGGAGGACAAGAGTGAGGCTGTGATTCTTGGAAGACCATTTTTGGCCACAGCTGGTGCACTTATTGATGTCCAACAAGCTAAATTGAGCTTGAGGTTCGGAAATGAAAAGGTGGAGTTTGACATGAAGCATGCAACACATGTTCCTCAAGGAGAAGAACATTGTTACAGAATTGATACATTACAAAAATATGTGGAAGAAGGTTATGAAGAGAGGTATGGAAGTATTTCTTGTGAAGTAGTTGATGAGGACAATAGTGAAATTAGATACGAGGAAATTAGACCTGTGAGCATGTTGGAAAGTAGTGCAAGGTCATTAGGGAAGATGCAACCAAGGCAAATAGATATGAAACAACTTCCAGAAAGTTTGAAGTATGCATTCTTAGACAATGAAACCAGTGGCCAATTATCGTAAACAGTGAGTTGACGGAAATGCAAATAAAAGGGCTTCAGCAGTTTTGCAAAAGTACAAGGATGTTATTGGATATTCGATCGATGATATGAAAGGGATAAATCCTGATGTCTGCTCTCACAGGATTTACTTGAAAGAAAGTAGTGTGCCAATTAGAGAAAGTCAAAGAAGGTTAAATCCTCATTTGCAAGAGGTTCTCAAAAAGGAGATTCTTAAATTGCTCCCTGCTGATATCATATACGCAATTTCGGACAGCGAGTGGATTAGTCCCATTCACATGGTGCCCAAAAAAGGAGGAATAACTGTCATTGAAAACGAACAAGGGCAAACTATTCCTAGTAGGACTGTCACAGGGTGGAGAATGGTCAATGATTTCAGAAAGTTAAATGAAGTAACAAGGAAGGACCATTTTCCTTTACCATTTATTGACCAAATGCTGGAAAGGCTTGCTGGGCATGAATATTTCTGCTGCTTAGATGGGTATTCAGGATTCTTGCAAATCCCAATTCACCCGGATGATCAAGACAAAACAACTTTCACTTGCCCATACGGAACATTTGCTTACAAAAGACTAGCTTATGGACTTTGTAATGCACCCCCAACATTTCAAAGGTTTATACTCTCTATATTCTCAGATATGATAGGAATCAAAGTGGAGGTGTTCATAGATGATATTACAGTCGTTGGAAAAAGTTATGAAGATTGCTTGAATAATCTGGCGGCAGTTCTTCAGAGGTGTTCAGAAGACAATCTAGTCCTAAACTGGGAGAAGTGTCAGTTTATTTTAAGGGAGGAATTATTTTGGGACATTTCGTATCTAAAAGAGGAATTGAGGTTGATCAAGCAAAAGTCAAAGTAATATCAAAACTTCCACCACCTGTAAATGTGAAGGGAGTGAGGAGCTTTTTGGGACATGCTGGGTTCTATAGAAGATTCATAAAGGATTTCTCCAAGATAGCCAAACCCCTCACTAATATCCTAAACAATGATGTTAAGTTCAACTTTGATGCAGAATGTGAAAAATCATTCAACCTGCTTAAGGAAGCATTGGTCACCGCTCCAGTAGTGCAACCCCCTGACTGGGAATTAACATTTGAGATAATGTGTGATGCAAGCGACTTTGCTGTTGGTGCAGTACTTGGACAAAGAAAAGGAAAAGATTTGCATGTAATATACTATGCTAGCAAAACACTTGATGATGCTCAAGCTAATTATACAACCACCGAAAAGGAGTTGTTGGCATTAGTGTATGCCTTTGACAAATTCAGGCAATATCTTGTGGGATCTCATTGTGTAGTTTACACAGACCATGCTGCAATCAGATATTTACTCAGCAAGAAAGAAGCTAAGCCAAGGTTAATTAGATGGATACTCCTGCTTCAAGAATTTGATGTGGAAATCAAGGACAAGAAAGGAGCTGAAAATGTTGTGGCAGATCACTTGTCGAGATTGCAAAACAATGCAGTAGACTCCTTACCCATCAATGATGTTTCACCAGGGAGCAATCTTATGAAAGTGACTAGTATACAAAACTATACACCATGGTATGCAGATATAGTTAATTATCTGTTCTGTAAAAAAGTTCCTACAGATTTTGGGTATCAGAAGAAGAAGAAATTCCTATCAGATATGAAGCATTTCCTTTGGGATGAACCTTACTTATTCAAGCATTGTGCTGATGGTATTGTTCGAAGATGCTTGCCGGAAAGTGAAACTAAAAGTGTGATTTATCATTGCCATTCATCCCCTTATGGAGGTCATGCAAGTACTCGAAAGACTCAAGCAAAAATTTTGCAAGCAGGATTTTATTGGCCAACTTTATTCAAGGATGTGCATTCCTTTCTTGAAGCTTGTGATCCTTGTCAGAGAACTGGAAAGATTTCAAAAAGGCAAGAGATGCCTCAAAAAGGAATTCTTGAAGTAGAGCTCTTTGATGTATGGGGAATTGATTATGTTGGACCCTTGCCATCATCAAAAGGGTACAAATACATATTGGTGGCAGTGGATTATGTGTCAAAATGGGTTGAGGCTGTGCCAACCGTCAATGCTGATTCCAAGTCAGTTTGCAATTTATTCAAGCAAGTGATCTTTCCAAGTTTGGTGTGCCACAGATTGTTATCAGTGATGGAGGAACACATTTCAACAACTCCCAACTAGAATCTCTCGTAGCAAAATATGGAGTTCATAATCACAGAATTACAAATCCATATCACCCACAAGCAAATGGACAAGTGGAGTTGTCTAATAGAGAAATAAAGGCTATCCTCGAGAAGGTAGTATCAAAATCAAGGTCTGACTGGGTACTAAAATTACCAGACACACTATGGGCATATAGGACAGCTTATAAAACACCAATTGGAATGTCACCATTCAGGTTAATATATGGAAAAGCATGCCATCTACCTGTTGAACTTGAACACAAAGCTCAATGGGCACTAAGGAAACTCAACATGGACCTTGATACAGCAGGAAAACATAGAAAACTTCAACTCTGTGAAATGGAAGAACTGAGAGCTGATTCTTACGAGAGTGCAAGACCAAGATCTGGAATGATAAGCATATATTGAGGAAAGCATTTCATCTTGGACAGTTGGTATTGGTCTACGATACTAGGTTTCATTTATTTCCCGGTAAATTCAAGTCAAGATGGTATGGCCCTTGCAAGGTGAAGAAGATTCTGAAAAGTGGTGCTATCCAAGTGCAAAGTACTTCTGGAGGTCTCTTCCTTGTAAACGGTCAAAGACTGAAGCCCTATATCTCTGGAGACACACCTCTGATTTCCGAGGAAGAGAATACAAGTGAAGATCAAGACCTGGAGAAGGAAATTCAAGAAGGCGAGGGGAGCCAAGAGGTGGTGTCAATCCCTGCAGGACCCTGACCTAACTGAAGAGACATGGTCGAGCTAAAGACCTAAAACAAGCACTTTTCAGGAGACAACCTGAATCTTTAATAAGTTCTTTTCCTTATTTAGTTTTCATGGAAAAGTTTTTATGTGTTTATGTCTGTCTTTTTCAGCGAATAAATGCAAGGGGAGCACAAAAAGGGAACACAAAACGAGAAGAGTGGAGAAAATAAACTAGGGGAGAAGATTTTACAAATACCAGGTGATTCTGTTCCACTTGAAGCAACCTTTAGAAAATTTAGTATGAGGACTGGCATTTAATTGCATTGAAAATCTTTCTTTTTCTACATTGTGGCACGTTACTCATCACTGCAAAGTAGGATTCACCTCAAGAAGATTGTTGATTCTCTTAATACTAAAACTATGCAGATGTATTCTTCTTATGGTAAATTGTGATAATGAATACTTTATACCTCCATGTAAATGTTCAATGGGAATGCCTTGAGTCTAAGTGAAACCTACTGATGAATTGATGTGCTCTGTTTGACTGTCCCAAGTTAAGCTAAGTAGCTGGTGGCACTTAAGTAGTAACTATGATCTCCGGATCTGTAGTCTGTGAAAAACAATGCCATTAGCTATGGATTTCTCTTTCAGTTACTCCTGTTTTACTTAAAGCTAAGTAATCTTCGTATAAATAAATAAAATATTTATAATTATTTAAGTCCGATCAACCTACAGTAGCATGTCATGTTCCCTGGATCGGTGGCTTGTGAAGTTTGGTAGATTGGACTGTAAAGTTTTATATAAAAATGCTATAATTGTCGAACCAGGTGTATACCATGTTCTCTGGATCGGTGGTATGTTCCTTTGGGGAGACAATAACTAAAATTTGCTATAATTATCGAACCAGGTGTATACCATGTTCTCTAGATCAGTGGTATGTTCCTTCGGGGAGACAATAATAATAATAATAATAATAATAATAATAATAATAATAATAATAATAATAATTGGTCGAGCCAGGTGTATACTATGTTCTCGGGATCGGTGGTATGCTCCTTCGGTGAGACTGATATAATATTGTCACTTGTGCTTTAAATTCAATAAGTAACTTGTTTTTTTAATTGATTTTGGGGTCCCAGCTTATCTTAGGGTTGAACACACAGTCAACTCTTGATTAATAGGATTCACTTTCACTCAAGGCCATTGACTTGGAACATTTACAATGTGTTATAAATTATTGCTTATCACAATCTAGCTTCAGTAGAGTACAGTTGCCTAGTTCCAGTATTGTCGGAATTACTATCTTTCCAAAAGCGCATCTTTACTAGGCAGTGTGGGTAGTGTCACCATCATTTTCCTTTACTTGAGGACAAGCAAAGATCTGGGTGTGGGGAAAATTGATAGCAAATTTATGCATATAGTTTTTAAGCCTCTTTTTGCATCTCAAGTTAAACATTTGACCATAATAATTACTTATAAAATATTCATTCCTACAGAAATGTTCCTATTATTATATTTCTTACAACACTTTTTCATATTATGCAGAATTGGTGCATTTAGGCACCCAATCTTCATCGAAAGTGCTTCCAACACTAAAGAAGGGATCAACTTGGAGAAGAGTTCTGTTCTAAAGGGGGCAAAACCGAAAAGAACCAGAGGAAGTGTCCGGTGGCACACGTGAGAGGAGCCGGGGGCTGGCGCGACCGGCCAGACGGCTGTCTGTAACCACGCGCAGCTGGTTCTTCTCGCGACTGACCCACCACACTAGATCGAGGCCAGAGAGAGGGGATCGATCAGATCCACCATAACAAAGAAAAACAGGGGAGCAAGACTCTTTTCTCTCGCTGCTCACCACCACGGTGCTCACCTACCACCAGATCTACAATAACGAAGAAAACAGGGGATCGAGGGGAATGAGTGCGAGGACCAGATCGAGGGTTTCGGGAGGCTTGCGGTGTGATTGATCCACCGTGAGGCCTCTCCTTCCTAACCTGCAACTTCTGCTGCTTCTCTTCACCACCGATGTTCGCGCTGCTCTGCTCCAACTCCGACGACCACTGCCGCGGCATCTCCTCGACACCAACAGCGGGACGCTGGACTCCTGGTGGTGCTCTCCTCCGGGTGGTCGGCTGACCTCCCACGAAGGCTACCGCGATTCCTTCTCAAGGCCGGGTCTTCCACTGTTGATCTTCACCACGACTTCTTCACCACACTGCAGCTCTACCCCAAGGATCCTCTGCTGCTACTTTTCTTTGCCTGCAACATCTACAGCTTTGAATCGAAGATTGTCAAGACCCATAGGCCCTGAACCTCTCTCTTCTCCTGTTCCTGTTCTCTGAATATATGCACTATAGGGTCTGAAATTTACTCTGTTACCTATGCACTTTTGCTGAATCCTCATGTATCCTTGCTAAATTGTTGTGACCCTTTGCTGGATACTGAGTTAGTAGTTATTTTCCTGCGAGCTGTTGTCACTTTAATTGGTTGCATGAGTTGTGTGTGATGTCTGAACCATCTTCCATCTGCTAGTGTTACTTGTTTGTTTGATTACGCGAAAGCCACTAAATAGAGACAATCCTATCTCTGAACCCTTTACCTTTGCTGCATATTATTTGGTCTTACCTTGTGCCAGTGGCTGCTTGTTATCACTACAGTTTGATCCATCTGCTTTGTTGTTCTGAATGTTTTGAATGTGTGCTTCGAAGTTCTAGATCCCTGTGGAGAACTCGACATCCATAGTTTGGGCGTCAAAACCCTGCTATATTATACTTGATCATTTTGGCGCCGTTGCCAGGGATCTAAATTTCATTAGCACATTAGTAGAAGCAGACCAGGATTTATTTTAGGCAACTAACCATTTCCTAACAATGGCTGCAGTTTTGAGAGAAACTAGCATGTGTCAATTTAAGGAACTTTACAGGAAATTGTCTTATGCTTCAACCTAAATATTCACTAGAGCCATTTGATCCAGAAATTGAAAGGACTTTATTGAGGAGAAGGAGAGAGAATCAAACGCGGTTTCAAGTTGCCGAAACTTTGCAAGATCAAGAAGAAGAAAAGATGACTGATCAAGTACCTTTGAACGACCAAACTACGGATGTCGTGTTCTCCATAGGGATCTAGAACTTCGAAGCACACATTCGAAACATTCAGAACAACGGAGTAGTTGGATCAAACCGTAGTGATAACAAGCAGCCCCTTGCACAAGGTAAAACCAAATAATATGCAGCAAAGGTAAAGGGCTCAGAGATAAGATTGTCTCTATTTAGTGGCTTTCGTGTAATCAAACAAACAAGTAACACTATCAGATGGAAGATGGTTCAGACATCACACACAACTCATGCAACCTATTAAAGTGACAACAGCTCGCAGGAAAATAACTACTAACTCAATATCCAGCAAAGGGTCACAACAATTCAGCAAGGATACATGAGGATTCAGCAAAAGTGCACAGGTAACAGAGTAAATTTCAGACCCTATAGTTCAGGGCCTATGGGTCTTGACGATCTTTGATTCAAAGCTGTAGATGTTGTAGGCAAATAAAAGTAGCAGTAGAGGATCCTTGGGCTAGAGCTGCAGCATGGTGAAGAAGTCTTGGTGAAGATCAGCAGTGGAAGACCCGGCCTTGAGAAGGAATCGCGGCAGCCTTCGCGGGAGGTCAGCCGACCACCCGGAGCAGAGCACCACCAGGAGTCCGGCGTCCCGCTATTGATGTCGAGGAGATGCCACGTCAGCGGTCGTCGGAGTTGGAGCAGAGCAGCGCGAACGTCGGTGTTGAAGAGAAGCAGTAGAGGTTGCAGGTCAGGAAGGAGAGGCCTCGCGGTGGATCAGTCACACCGCAAGCCTCTCAAAACCCACGATCTGGTCCTCGCTCTCATTCCCCTCGATCCCCTGTTTTCTTCGTTGCTATAGATCTGGTGCTAGGTGAGCACCGTGGTGGTGAGCAGCGAGGGAAAAGAGTCTTGCTCCCCTATTTTTCTTTGTTACGGTTGATCTGATTGATCCCCTCTCTCTCTGGCCTCGATCTAGTGTGGTGGGTCAGTCGCGAGAAGAACCAGCTGCGCATGGTTAAGATAGCCGTCTGGCCGGTCGCGCCAGCCCCCGGCTCCACTCATGCGTGCCACCGGACACTTCCTCTGGTTCTTTTCGATTTTGCCCCCTTTAGAACTGAACTCTTCTCCAAGTTGATCCCTGATTTAGTGTTGGAAGCACTTTCGATGAAGATTGGGTGCCTAAACGCACCAATTCTGCATAATATGAAGAAGTGTTGTAAGAAATATCATAATAGGAATATTTCTGTAGGAATGAATATTTTATAAGTAATTATTATGGTCAAATGTTTAACTTGAGATGCAAAAAAGGCTTAAAAAACTATATGCATAAATGTGCTATGAAGCATGCTCCCATGCTTTGGGACCTCAGGACAAAGGCCAACCAGGCGCTTGGTACCATCTGCGATGAGCATGCCCCTCATCCCCACACCGAGGATTACGCCAGCCATCTTCGCTTCTTCACTGATGTTGTGATGCGCCTGGAGAGCCGTGCTGAGAGGGCTCGCGAGCTTGTGGACGAAAAGAGCCGAGGCCTTCTCGGGTGCGCATTCTTCCGCGTCTTCAGACATCTCCTAAATACCAATCCTGACTTTGATTTTGCCGCCGCCATTGCCCCAGTGCCCGAGGTCATCCGGGGCAACCTCGTGCACTAGGTGGACGATAATGTGGACGCTCTGGTTAGGGCCTTTGCTTATGATGATGACGCGGTGGTGGTCGCGGCGGATGAGGGCGACGTGGTTGATGGCAGCGTGGCTGATGGCGGTGTGGCTGATGCTGGTGAAGACAGCGACAGCGATGGCACCAGCAGCCTGTCCGGAAGTGATTCGAGGGATGAGGCGTGTGATATGTCTGGCTGAGCCCTCGCTCCTCTATTTGGAACCTGCACACAAAAGCTTGGGTACGGTCCCTCATGATGTAAGAGCATTTTGGAGAGCGGAATCCCCTCATGTAAATAGACTACCACTTCATTCCTTAGGCTTGGCTTAAAACGTGCTTTTGGGTGCTCGCGACTCCCCTTGCGGGCTTGATGCCGTAACTTACTATGGTTTAGCCGGGCTTCAAACTGATTTGGTGGTTGTGGGCGTGCATTCCTTCCGAGAGGAGCCCCTCACGAGCTCATGAGGTTTTGGTTTCCTGAGAGGTCCGACGGTCCACCAGAGAGGGTCTCCCGAGAAGCGAGTGCCAGTAATGGCAAGGTGTGCGCGTAGCGCGCGTACGTCACTGCCAGCCCTCGCTCGCGAGGTGCTTAAAAGGGGGAGGTAGAGGACGCGAACCTCAAACAAAACACCAATCCATAAACTCACGAAATCAACACAAACGAGAAAGGATGCACCCCACAATTGCCAATGGAAATGCAACTTCAAATTCAAGATCAAAAGCCGCGAGTCTGAGCTACAGAAAAGAGGTTAAAAGCAAATGGCCGCGCCCGACACCTAGCTAGTCTTCTTGTCTTCGAGTCTTCTCACCAGCGTGGAGCTAAGTGCTTTCACAGGCCGTGAGCATAGTCATTGGGGGACAATGTCGATGGCCAGCGCAGAGCATGGTGGTTCCACTAGGACGTGGGCGGGAGCCCCCGAGGCCCGAGGGCGGCACTCCGGAGACTCCGAGGCGTGTACAACCCCACTCATTATTACATGAGAGTGTCACGAGTGGAGACCTTCATAGGCGTGAGCCTTGCTTCATATCGCCAGGCGAGGGCCCCGCCTTGCGCCGCCCTCGACCACCGTTGGGGCGTCCGAAAACCAGGACGATGCCAAGGGAAAAGGGGACGCTAGCGGCGCCCTCGGCGAGTACATGCCCTCTGCCGAGGGGAAGGCTCGCCAATGCCTCCCCGGCAGAGGACCTACCTCCGGGCGACGCCTTGCTCCATACGATGTGGGGAGGGGCCTTGCTCTCGGCTCCTCCCCCGCAGCCCCCAATGCGCTTCCCCTGGTGGAAGGGGGCTGCCGTGCTGGGGCCGTCGTCCACCATTGCAACCTGATTCACTTGCAACCCATGGTTAGCGTAAGCCTGCTCCTGAGAGATTAGTGGTACCGTGTAGCTGTTGTCACTGGCGTGGTCGGCGAGGCTCCCGGGTGGCTCCTGGAAGGCCTCAGCTTCCAGCGTCTCCTCTTCCCAACCCAGCTTGAGGAATGAACCAGGGTCATCTTCCGGTGTGTACTCCTGGTCCATCATGCGGGGCACATAGGGCTCCGGAGCCATCGCCCCAGAAACCTCGTTGAGCTTCCCCACACTCCACGTCGCTTCGCTCGGCGCGCCAGGATGGTAGGGCGAGATCCTACCGGGACCGTGGGTGGCCATGCTTATGCCTGCGCCCATTGGGGGAGGCACAAGTGTGCTTGGGTGTCTGGCGCCGCTGGTTGCGCCGATGCCGACGAAACCTCCTAGTGCGCCTGGGGGCGCGCGGGCACGAGTAGGCCCACCATACGATCTGGCTGCAGCCTGAGGCATAAGCAAGGAGCAGAAAGGCGGCATACCCCTGGCTGCGGCGTCCAATAGCTCGGCAACACGCTCCAGCTATGCATCTCGGCCGCTCTCCATCACTCGGCATCGCAGCAGCTCCTGCGCCACTGTGAGCGCGACCCTCATGTTCGCTTGTTCCCGTCGGGAGTGCGGCGCCGTTGCTGCGGCATAGCTTGAGGACCTTGCGGCAGCCCACGCGCGTTGCGGGGTTAGCATGGAAGGCGTCGGACCACGCCGCCCGTGCCCCACAGTGTTTGGCGGTGTGCGTGCCGCCTGGAGAGTGGAGTTGAGGTCTTCTTGGGCGGACGATGCCGCCCGGGCTGGCCAGGCTGCACAGTGGTTGGCGTCGGCCCTCGGGTCACCGGACATCGGCGCTACAGAGCGTTGGCGGGTCTGCTGATAGAGAGGCTTCGGCGCACCCCTAGCTGGCGCGCCAAATGTCGGATTTCGGGTTCTGGCAAAACCCTTGTGGTTTGAACATTAGGGTGCGCACGAAGATATCTCCTCCCTCTAGCTCACGCCCTCACCGGGATCCCAAGGCTCTGCGCGTCGAACTCGCAGAACAAAGGGCACAAGATTTATACTGGTTCGGGCCACTGATGTGGTGTAATACCCTACTCCAGTGTGATGTGGTGGATTGCCTCTTGGGCTGAGGATGAACAGGTACAAGGGATGAAGAGCCTCCTGAGGAGAGGTGCTCTTGTGCTCGATGAGCTTGTGCGTATGAGGGTGGAATGGATCTAGTCCAGGATGAGATGCCTCCCTACGGTGGTGGCTAGACCTATATATAGAGGCCCGGGTCCTCTTCCCAAATATTAGGTGGGAAGGTATCCCACAACGGCCAATTTGAAGGGGGAAAACTAGTACAAGCTATCCTGACAAAAGGTGGTCTTCGCCTGCCAAAGGTTCTGGTGGTGACGTTGTCCTGGGCTCCACGGTGACCTCCGTCCTGCCGTCCTACTGGTCTTGGTCTCGTTGCACTGATATGGAACCTTTGCCTGATGCCTCGGGACTCATCGCCTGCGCTTGCCTCTTTAGCACCAAAGAGGAAACGAGGACACTATGCGTGCTGGCGCCCGCCTGGCCTTGGTTGTCATGGCTTGCATCACAGGAACCTCGCGAGGTGCCCCTTGCCTTGATCTCTCCGCCCCTCGTGAGCCAGCCTGGTGAGGCCGCGCCCGAGGAGGTCTTGCGTAATCCGTCTCGCGAGGCTCGGCCCCTCGCGAGTGTCTTGAGTGTTTGCTCGTGAATATGGGCCGTACGGGGCCGTTGGCAGGGCCACACCATGGGCCGCAGGCAGGCAAGGCTGGGGACCCCCATTCCTAGGATGCCGACAGTAAGCATGTGCATGATGAGAAAACACCTCATAGTGTTTGTTGAAGGCACCGACGGTGGCCTCAAGAAAACGCCACAAACTGTTGTTTAAAGCAGCCAACCGCGTCGCGGCGTTGGCATGCAAGGTGTTAACGGTGGCCTCGACGGCGAGGTGCTCATCCAAGATCTGGGGGTCGGCACGAATGGCACCCATCGCGACCTGATTCGTGCGTGCGGCCGCGATTTGCTTCCCCGCTGCCAAACGCTCCTTGAGATCTTGGCTATACTGCGTGCACCAAGGCTTAGGGCGGCACTTATTTGGTAGAGGGGGCAGTGATTTGGGTGGAAGGTTTCGCGCTCGTGCCAGCGGTCACGACATCTGGGATGTGGAAGGAGGACGAGGATGGGGGTCAGGTGTGGATTACCTGCCTTGATAGGTGAGGTCGAGCAGCATGAAGGAGGGTCACCGATGAGGAGGCGGTGCTACAAGCAAGGAGTGAAGGATTCAACTTGGAAAGGAAGTCAGAAACAGGGGAAATGTGGCTTTTGGTAAGGGTGGGCGGGGAGGTAGATATTTCCGCGGATGTTGAAACTTTGGAATCTCTTCAGCGAAAAAACTGGCACCGAAAGTGTCATCAGACACGGTCCCTTATTCAGAGCGGGCTGAGGACTGTAGCCGTCGCACCAATATATTTTGTGATGCATCTCACATGGTTGGTTATAATAAACTGTGTGGGATCTTCTTGATTTTTCGACTCGATTTGAATTACATAATGGGGTCATAGCGGCCATGGACGATGTTTGAATTGCTAGACCTTTTATCTGGAGTGAACATGCAACTATATGTGTGTCATAAAATAATTGGAGTTATTCATTAACTGAGTTTTCAATGCATTTATGTGCATAATTAAAACTTGAACTACATGCACAGGCTCCAGTGCATATATATTGGTTGAAAAATCAAATCTTAGTCCTTGGGTGCATGCTTAGGTCCCATGCAAGAAATGGGAATGAATGTCAAACACCCTGGCACCGTCACTCGACAGCAAACATTGAGATACCTTGTTTTTAGATTCTAGTAAATCCAAAACTCGTCTGAAATTCATGAAACTTGGCATGCTATCATGGAGCGGCATCATCATGATGTGGTAAATTTTTTGTCCCATTTGGGGCAGGTTTGGGGATATGCTTCTCACAAACCAGAGCTTCTCACAACAAGCCGGGTGGTTTCGATAGGGAAAGTCCCACCTTTGGGGACGAAATGATATCCATTGCCTCTTATTGCTTTCAATTTTTTTGTCGTGTCAACATAGAACAACAGGAGTGTTGTGTCGATTTTTGGGGTTCATTTGGACATTTTATGCATTAATTGAGTTTTCAATACATTTATGTGCATAATTCAAATTTGAACTACATGCACATGCTCTAATGCATATAAATTGGTTGAAAAATCAAATTTGTGTCCTTGGGTGCATGGTTAGGTCCCATGCAAGAAATGGGAATGAATGTTAAACACCCTGGCACGGTCACTCAGCCGCAAACATTGAGATACCTGGTTTTTAAATTCTAGTAAATCCAAAACTCATCCGAAATTCATAAAAATTGGCATGCTATCATGGAGCAGCATCAACATGCCGTGGTAATTTTTTTGTCCTATGTGGGACAGGTTTGGGGATATTCTTCTCACAAACCAGAGCTTCTTACAACAAGCGTGATGGTTTCAGTAGGGAACGTCCCACCTTTGGGGACGAAATGATATCCATTGCCTCTTATTGCTTTGAATTTTTTTCTCGTGTCAACATAGGACAACAAGAGTGTTGTGTCAATTTTTGGGATTTTTCGGGGTTCGTTTGGACATTTTTATGCATTAATTGTGTTTTCAATGCATTTATGTGCATACTTCAAATGTGAACTACATGCACATGCTCTAATGCATATAAATTGGTTGAAAATTCAAATATGTGTCCTTGGGTGCATGCTTAGGTCACATGCAATAAATTGGAATGAATTTCAAACACCAAGGCAATGTTAATTGCCGGCAAAACGTTGAGGTACTTAGTTTTTAAATTCTAGTAAATCCAAAACTCGTTTGAAATTCATGAAACTTGGCATGCTTTCTTGGAATAGCATCAACATGTCGTGGTAAATTTTTTATCCCATTTGGGGCTGGTTTGGGTATATGCTTCTCACAACAAGCGTGATGGTTTCGGTAGGGAACGCCCCACCTTTGGGGATGAAATGATATCCATTGCCTCCTATTGCTTTCAAAAAATTTCTCGTGTCAACATAGAACAACAAGAGTGTTGTATTATTTTTTGTGATTTTTAGGGGTTCGTTTGGACATTTTTATGCATTAAGTGAGTTTTCAATGCATTTATGTGCATAATTCAAATTTGAACTGCATGCAGATGCTCTAGTGCATATAAATTGGTTGAAAAAACTAATCTTTGTCCTTGGGTGCATGCTTAGGTCCCATGCAAGAAATGGGAATGAATGTCAAACACCCTGCCACCGTCACTCGGCCGACAAAACGTTGAGATACTTTGTTTTTAAATTCTACGAAATCGAAAACTTGTCTGAAATTCATGAAACTTGGCATGCTATCATGGAATGGCACCCCACATGGTGTGGCATTTTTCGTGTTTATTTTGAGAGCAGGTGCACTCGAATAACAGCCAACAAAGGCTTTTTGAAAAAATTGCTGCCACTTTAATATCTCAAAAATTTGTATAATTCAAACTGTGTGCGTTATCTTAACCATTCATGTGATGCCATGTGTCTTGGTTTTAATGGCTATAGGTTTTAATGGCTCCTGATCGCAAATGTTTTAGATAAAACACCTGTATGCAAAGTGAGAGTAGGATTTGTGCATCTCTTGAACACAAACGGTTCTTTTGGATGACCCGTGTGAACCACTTACAAACAATTTGGTGCGATTTGCATCTGTCATATTGGGTATGTTGCCATTTGTCAAACTAGAAAGATTGACATTTGTTGATCTAGTAACATTTCCATTTGCCAACCTTGTAATATTGTGATTTGTCAAAATATGAAGCTAAAAATCACTAGAAGTATCTAATTTTTGCAACTAAAATTCAGTAATTAAGCATAGATGGAGGCGAGGAGGCGTGTTCAGCCGGGTGTGCAGCGGGCGGTGCAGTACTATTCGGTTTGACAGTGGGCGGCGTAGTTCCCGATACGGCTTTAATGCAGACGAGGGAGAGGGTAGCAGTTCCCGAAATGTTGAACGGCCAATGATGCATCCTCCTTCAATTAGCATCGTGTGAATGCATGAGGGAAGTAATGGGAGGAGGACCAGGAAAAGAGGTAGCACAATGTGAATGCAACGCAGTTTGCACTCATATAAAGGCGCCCCTCCATTCCAATGCATCTACCACATCATACGCACCTAAGCATTTGCCTAAGCACCTACGCTAATAAGCGCAAAAGTGCTCACTCCAGACCCATGGTGGCGATGCACACGAGCGGCCAATGGCTGTGCTAGATGGTCCATGACGCTGGCCTGTGGCATGGCAACGTGTTGGCGACCGGCTGGTGGATGGCTGCTGGTGCGCCAGCTATGACTCTCAGTATGACTAGATGGTCATTCGCACCACCAACAGGTTCACCATCGTCAAGAAGCTTGCGGACAATATAGCCGTACTCCTCCAACCCGCGCGCCCGAGGTCCTCATTGCCTGCCACCCTAATCGGCCTCCATGGTCGGAACCTCTTTCAAGCACTGGTGGCCCTGCAACTGCCCGCCGACGCCATGAAGAATGTCCACCTGGAGGTCGCGCTCGCCACGAGGCGCCTCGCCCTGCAAGAAACCATAGACCTACACATCCATGTGTATGAGAGAATCGTGTACATAGGTATCTACAAGGCCAGTGAGGATGCTACGATGTTGGCCTTCTTCAACTGGCTGGAAGCCTTGGATGCCTTACCTGAGAAGCACCTTGTCCTCGCCACAAAAGCAGCCACTCCTTAGCCATAGCACGGTGGCCCGGCGCACTGAATTCAGTAGGAGGAGGTCGTACGTTGATGGATGCATCTTTCTTCTTGCCTCTTGTAACCACCACTGCGATTGCATCATCGTGGCCTTAATCTTATTGTGCTATTGCATTCTTGTTCTAGTCAATACAGACATGTGCGATCCCTTTGCTTAATTATATGCATCACTGCAACTAGTACTCCATCTGTCAATTAATAAGTTTTGCTGCCAGTGTTTGGGGCCGGTGCACGATCATGCACGTTCGTGTGCATGCGGTTGCGCCGGGCGCGGCGCGACGATGTAGTTACCCGCTGCAAAAACTGCCATGCGGGGGACGTGGCATTGACCGTTGGGCGGCAACAGTCGGTCATTTTGGTGCTTAATAAAGGATGCAAAGAGGGATCCTACAGCAGCAAGGACTAGCTTCCCTACCGATAGCTCATCTAACAGAACTCCAGTTACTTTACGACATGTTTCCAAAACATGGACCTCGAGGTTAATTCAACTAATAGGACGGAGCATTATATACATTCAACGCAATTAATTTTTTTCCAAAAATGTGATATGATTTCTGTGAAACTTATAAGTCATGTATGTCAAATTAACCTATGTGTACTTGTTCTCGAATTAACCTCCGGGCCTTTTGCCGCGTATCACACACATCTTGTTAAGTTGAACTGTTTATGTTCTCTTCCCTAATCGAAAACAGTTCATTCATCGGAACCATATGCCATATATCACACACACCTTGATCTGGCTGACCATTTCTGTTGCTTTCCCTAATAGCAAACAGTTCATCGGAGCGAACAGTATGCCGTATATCGCACACGCATTAATATGGCTGCCCGTTTCTGTTGTTCTGTCTAATCGCAAACAGTTCGTCTGGATCAACCGTATGCCCTGCTTCGCACACGGAACTAAAAACTGAACCGTGTTTGATGCATCCCCCATCGCAAACGTTTTGCACCTTTTTTGACAGTTTTTTTACACCACCGTTTGCGATTATGGCATCGCACACAGTTTCGTCAAAGGGTCTCTAATTGTAGTGTTGCGTTAGCACCATCCTGCAGTAGTGTAGGAGCCCACCACATCTATGATGATACCGGGTTTTGTCAAAATTATCATCATAGAAGTGTCATAAGAATGACAGAAAAAATGTCGTTCGGCCCACAATGTCATGGATGTGTCTTTTTTTGTAGAGTTCACGAGGCCAAGAATTATATTTGCAATTCCGATAATGATGAACTAGATGCATAGGATAATTTTTTGGTGAAATTCCAATTTCAATCGATTCCAGTTCCAAGATGCAATATCATCGCATAGCCTATACCATGTCAATGCTTTTCCCTTCAAAGATAAAGGGAAAACCATATTCTTAGTTTCATCTCCGGATAAACCTGCAAGCTTAAATAATCCACAAATTTCATCCACATATATCAAGTGCATATCAGGATGTTCAGTTCCATCCCTGCATAAGGATTAGCTAGCAGTTGTTCTATCATACCTGAAGGAATTTCATAACCAATATTTTTAGTAGGTGCAGTAGGTTAAGGGGCAACTAATTGTGGTTCCGGTCGAGGTGAAGATACCCCAAACAAACCCCTCAAAGATGGTTCTCCATAGTGACAAGTGACAATAAATTTCAGCACGTGGTAATAATTTTTCCTTACCAAGAGCGCTTCACTCACCAGCAACAGCGCCAGAAAAGAATCTTGATGACCCACAAGTATAGGGATCAATCGTAGTCCTTTCGATAAGTAAGAGTGTCATACCCAACAAGGAGCAGAAGGAAATGACAAGTGGTTTTCAGCAAGGTAATCTCTGCAAGCACTGAAATTGTCGGTAACGAGTAGTTTGGTAGCAAGGTAATTTGTAATGAGCAAGTGACAGTAATGGTAAATAAAGTGCATCAAGGTAGCCCAATCCTTTTGTGGCAAAGGAAAGACCAAGACAGTCTCTTATAATAAGAAAAATGTTCTGGACGGTACACGGGAATTTCATCCAGTCACTTTCATCATGTTGGTTTGATGCGTGTTCACATGATAAAACCTCCCACTTATGTGGGTGGACCGGTGCTTAGGTGTTGTTCTTACTTGAACAAACCTCCCACTTATGATTAACCACCTCAAAAGAATCTTCAACTACAAGAAAATTATTAAGATAAAATATAATCATAGCATTAAACTTTTGGATCCAAATCAGTCCCTTACGAAGTAGCGCATAAACTAGGGTTTAAGCTTCTGTCACTCTAGCAACCCATCATCTAATAACTACTCCACAATGCATTCCTTTTTAGGCCGAAAATATGGTGAAGTTCCATGTAGTTGACGTTCACATGACACCATTAAAGGAATCACAATATACATATCATCAAAATATCAAACACATATCAAGTTCACATGATTACTTACAACAAGATTTCTCCCGTGACCTCATGAACAAAAGTAACTATTCACAAATGATAATCATAGTGAAGATCAAAGGGGTATTAAATAGCATAATGGATCTGAATATATAATCTTCCACCAAATAAACCATATAGTAATCAACTACAAGATGTAATCATCACTACTAATCACCCACAAGTACCAATCTGAGGTTTCGGTACAAAGATTGAACACAAGAGATGAACTAGGGTTTGAGAGGAGATGGTGCTGTTGAAGATGTTGATGAAGATTGGCCTCCCAAAGATGAGAGGGTTGTTGGTGATGACGATGGAAATGATTTCCCCCTCCGGAAGGGAATTTCGCATATGACCAAGAACCTCAAATTCCTCTCATGTTGATCCCGGCGGAATCACTCCGCCGGAGGGCAAAAGTGCTTCTGCCCAACTTACGCCTCGAGGCGACGGTGCTCCATCCTGAAATTCCTCCCCTTATTTCATCTAGGTCAAAGTGACTTATGTACCAAAAGACAGGCACCGGAGGTGGGCCGTGCTGAGCACAACCCACCAGGGCGCGGGGCCCAGTCGCGCCCTGGTGTCTTGTGCTCATTAGGTGGGGCCCCTCCAGTAGTTATTTTCTCCAGTATATTTTATATATTCCAAAACAATTCTCCGTAAATTTTCAACTCATTTGGAGATGTGCAGAATAGGTAAATTTGACATAGCTTTTTCAGGTCCAGAATTCCAGCTGCCTACATTCTCCCTGTTTGTGTAAACCTTGCATATTATGAGAGAAAAGGCATTAGAATTACTCCATAAAGCATTATTATGCATAAAAACATTATAAATAATAGTAAGAAAACATGGTGCAAAATGGATGTATCACCCGCAGGTGTGGTTCGTATGTGGTGTCACCCATCTCGCGCCACAAACACACATTTGGGGCCCCACACACGGTCCCCATTTGACCGGAAGAAAAAGGGAGGGTTTCACCATGATGGACTCCTTTCTGTTTTGTGTTTACGGTAGGGTGAGATGTCAGACCTAACTATTTGGGGGCGTGCATTCATAGCTAGGATTCCCTCCCACCAACACGAAGTGTGTGTTTGTGGGGGGGGGGCAATGGCGGCAGACTGTCACAGCCCTAGAATAATGCTTGTAATTAGTGGCAGTGCACCCATGCATCATGTCTAATTTCTAAAAGTTGAACTGAGGAAATTTGAAAGCCTCAGAATTTTAATTAAAATAAGGGCAAAGAACCCCAAAAATTGCATTCAATGAACCCAAAATGCTCTTCATTGATGTTTAATATTTTTGGCAATGGTCTTGAACCAAACCAAAAATAATGAACATTTTTATAGAGTAATTTTGGGCACTGGTTTTAAATCATATTGTATTTTGAATTTGAATTTATATTCATATAACTAGAATATGTCTTCAAATGCTTCTGAAATAATTTATGGGCATGTGGCTAGGTCCATATCTGCAACATAAAATATCTCAGAAAGATTTGGCATGAGTTTGAATTCTATTTTGAATTTAAATAGTGGCAAATAAATAAATAGAAATAGAAAACAAAACTGAAAGTAGAGAGAGGGATGAACCTGGCCCAGCACTGTGCAGCCCATCCAGCCCACAGTGCCAGTCATCGCCTACCTCACACCAAAAGGACACGAGGCGTGTGGCCGCGACGCGCCCGGCCACCTCCACCCTGCTTGTATGTGTCTCCAATGGTCTGGATGCCACCACGTATGCCACGTGACCCCCTCGACTGCCTCCCACTCTCCTTGTGCTCCTCCCCCTCCCCTAGCTCTCTCTCCCTCTCTTCCCTGAGCGCATCAGAGAGCGCAGAGTCGCCGCACCCGTAGCCACCGTGCACCCCGGGCCTCGCTGCCGTGTCGTGACGCTCACACTCGATGCCTCGACCTCTCCATCGGCTCGCGCAACACTGGATGCTCCGAAGCGTCGCCCATAACCACTTCTTCCTCCTTGGGTCACCGAGATCGCCACCGCTACCCTGCTCGCTACGGACCTTCCCCGCGCCCACTGACCTTCCCATCGTGATTGTTGTGAGCTTATCTTCCTCCCCCTAACCCATTGCTCGCAGTGTCCTCTAGGCTGTAGTTGCACTGATACCGAAGCTCCCCGCCACCATGCCTTATCGCCGCCATGGCCAGAGCTAGATATGGCCGCAGCTGAGCACAACAACGTGCTCAGCACACCGTTAGGAGCCTATAGCACTCACCCTTTGCTCCTATTGTGCACTGCAACACCGTTTCGTCGAGGTCCGAGATCCAGCCGCCGCCGTTGTGCTCGCCGCCACCGCTCCGGTGAGCCTCCGACAACTCTGTTTGCACCAGCTGATGTGCATGGCTCTAGGCTTCACGCAGATGCCCTCCGTCGTTGATTTGGTCACCGAAGGGGCGTTTCCGACGCCCTCCGCCACGCCTATCGTCACCGGCGGCTAATCTCCGGTCAAAACTGGTGAAAGCCGTCGCTAATGACTCCCATGAGTCAACGACATGTGGGCCTGGCCACTAGTTTATTTTGAGTTAGGGTTAATTTTAACACTAATGGCTCTGTTTAACATTTTGTGTCTGTAGGATCAAAAGTATGCCTAGAGGGGGGTGATTAGACTACTTGACCAAATAAAAATCTAGCCTTTTCCCAATTTAAAGTCTTGGCAGATTTTTTAGCAACTTAGCACAAGTCAAGCAATCAACCTACACATGCAAGTATAAGAGTATAGCAGCGGAATGTAAATCATTGCACATGAAGGTAAAGGGAGGAGTTTAGAGGGAGCAAACGCAATGTAGACACGGACATTTTTGGCATGGTTCCGATAGGTGGTGCTATCGTACATCCATGTTGACGGAGACTTCAACCCACGAAGGGTAACCGTTACGCGAGTCCACAGAGGGCTCCACCCCCGAAGGGTCCATGAAGAAGCAACCTTTTCTATCCCACAATGGCCATCGCCCACGAAGGACTTGCCTCACTTGGGTAGATCTTCGTGAAGTAGGTGATCTCCTTGCCCTTACAAACTCCTTGGTTCAACTCCACAATCTTGATGGAGGCTCCCAAGTGACACCTAACCAATCTAGGAGACACCACTCTCCAAAAGGTAATAGATGGTGTGTTGATGACGAACTCCCTGCTCTTGTGCTTCAAATGATAGTCTCCCCAACACTCAACTCTCTCTCTCTCACGGATTTGAATTTGGTGGAAAGATGATTTGTGTGGAAAGAAACTTGGGGAAGGCTATAGATCAAGATTCTTGTGGTTGGATTGGAATATCTTGGTCTCAACAAATGAGTAAGTGGTTCTTTCTTAGAAAATGAATGGTAGAAGTGTAGGCACGTTCTGATGGCTCTCTCAATGAATGAAGAGTGGGTGGAGGGGTATAAATAGCCTCCACACAGAATCTAACCGTTACACACAATTTACCAAACTCGGTGGGACCGAATCATGAAACTCGGTCAGACCGATTTAGTTCAAAATGTGAATGTTAGGATTTTTGGTGGGACCGACATGTCAACTCGATGGGACCAATTTCATTAGGGTTAGGGCATCACGTAATCTCGGTGAGACCGATCACATAAACTCGGTGAGACCGATTTGTGTAATATGTAAACAGAGAGTGGGTCAGACAAAATCGGTGGGACCGATCGCTCATTTCAGTGAGACCGAAACGTTGCAAAAAGGAAACAGAGAGTTCGCATTGCGAACTCGGTGGGACCGATCGCTCTTCTCGGTTAGACCAAAATGATACGAAGGGAAACAAAGAGTTTGCAATCCCATACTGGTGATACCGAGATCCCTATTGGTGAGACCGAATTGATTAGGGTTTCTGGCAATGGCTATGTCAAATGAACTCGGTGGCGCCAGATAGGTCAAATCGGTGGGCCCGAGTTTGACTTTTGGTTTGGGACATATGTGGATATGAGAAAGTGGTTGAGGGCTTTTGGAGCATATCACTAAGCATTTTGAGCAAGCAAGCCATCAAGCAACACATCTTCCCCTTTTAATAGTGTTGGTTTTTCCTATGGACTCAATGTGATCTTGGATCACTAAAATGAAAAGGTAGAGTCTTAACCTTGAGCCAATATGTGTCCTTAGCATTTTGAGGGGTCCACATTCCTAGTCCATGCCATGCCAATCATTGAACTTTCTGAAATGATCATCTTGAAAGAGCATTAGTTCAATGAGGTATATGTTGTTAGGAATTACCAAAACAACCCAGGGATAGTTGCACTTTCAATCTCCCCCTTTTTGGTAATTGATGACTACATATAGATCAAAGCTTCGACAAATGATGATAAGATTGAAATACATCGTCGCTTTGAGAAGTATGTGTGCATTATTTAAAATTTGCTTTTGAATGCAAATGCACAATCGACTAGGATCACGGGTTACTCTTCCATGTCACATACATCTTGGTGGAGTGCTCAAAATGATAGAGAGTAAAATATGCACTCATCACCAAGGCAAAGTGAATGATCATATTTGAGAGATAGATAACATCATTCAAGCACAAACATTAATGTGTGATATGATCAAACACATGATCATACAAGTATCTCACACACATAGGCATAAAGTATCAAGCAAGCACACAAATAAGTGTCGACCAAATGGCAAAGAAGGTAAAAAGAAGCAAAGCTCTCTCTCTCTCAAAGCCTATGATCTATACACTTTCTCCCCCTTTGGCAACAAGTTACCAAATAGCTCGAAAAGGCATAGTGCTATGCGTTTCTCTAGGCTTGATCTTTGGGAGGAGGTGTTGAGAGGACTCCAAGGATGAATGCATCTGTTGAAGTTGTTGGAGCTAGTGGAGTGGCAACTGGAGGTGGCACTGATGTTGTGGCTGTAGGTGGTAATGTAGTTGCTCTTGTGTCAGCCATGGGCACTGCAGCAGATCTCTGCCCTCTTGGCACTCTCTGAAAGGCATCCGTGGTAGCCTGCCCTTTCCTCTCCTCAGCTTCTTCCTGGAGCTGCTCAACTGCTGTTTGCATCTCTGTCACCTTCAGATCAAGATCATAAATTTTAGTCTCAATGATCCTTTCCAGGCTCTCTTGGTTCTGAGTCAGGGTGGCCAATCCCTTCTCAATCCTCAAGCTTACTTGAATTAGATATCCAAGTTGATCTTGCTTGGCTTTGAGAAACACTTGAGATGCTTGTTCAGCACTTGGCATCTTTGCAGCTTTCTCAGCCTTTGCTTTCTCTCTCTTTTCTTGAGTCTCAGCAGATGTGGGATCTTCAGCATTCATGACAACTGTGTTGTCCTCAAAATCTGGCCTCAAGGGAAGATGTTCCTTGTCCAAAAGATATGTGCATGTGACCATCTTGGAGTTGACGAGCACCTGGATGTGTGGAGCATACCCAGATGACCTTTTCTGATTTGCAGCTATTCTCTTCATTGTTTCAACAATCGGGCTCATCACTTTGAATTTTTGGGGCACATCAAACAACTGCAGCAAGTTAATAGAATGGCCCCTGATCATTCTATGATCTCTAGACTTGGTCAACAATGTATGCCTCAAGATAGTGTTGATTGTGGTCAATACAGGCAACAAATAGTAGACAGAGCCCATCCTGTGAGTTTCCATGGCTTTGTCAGGAATTTCCTTGTACATATTTGCCATGGAGTTGTGATCCTTCTTCTTCTTTGAATATACATCTATGTCATCCTCTTGCTCTTCTAGGGCATTGATCAGTTGGGCCCACGCATCAACTATTGATTGGTATCCTAGTACCCTTAGACATCCAGACGATTCTGCTACCAGGATAGAAGTGTGATGTGGAGTAGAATTGCATGATAAGTTCATCATTCCACTTAGTGAGTTTCTGACCCACAAAAGTGTCTACTCCACATGATCTGAAACTTTCATGCACTCCTGGGAAGTGATCTTCATTGCTGTCAATATATTTCCAATCCACCCACTTCATATCACAGACAATGGGCTTCTTATCAAGCAAGATAGTCTCATAGAAATCCTATTGTTCTTTGGTGTGGAACCTGTAATCCACGGTAGTCCTTCTCCTCACAGTGTATGGATCAGATTGTCTCCATAGTTTGAGACCTGCATCCTTTCTGATGTTCATGTTTTCAGCCATTCGATGGATGTCATCATGTTCAGGGATCTTGGGCTGTAACTTTCTAAGCGCATGGGCTTCATCATCATCTTCTTCTTCTTCCTCAATCTCAGGCACTGGGGCCTTGTTCTTCTCAGCAGCTAATATATTCCTTGTGCTCCTCTTGGGTGCAGACTTGGGAGCTGGAGCAGAAACTTTGGGGCTGTCTTGGGCTTAGAAGGGGCAGCCCCAGACTTGATGGCACCCCCATCAGCTTTTGTGACTTGGGTGCTGGTGCAGCATCCTCTTCCTCTTCTTCCTCAGTTGGGTCTTCCATCATAGAGGATCTTCCAATGACTTTTGCTATGGCCTTCTTGACCCTTTCTTTCATCTTCTTGCCATCACCAGCAGCCTCTTCAGTTGACTTGGAAGTATCAAGAGTGGAGGCTCTCGCCTTTGACAAGCGAACTGTCGGCGTTCTGGGAATGGGGGTCCCCAGACATGCCTGCCTGAGGCCCGCGGCATGGCGGAGCCAGCAGGCCGTACGACCCATCTTCAGCAACAAAGCATCCAAGACCCTTGCGAGGGTCCAAGCCTCGCGAGGCGGACGACGCAAGACAACCTCCCGAGTGGCCTAGTTAGGCAGGCTCGCGAGGGGAGGAGATATCAAGGTGAGGAGAACCGAGGCTCTCGTGACATGAGCCATGACGATCGACACCAAGCGGGCGCCAGGCGGGCGCCAGCGCACGCAGCGTCCTTGTTTCCCCTTTGGTGCAAAGAAGGCAAGTGCAGCAGCTGAGTACCAAGGCCTTAGGCAAAGGTTGCCATTTCGGTGCAACAAGACCAAGACCATGGACTGCAAGACGGAGGTCATCGTGGAGCCCAAGACAGCGTCACCAACAGAGCCTTTCACAGGAAAAGACCGCTTTTGTCAGGATAGCTTGTACTAGTTGTCCCCCTTCAAATTAGCCCGCCATTGTTGGCTCCCTTCCCACTCAATATTTGGGAAGAAGACCAGGGCCTCTATAAATAGGACTAACCACCATAGTAGGGGATTGGATGGCATCTCATCTTAGCTTGAGGGAATCTACACACCACAAGCTCATACGCACAAGAACACCTCAACCTCAGGAGGCTATTCTTCCCCTTATATTGTTCATCATCAGCCCAAGAGGCAATCCACCACCACCATACTAGAGTTGGGTATTAGACCACAATGGTGGCCCGAACCAGTATAAACCACGTGTCTTTCTGTGTTGCGGGTTCGTCGAGTTCGTTGGCGAGATCTTAGCGAGCTAGAGCGTAGATCGGTAGGAGGGAAAGACTTCGCGCGCACCCTAGTGTTCGAACCTTAAGGGTTTGCCGGAACCCCACATACGACATTTGGCGCACCAGGTAGGGGTGTGCTGTAGCTTCCTTTCTGACAGTCCATCGCTCCGTCGCTCCGTCGTCACCATGTCGGACGCTCGCCGTGCTCGAGCTGAGCGTCGGGCTTCCCTCGCCACCCGCGTCGCTCAGACGGCTCCCGTCGACGGGCCACCTCGTCGTTCTCCGTCTCCCGCCGCCAACGCTGCCACCGGCCCGACGGGAAACGAGCAGCAGGCGTCCTTGATGCATCCTTCAGTGCGGCAGGACGGCCGCACCAGTACTCCACCACTGACCCCTACTGGTTCTTCGTCTCACGCGCACCGTGCTCCCATGGAGGCACGGGCTGCGCTCATCGAGGCGAACGAGCTCCTGCGTTACCGCCCCGTCGATGACCTCTATGAGGAGTGGCTCGACCGCATCGCCGAGCTCGTCCGTCCCACAGGGGGCTCTCCGATGCCGTCCCACTCTCTGCCTCCCTCTCAACCAGCCACGGGCGACGAGGCTCATGGCATGCCTCCACCGCCTCGACCCCAAGACGGTTCCTTGGTGCCAAGGCACACGCCTCCGCTGCGTGATCCACCGCGCCCAGCGCCCGCGCATGAAGAAAGAAGCTGCCAAGAAATCATGTGGCCGCAAGAAGCTGCACCGGTGCTCCCCGCGCCACCTTGTCAAGACCGCGTGCCGCCTGCAGTGGCGCAGCGCAGACCTCGCCAGGACCAAGCTCCACCTCAGAAGCGGGTCCCGGCAACCACGGCTGGCTGCCGCGCCTTCACCCCTGAACTGCGTAGCATCGCCTGGCCAAGCAATTTCAAGCCAGATGTACCTCCTCGGTACGACGGCACCGCCGACCCCACGGAGTTCCTGCAGCTCAATGAGTTGAGCATCGAAGCGGCCAATGGGGACGAAAAAGTCATGGCGAACTGGTTTCCCATGGCTCTCAAGGATGGGGTCCGCTCCTGGCTCCTGAACCTGCAGCACGGCTCGATCTCCTCCTGGGACGAGATGCGCGACCACTTCGTCACCAACTTCCAGGGCACTCGCGACTGCCCACCGGCCGCGGGCGATCTACGCCGCATCAGACAATAGCCAGGAGAGACCCTCCAGAAGTACATACAGCGCTTCAACAACACCCGCCTCAAGATCCCTAAGGTCACGGACGAAGCCATCATCTCCGCGTTCTTAGACGGTGTCCGTGACATCAAGATGATGGAAGAGCTGGCTATCCACGAGGAGCTTTGCACATCTCAGGAGTTGTTCAACCTGGCGACCAAGTGCGCAAGAGCTGAGGAGGGGCGCCTCTCTCTCCTTGAGCTGCCAGCTGCAAGAGTGGAGGAGAAGAAGGCCAAGGCCAAGGACGTGAAGCGCAAAGAGGCAGTAGTGCTCGCAGCGGAGCCCGACACCAAGCGAGGTGGAGATCAGCCCGAGTCATCCAAGAACGGCCGACCATTCTGCGCCTTCCACAATCTGAACACCCACAACACCAGCGACTGTCAAGAGCTCAGACCCATACGGGAAGGATGCTTCGGTCGATGCCTCGAGTACAACGATCGGGGCTACGGCTGCGGAGGAGGACGCGGAGGCGGACGCTGGGACGACCATGGCCCGCGCCAGGAGTGGCGCGACCGGCCTCGTGAGGACCGCTGGTAGGACCAACCTCGCGAGGGCCCCTGGAGGGACCCGCCTCGTGAGGATCGCCCCCAGGGCAACGCCGGTCTTCCCCCGTTGTCGCCACCAAGAAGGAACAGCGACGAACACCAAGACGAGGGGGCTGGGGGCTTCCAGGAGCCGCATGTGATCGCTCGCATCTTGGGCGGTGCTCAGGCACAGCCTCTCAGCGCAACTTCAAACAGTTCGCTCGCGAGGTGAACGCGGCGCTCCCCAAGCTCGAGGCCACGCGCCCGCTCAGGTGGTCCCAATGTGCCATCACCTTTGACTCGGCAGACCAGCTCAAGTGCGCAGCCACCGCTGGTGCACTCCCTATGATGTGCTCCCTGGTCATCAGCAATGTGCAAGTCACCAAGACTCTCATCGACGGCGGCGCAGGGCTCAACGTCCTATCCGTCGACACGTTCGACAACCTCCAAGTGCCCTATGAGCAGCTCCAGCCAACCAAGCCTTTCTCAGGAGTGACTGATGGTTCCACCACACCGATAGGGCAAGTCCGCCTGCCTGTCACCTTCGGGGAGCGCAAGAACTACCGCACCGAGGTCATCGACTTCGACGTCGCGCACATCCGCCTGCCGTACAATGCTATCCTCGGGTATCCAGCCCTGGCCAAGTTCATGGCAGACACTCACCCCGGCTACAACGTTCTCAAGATGCCAGGAAGTGGGGGAATCATCACGGTCCCATGTGAAGAAAGGGATGCAGTGTGCTCCCTTGAGCGTGCCTTCCAAGCCGCAACAATCGACAACCCTAACAGCAGAAGTTAAGGCCCTTCGGAGACCATCCCTAAGAAGAAGCTGTCGCGCCGTGCAGGACCCCAAGAAGATGGCGTCGCGTCAGGAGCCTCGTAAGGATCATGCGCCCGCTCCAGGGGCGCCTCCCTCCACCGCATAGGAAAGTGCGCCCGGCGCCCTCCTCAGGCAGGACTTGGGGGCTCTCTTCTAGAGGGCCTAAGACCTTGTCAACCTCACGAGGGAGGCGCTTGGACACCACCTGGAGGCATGCTTCGTGGCACGCTACTTGCCGAGCGTGTTGTCGGCCTATCAGCGCAATGCGCGGCAAGCCCTAGCGGCTCAGGAGGCCAGGTTCCACGCCGTTCTGGAGGAGATGGGGACGGTGTTCAGGGAACCTCCTGAGCCCCCAGAGCCTCTCGAAGCTCAGGGTCCCGGTGGCTCATGAGGAGCCATTCCTTCAATGCGTGGTTTCAGCTGCACCAACTCTACTTCGTCTACAGAACCAAGTGACATCTTCCAAGTTCATTAAAGCTGGGAGCGCCCCTCGGGTTGCATTATTCCTAGGCCACATGGGTTCGTCCCTGTGGCATGTATCCCTTTTCCTTAAGTCTTTAGTTTACCTTGTTGGGGGCACCCCTCGGGCTGCTTCATCCCCAAGCCGCTCAGGCCGGACCCGGTGGCATGTATCTTCCTGCATTTACCTAAGTTGATCTGCTCTCCCTGCTTAACCTGCCAACGGTTATCACCTGCTTGATCATCGCCTCCCACGGGGCCTCCTCACAGGCACGGCGCTGGTGCATGGGTCCGTCCCTGCCACATTGACAAATCTGAGTGGTCGAGCTCTGGCTCGCGGCACGCCTCGCGCATGTCACCTCACCAGGCCCTCAGTGCCTTCACTTCCTTCGGACCAACCAGTGGCAGACAGGTGGCAGTAACGGCAAACCTTGTTTCTTCTTGTGCCTGTACATAGGGACCCCTGCGGGAAGGATAGCAGGTGACACCGCGAGTCTCCTTTCCTCTCGTGCGAATCGCTTGCGCGTTAAAAGGGGGGCTCCTGAGCATCGCGACTCAGGAGCTCTTACTGGCTCTCCAGCCCTCACCCCCGGGCCTTGACCATGACATCGCAACCTGGCATACTGGTGGCGGCTGAGCTTGCTCGAGGGCCGGGACCTGAGGATGTAGAGCACTAAGAAGAGCTCGGGGGAAGGAAAACTCGTATGGACTGGCCTATCTATGACGCATAAGTTGGCGCGCAGCCCTAGCGCAACATCAGGACTCACCGCGAAGTCAGCAAGATAAGTCTCGCCCTCGGATCGGCTAAATATTTGGGACTAGTAGTCGCTCACACCATGCCGCAACCCCGTTGCGGCCAAGTCATCTTCCTTTCTTTCCTTACCATGGCCGCTTGGGCGCTAAGGGGGACCTCCTGAGCATCACGCCTCAGGGGCTCTTATTTAACCTCGGGGCGCGCACCGCATGGCCTTGACCACAGCATCGCAACCTGGCATACCAGCGATGGCTGTAGCCGGCTTGGGACCGGGACCCGTCAGCGTAGAGAAACAAGCTATCGCGAGGAAAGAAAGGGGGGGTCGAGCCTTAACGGGACACACGTTCATCAACTCTTCATAACAAGGAAGATAAGTACAAAGGCATTGCAGATCCTTACATGCCCCCACGGGGTGATTCATGATTCTTCCCAGGAAACAAAAGCTGATACTAAGGGGAATCCTATCTACACCCTCCCGTGGCAGATGCCATCATCAACAGTGGGCCACGGGAGGCTGGCGCCAACCCCATCCAGATCAGCGGCGGTGGCGGCCGGACGCCGCAGCCCTGCTCCGAGTGTGGCGAGAGCTTGGGGGCACGTAGCTGTCGTTGATCCTCTCCGGAGTCTCGTAGAGCTCAGGAGAGCTGCTGGACTCCCAAGGGCTGCTGCTGCTGGAGTGGTCGCGAGCGGAGCGCGTATCAGCCTCGCGCTCCTCTCCGGAGCAGCACTCCAGGTGGCGGCCCTCGGTGTTGAAGACCTTGAAGGAGAGCGTGGAGGCACCGTCGTACTCGAAGTGGAACGCGAGGGCGCCCCGCGCACGGCAGACCCGTGCGACCTTGCTCCAGCTGCGAGTCATGAAGATCTTGCCAGTGGTGACCGCTTCAATCTTCGCTCCGGTCGCCGGTGCGCTGCACTCGGCGTGCTGCAGCCAGATCTCGAGAGGCCCCCTTGGCGGCATCACATCGGAGAAGAACCGCGGGAAGCAGATCCAGGAGCTTGGAGGCATCGGCGCCCATAGCACCAACTCGTGCGAGGAGTCCGCGGCATGGACGGCACGCGTCGCCGTGGCGCGGTGACCCCGGATGCAGCGCAGGCGGCGCTGCTCGTCGCTTCGTCCTCCCGAGCCCTCGGCTTGGGCATACAGGGGTAGCGGATTCCCTGGAGGAGGCCGCTCGCACCAAGGCCTCGTCACCACCTGCATCGCTGCTTCATCGCGGGATGGATCGACCTCTTCTTCGGCGGGAGTGGCTCTGGGACATCCCGGGGGGCTTTCCCCTTCTCTTCGGTGGAGAACCTTCTGATAGGCGCCATTGGAGCAAGTAGTAGAGCAAGGAGGAAGAAGCAAGCAAGCGAGGAAGAGATGGGCAACGGGGGCTCCACCCCCTCCTCATTTATAGCAAGAGAAGGCCAGCCGGCGTCTCCCACGATCGTAGGTAATGATGGTTTTCCTGGCATGTCGCAGGGACTTGTCAAGCCGTGCAGTCATTGAGGCAGCGTGGGGATGCGGAGACGCCCACGTCCAATCAACTGCCACGCGTCCACCGAGGCCGCAGGCTTTTGGGGCCCATGGTGCTCCAAACTTGCCCCTTGGCTTCGCCGCGAAGCCAAGCCCGAGAGCACCTTGGGCCCGGGGGCTACTGTCGGCGTTCTGGGAACGGGGGTCCCCAGACTTGCCCGCCTGCGGCCCGTGGCGTGGCGGAGCCAGCAGGCCGTACGGCCCATCTTCATCAACAAAGCATCCAAGACCCTCGCGAGGGTCCAAGCCTCGCGAGGCGGATGATGCAAGACCTCCTCCCGAGTGTCCTAGTTAGGCAGGCTCGCGAGGGGTGGAGATATCAAGGTGAGGCGAACCTCACGAGGCTCTCGTGATGTGAGCCATGACGATCGACACCAGGCGGGCGCCAGCGCACGCAGCGTCCTTGTTTCCCCTTTGGTGCAAAGGAGTCAAGCGCAGCCGCGGAGTACCGAGGCCTCAGGCAAAGGTTGCCATTTTTGTGCAACAAGACCAAGACCATGGACTGCAAGACGGAGGTCATCGTGGAGCCCAAGACAGCGTCACCACCAGAGCCTTTCACAGGCGAAGACTGCTTTTGTCAGGATAGCTTGTACTAGCTGTCCCCCTTCAAATTAGCCTGCCATTGTTGGCTCCCTTCCCGCTAAATATTTGGGAAGAGGACCAGGGCCTCTATAAATAGGACTAGCCACCACCATAGTAGGGGATCGGATGGCATCTCATCTTAGCTTGAGGGAATCTACACACCACAAACTCATATGCACAAGAACACCTCAACCTCAGGAGGCCGTTCTTCCCCTTGTATTGTTCATCATCAACCCAATAGGCAATCCACCACCACCACACTAGAGTAGGGTATTACACCACAATGGTGGCCCGAACCAGTATAAACCCCATGTCTTTCTGTGTTGCGGGTTCGTCGAGTTCGTCCGCGAGATCTTACCGAGCTAGAGCGTAGATCGGTAGGAGGGAAAGACTTCACGTGCACCCCAGTGTTCGAACCTTAAGGGTTAGCCGGAACCCCACATGCGTCAAGAACTCTCTTAGTAGGTGCCTTCTTTTTCAGTCCTGCTTAGTTGCAGCAGCAGTCGCATCATATTCCTTTTTCAGCACCTTCTTCTTGGAGCTCACTTCCTACTTAGCAGCCACATAATCCTCATCTTCTGAGTCAGAATTTCTCTTCTTCCTTGTCCTTGTAGATGCTTTAAGCAAGTTGCTTGGGGTGCTCCCGCTACCCTCATCATAACTGCCTGAGGGACTAGTGCCCTCACTTAGGTTCACCTGCTCTTCTGACTTGTTCTGGCTATCACTCTGATCTGACATTCTAGTAAAGCAAACTGACAGGTGACCCTGTGAATAGTTATAGATAAGATAGAGTGGATGAGCATCACAAAGTGCACAGGTTTTGCAAAACAAATGAGTCAAAAACTTAGTTTTAGTTTTCCACAGAAAGCTTTTGGGAGCTACCGATTTGTTAAACTCGGTGACACCGAAGCAACTTTTGGAATCTAAACTAGTGAAATCGGTCAGACCGAGACACAGTTTGGTGACTCCAAGATTGCTAGGGTTTCACTAAGAGTTGAACTCGATCACACGGATTTGCAAGTTTCGGTCAGACCGAAACAGGCAAGTGCAATTGCCTAAGCCAAATCGGTGACACCGATTTCTACAACTCGGTCGGTCCGAGATGAGTTTGGCGGAAACCTAACCCTGAATTTTTGAATCAAATCTAGACTAAAGGATGTTTTTTTGGACAAGATGATTTCCTACGTGGTAATAAACATGGCATTTTCTTTGTGCTAAGAATTGGAGAAAAGAACAACACAAAGGGGTCGAACTCATACCCTAACTCGGTGATGAGTTTGCTACGGCGGCAACGGCGGTGTTGACATCCGTTGACAGTGATAGAGACCAGCGGCGGGAGGTCGTAGGCGGCGAGAGGATGATCCGGAGACCCGAGGCGGAAGAGTAGGACACACACGTGTTGAGAGGTTTTGGAGGAATTTCCAAAATTTGACCCATCGGTATTTATCTCCTGACCCTGTCGGTGGGAATTTCCAAAATCGCAACCGGTTAATGCAACTTGGTGACACCGAAAAGTTCTAATCGGTTGCACCGAGATTGAAAACCTAGATCAACTCAATGAACTCGGTTAGACCGAAAAGGATGAATTGGTCAGAGCGAAATGCACAGAGAGGTTTTGGAAGTTTAAGTCTATGACGAATCGGTGACTCCGAGTGCTTCTCACACGGAGGGTTCGAATCTGACTTGATCAAACTTTGTGATGTAGCATGAATAGAGTTTGAGATGAGAAAAGCATAGATAGCTAGAGGGAGTTCATAGGCATTCTTGTCCATCCATTTGGCAAAAGAAGAAAAACCAAACAATCATAGCAACAAATGGATGTCCTCGAATGAGTAAAATATGCAACCAACATGCTCACACAATGAAATGACAAATGAAATATGTGGCAAAGCATGCACAAACACTCTAGCATCTATCAAGCAATTGGTGATTGTTGGATGTGGGGCTCCGACAAACCCTTAAGGTTCGAACACTGGGGTGCGCGCGAAGTCTTTCCTTCCCACCAATCTAAGCCCTAGCTTGCTAAGATCTCGCGGACAAACTCGATGAACTCGCAACCCAGAAAGACACGAGGTTTATACTGGTTCGGGCCACCGTTGTGGTGTAATACCCTACTCTAGTGTGGTGGTGGTGGATTGCCTCTTGGGCTGATGATGAATAGTACAAGGGAAGAACAGCTTCCTGAGGTTGAGGTGTTCTTGTGAGTAGGCTCTCATCTGGGTTGGATCAAGCTAAGATGAGATGAGATGAGATGCGATCAGCCCAGCCTAGCTCAGCTCAGCTCTCTCTCTCCTCTCTCCCCACCGCTTTGCTTCGCCTTCTTCTACTATGGTGGCTAGCTCTACTTATATAGGCCCTGGTCCTCTTCCCAAATATCGAGCGGGTAGGGAGCCAACAACAGTGGGCAAATTTGAATGGGGACAGCTGGTACAAGCTATCCTGACAAAAGTGGTCTTCACCTGCGAAAAGCTCCGGCGGTGATGCCGTCTTGGGCTCCGCGATGACCTTCGTCTTGCCATCCTCCTGGTCTTGGTCTCGTTGCACCAATATAGCAACCTTTGCCTGATGCCTCAGTACTCTTCGCCTGCGCTAGCCTCCTTAGCACCAAAGAGGAAACACGGACGATGCGCGTGTTGGTGCCCGCCTGGTGTCGTGTCTCATGGCTCACATCACGAGGGCCTCGTGAGGTTTGCCTCGCCTTGATATCACCGCTCCTTGCGAGGTTGCCTGGATAGGCCACTCCATAGGAGGTCTTGGGTCATCTGCCTCGCAAGGCTTGGACCCTCGCGAGGGTCTTGGATGCCTTTTTGATGAAGATGGGTCGTACGGCCTGCTGGCTTAGCCACGCCGTTCCCAGAATGCCGACAGTAGCCCCCGGGCCCAAGGTGCTCTCGGGCTTGGCTTCGCGGTGAAGCCAAGGGCCAAGTACGGAGCGCCGCAGGCCCCCAAAGCCTGCGGCCTCGGTTGACGCATGGCAGTTGATTGGACATAGGTGTCTCCGCTTTTCCATGCTTCCTCGGCAACTGCTTAACCTGACAAAAGGCTGGCGTAGGCAGCACTTGCCTTCGTTGCTTCTTCCTTGCCTCGCTCTAGATCCCCTGTCTCGCTCTTCGCCGCTGCTACCTCCAGATCTGCCCTAGCCTTGCTCTGCAACTGCCGCTCATGGCGTCACGCAAGGTCAAGACTTCCTCGACACCGGCTTGGTACGAGCCCACTCTTGAGGCACCAACCGTCATGAAGAAGAGCCTCGCCTCCATGCGCCTGCTGACAGCGGGAGAGAGCAACGAGTGGGGGAAGACGGAGCTCCGGCTTGCGTCCGACGAGCCGGAGCCTGAGGGGAGCACCTTCTTCCCCTTCTTCTCGAGCAGCGTCGCTGTTGGGTTGGTTCGACCACTACGAGCTGCAGGCGTTGCACCTCCATCCTAAGTCTGTCCTCCTCCTGTCCATCTTTGCCTACTACTGTGAGGCATACCTAGGCGTGATGCCATCCGTGGCGCTCCTGTGCCATTTCTTCTTCCTCTGCATCAGCGGTGAGCACACCTCCGGGTGTTCTAATTTCGTCGCCTGCGGCAAGGCCCACTCGATCTCAAGCACCGGGAAGAGAGCCGACAACATTCGATCCAAGTGGGTCATGATGGACGCCAAGCACGCCCATCCGTGCCTGGTGTTGCCGACGGAGGCGCCCCGGCAGGGCAAGGGGTGGCCCAAGGCAGAGCTTGTCGATGAGCGGGCATCGTCAGTGTTGGGGCAGATGATGACCGACCTGAAGCCGGGCAACGCGAGGGCGGCCAAAATAACGGGGGCGATGATCCTGAGGGAGTTTTTGATGCTGTGGGTTGCCCCACTCTAGGCACACACGCGCCCCCTCTGGTAGCTCGAAGAAGAGGAAAACAAGACCCGCCTGAGGCCAAGGGACCTGCCTGGCGATGAATTGGACGCTGTCCTGTGCCTCATAGTCGGGGACAACCAGGAGTATCCGCCTAGCACCTTCGTTCCCCTGTTCCAACGTAGGGACTGGGAGGAATTCGTCGCCTCCAGGCCGACTTTTGATGCCCGCGGGCTGGTGCCGCCGGCGCTTCTGGGAGCTCCTATGGCGTAGAAACCGATGGAGGTGTCTTCTGGCAAGCCCCGCGGAGAGGGGCAAGAGGATGTGGACTCGGAAAAGACCCGGGAAGAAGTGAGGGAGACTTCCCCTCTGAGCAAGGCTAAGATTCTCTGCGCCCTTCCTGATGATGCCGAAGCCGACGCCTACCAAGGGGAGAGGGAGCAACACCTCATCCCGACGAAGGGTAGGTCATCGCTGGTGGTCCGTGGTGCCGCCTCCATCCCAACACCTCCTGGGGCTGGACCCGGTTCTGCCTCCGCACCGCCTGGCGCCGCCGGAAGCGAAACGCCTGCCCTTCAGGTCCTGATGCTGACAGGCTTCAAACTTCACAAGTGAAAGGTGGAGTACTTCGTGGTGGACCGGTAGGTGTCTCGAGCTTCGCTTTATCCCTGCCGGTACTTGTTATTTTCTGACGCTCTCCCTTGGTTGATGAGGCCGGCGTCTTCGTCGAAGAAGAGGAAGGAGGACACGGCGGCTGTGCCTCCCTCCGTAGAGAAAGGAGGCAGAAGCGCCTGCATCTCCCCAGCCCAGTCGTCCTCACGGTGCCGGAGCTTGGCGCGGCTGATGAGGTCCCGGCTACTCCGGAACCCACGGTCTCCCAAGCCCTGGTGACGGTGTCACTTCCTCCCACCGCAGCACCTCCACTCCCTGGTTCTTCTGCTCCTGCTGTTGTCATGGAGCGTGCCCTTTCGGAGATGACCTAGTTGCAGGCAGATCTCCTGAGCGTGGACCCGCGCCTGGTGGTCGGGCGTCTGGAGTTGGCCTCTGTCTGGCTTCACTCCGACCTAGCGGCTCGCGCGGCACTAGGCCAGGCTGCTGCGGCTTCCGAGGAGGAGAAGCAAGGAGCCACCGGCGCTGCAGCCGATCATGAGGCGGCATTGAAAGATGCCAAGGCCGCCTATGACCGCTGCCAAGTGCTGTAGGGCGAGTTGCAAAGCCTGCACGACAAGCACGCCGAAGATGTACGTTGTCGCCAAGTGAAGGAGGAGAAGATAAAGGCCCGGGAGGAAGCCGTCAAGAACCGTGATGCTGAGCTGGCGGAGCTGGGGAAGAAGCAGGCCGCCGAGCGCAACCGGTTGGAAGAGTTGGAGCGGAAGATGGAGACGAGGGAGGCCGATCTTGATGCCAAGGCGCGAGTCCTGGACGAAGACCGCGTGGCCTTCGCCGATCTTGAGAAGAGGTCTCCCAAGGCGATGAAGACACTCTACGAGCACGGCCTGGAGAAGCCGCTGGACACCGACGAGGACGGCCCCGCCCAGCTGCTTCCTCTCGTGGTGATGGCGCTTGAGGAGGTCATTGATGGCCTCAGTCCCATGGCGGAGGCAGAAGCTCGCGTCCTGTCTTCAGCCGCGCTGACTCGCGTCTTCAGCCATCTGCACCTCCGCGACCCCAGCGCTCGCCTTGACGAGATGCTGGAGCCTGTGGCTGAAGATCACTGCGAAGCTGCCGCCGCGGCTGTACAAGGTCAAGTGGAGGCCTTGCTGGGGAGGTTCTACGGCTTTGTCTCCGATCCTCTGTCTGGTGATGCCGCGGATACTACGGCTGGTGATGAAGGTGAGAACATCGCTGCCCACGGGGGAGCACCTTCCGCAAGCGATGGCGATATCCAGGGGTGACCTGCGGCTATTCTTCCCGTTTTGTTCCTGCGACATGTATCAGGCCTCGTGGAGGCGTTTAGACTTTTCATTTGGTATTGTGAGAACAATATGCTTGTAATATTTGCTTCGAGGTTTTGTGATGTCCTTCCTATTTGCTTTGCATTCTGTGTCAGCAGAGCCCGGCCCCGCGCATACCTCAACCGCCATTGGGTCGGACGGAGACCAGGACGGACCAAGGAGTGAGGGGCTACGTGACCAGTTAGGCTCCTGAGTCGCGATGCTCAAGGGTCCCCCTTGACGCACAAACATCATATAGGGAGAGTTCATGAGGATAGATCAATGTTCTACGTCGGCAGAGCCCGGCCATGAGCATACCTCAACCACCATTGGGCCGACCGGAGACCAGGACGAACCAAGGAGTGAGGGGCTACATGACTAGTTAGGCTCCTGAGTCGCTATGCTCAGGAGTCCCCCTTGACGTGCAAACAATTTCCATACCTTCCCTCATCGAGGCCTTGGGAGGGGCGCGCGATGCCCAGGTCCGGGGGACCTGGTTGGGTGGCGTGCGCTTGGGCGTAACCCGAGAGCAGCCCCCATGCCCAACCCCCTCGTGCCGCTCTCCTGAGGGGAGGCATTGTGGTGAGGCTGGGCGATGAGCTCTGGGCTCCCTGAGGTTGGTACGACCGTGGGGCCGCCCTCAGTTGGTTATCACCAGCGCGGAGCATAGTGCTTCCGCTTGTGCACGGGCATAGCCGCTCCTCGGCAGTGTCGACAGCCAGCGCGGAGCATGGTGCTTCCACTTGGACGTGGGATGGGGGGCCCCTCCGGAGGAGCCCCCAGGGCGTGTACAGCCCCGCCCTGACACGTGGCTTGCACGGCAGGGTTGCGAGGTGTATCTGGGCACTCGTGAGCCGGCACTGGACTCGCGAGGCCCTACCTCAAGGCGGGTTGCACCTGGTCTTGAGTCTTCGTGATTGTATGTCCCTACAAGGCAGTTAGATGCAAGCACTCTACGTTCTCAGGTCCCGGCCCTCGAGCGAGCTCAGCCGCCGCTGGTATGCCAGGTCGCGATGTCGTGGTCAAGGCCAGGGGTGAGGGCTAGAGAGCCAGTAAGAGCTCCTGAGTCGCGATGCTTAGGAGCCCCCCTTTTAACGTGCAAGTGAATTGCATAGGACGAACAGACCCATGGTGGGCAGCAATCGAGCAGGTGTCAGCAGTTGGCAGGTTAAGCATGGAGAGCAGATCAATTTGGATAAATGCAGGAAGATACATGCCATTGGGTCCAGCCCAAGCGGCTTGGGGATGATGCATCCCGAGGGGAGCCCCCAACAAGGTAAGCTGAAGACATAAGCAAAAGGGATACATGCCGCAGGGACGGACCCACGCGGCCTAGGAATAATACAGCCCAAGGGGCGCTCCCAACTAAACGAGCTTGGCAGATGTCACCTGGTTCTGTAGATGAAGTAGAGTTGGTGCAGCTAAAGGCGTGCGTTGAAGAAATGACTCCTCATGAGCCGCCAGAACCCTGAGCCTCGGGAGGCTCTGGGGGCTCGGGAGGTTCCCTGAAGTCCGTCTCCATCTCCTCCAGAATGGCATGGTACCTGGCTTCCTGAGCCGCCAGGACACGTCGCATGCTGCGCTGATAGGCCGACGCCACGCTCGGCAAGCCAAAGGCCATACAGACATAGCTGTGCGGCGGGCCCTCGCAGCGGCCCACACGCGAAGGCTAGAAATGCTCCTGAGATGCGGCCCTGTTGAGCCCTAGGACGTCGATGCAGACACACAGCCTAGCATCCTCGCCAGGATGCGGAGCTGCGCCTTGTGGGCGGCTGTCGCCCCCATGGCTCTTGCTTCTTGTAGTTCCTGGGTGGTCCTGGTGATGAACTCCTGAGTGGTGGGCACTCTTTGCCTTGTGCTCTCCTGAGGGTCACGTGCCGCAAAGCACGCCTCCAAGTGGTGCCCAAGTGCTTCCCTCGTGAGGTTGGCAAGGTCTGATGCCCTCCAGAAGAGAGCCCCCGAGCCCTGCCTGAGGAGGGCGCCGAGCGCGCCTTCCTATGCGATGGAGGGAGGCGCCCCTGGAGCGAGCGCTAGTCCTGACGAGGCTCCTGCCACGACACCATCCTCCTGAGGTCCTGCACGGCGCGGCTGTTCTTCTTGGGATGGCCTCCAGAGGGCCTTCATTTCTGCTGTCGGGGTCGTCGATTGCTGTGCTTGAAAGGCGCGCTCGAGGGAGCACACCGCATCCCTCTCTTCACACGGGACCGTGATGATTCCTCCGCTTCCTGGCATCTTGAGAACGTTGTAGCCGTGATGAGTGACTGCCATGAACTTGGCCAGGGTTGGATACCCGAAGATGGCATTGTACGACAGGCGGATGTGTGTGACGTTGAAGTCGATGAGCTTGGTGCGGTAGTTCTTGCGCTCCCCGAAGGTGACGGGCAAGTGGACCTGCCCTATCGGTGTGGTGGAGCCGTCGGTCACTCCTAAGAAAGGCTTGGTGGGCTGGAGCTATACATAAGGCACTTGGAGGTTGTCGAACGTGTCAACGGACAGGACGTTGAGCCCTATGCCATCGTCGATGAGGGTCTTGGTGACCTGCACATTGCTGATGACTGGGGAACACAACATAGGGAAGCGGAAGCATGAGAGATGTCCCGCCTCGCTACGAGAGCAGCTGACATGTCCCGCTGCACGGAAGTAGCAGCACAAAGGTCCCGCCGCGCCACTGAAGCAGCACGGAGGTCTCGCCGCGCCGTTGATGCAGCAGACTGGTCCGGCCGCGCCGCAAAAGCAGCAGAGATGTCCCGCGTGCCACGAATGCAGCAGAGATGTCACGCCGCGCCGTGGCGGCCTGGGAAAATTTCTCGCGAGCAGGCGAGGACTGTTACAGGCGCATGCATGCGATCGTCCATAGCCAGATGGATCAGATCTCCGGCTCGGCAAGGTTGCAAGACGACATGATAGCCTTGTTTGAACATGCTACCGGTGTCATCCAACAACTAAGGGAGGGCAATGAGAGGCTCCGGGCCGAGCGCGACCTGCTGGGGGAGAAGATCGTCCGAAGTGCAGACCAGCAGGAGGAAACCAGTGCCTTATTGAAGAAACTTATGGATGAGAATGACATGCTCCAGAACGAGCGCCAAAGGCTGGTGGAGGAATCCGTGGATGTTCTCAAGCAGCGTCTTGAGGACACGAAAGAGCTCATCGCCGCTCGCTGCGGAGACTAGTTTCCTGGTTTCTTTTGATGTAATAATCGGTTTAGGATGTGGATTGTGTCGTCGGTTGTGAAATGTTGGGTTCTGGCGCGGATGTTTGGCCTTTGTTGGCCTCTTGGGATGTTACGATTTCAATCTGGTAGCTTTTAGTCCTTCGTGTTAGGCTGGAGTTGTGCTGAACTTCTTGTGAATTGTGGTGGTTTTCAGTAATGAAAATTGGAAGGGGCAAGCCCTTCTTTGATCAAAAAAAAATTAATCGTCCTTATATATTCATCAGTCTTGCTATAAGTCGCAGTAGATGCTATATAGGTCCGTCGGATCTTACATCAAGATCCGTGGTTTCAGATTTTCTTTTTTCTCTCTTAAATCTCAGTCGGGTGAGACATAGCCATGCCATTAAACAGAGGCTCGGGCGCCATTAATGGAGACCTTGGGAGAGAGGTGGACGACAGATGGAGGTCAAAGGGCTCTCCTCCCGATAAGCACGTGCAGGGGTCTCATCGCATGCCTCTCGTACTCAAATAGCTACCCTGCACGGCGCCTCCTAGCTAATAAAAAATGGGGACGCGTGGCGGCACGTAAATGGTACTAGTAAGTAGAATGCCCACGGTTTCAATAATACTTGTGTTTCCGATTGTAACGTGACAACACTTGTTCCAAAATGACTTTGTTGATTGTTAATGTGTGCGCCTTCGCAAATCGGACTGCAAATTTACCACAGCATGTTGGTGCCATGTCATGGTACCAAGCCAAGTTTCATTATTTTCATGCATGTTTTGGATTTATAGGAATTAAAAAACTAAGTTTCTCAATGTTTCCAACCCAGCCAAGACGCCCAAAATTTTGAATTTCATTTCCATTTCTTGCATGGAACCTAGAAATTTACCCGAGGACACACATGTAATTTTTCAACCAACTTTGGTGCACTGGAACATGTGCTTGTATTTCAAATTTGAATTATGCACACAAAGGTGACACGCTCCCTCCTAGAACCACGAGCCTTCTTGAGAGAAGCTCCGATTTGCAAGAAGCTTATAACAAAATTTATTCCTATTCGGCCAATTTTTTTACCATGGAATGGTACTACCATGACATGACACCATGCCAAGTTTAATGATCTTAAAACCAAGTTTCTCAATGTTCTCGACCGAGACACGATGCCGAGATGTTTGAATTTTATTCTCATTTTTTGCATGGGACCTACTCCCTCCTTCCATCTATATAGGGTCTAATGTGTTTTTCAAGACAGCCTTTGACTATTGACAGGATTAATAGCACATGAGATGTATACTATGAAAATTATATTATTGGAAGCTCCTTTGACATACAAAATTGAAGGTATGCTTTGTGTAAATTGCAAGTCATATATTATTGCTCTAACGTTTGGTCAAAGTTAGCCTCGAAAAACGCATTAGGACCTATATAGATGGAAGGAGGGAGTAGAAATTCACCCGAGGACACAAATGTGATTTTTCAACCAACTTTGGTGCACGGGAGCATGTGCTTGTACTTCAAATTTGAATTATGCACATTAAGTGACCAAAAACTCAATTAATGTGTAAATAAGGCCAAACGAAGCCGGAATAATTCCAAAATTTAACAGGGCACTCATGTAGTTCTATGTTTCCTTTGTAAATAAACTCAAGGGGGACAACGTATATCGTTTCGCACTCAAAGGTGGCACGTTCCCTCTCAGAACCACGAGCCTTCTTGAGAGAAGCTTCGGTTTGCCAAATCTTATACCAAAATCTGTTCCTATTCAGCCAATTTTTTTACCACAACATGGTAGTACCATGACATGACATCCATGCCAAGTTTCATGATTTTCAGACGTGTTTTGGATTTACAAGAATTTCAAAATCAAGTTTCTCAATGTTCTTGGCCGAGCCACGATGCCCAGTTGTTTTAATTTTATTCTCATTTCTTGCATGGGACCTAGAAATTCAACCGAGGACACAAATGTGATTTTTCAACCAACTTTCGTGCACGAGAGCATGTGCTTGTAGTTCAAATTTGACTTATGCACATTAAATGACCAGAAACTTAATTAATGCATAAAAACGACAAACAAACCCGGAATAATTAAAGAATTTAACAGGGCACTAATGTAGTTCTGTCGGATTTCAGGTTCCGGCAGACCCTTGAGGTTCGAATACTAGGGTGCGCACGGAGATTTCTCCTTCTACCTACCTGCGCCCCTCCGCCTCGCTAAGATCTAAGCTATGGAAAGAATAGCACAAGAGACACAGGGTTTATACTAGTTCGGGCCACTGTTCTGGTGTAATACCCTACTCCAGTGTGTGGTGTGGTGGATTGCCTCTTGGGCTGATGGTGATGAGCAATAAAGGAAGAACAGCCTCGCGAGGGTCTGTTCTTGGCTGAGGGGATGAACTGCTAGGAGGAGTTCAGTCAACCTTCTCTCTCTCTTCTCGATTCCCTCTCCGATCTCGATTTCCATCCATCTACCCTATGGGTGGCTAGTCCTATTTATAGGCAAAGGCCCTAGGCCTCTTCCCAAATATTGAGCGGGAAGGGCGCCAACAATTGGCCATTTTGAAGGGGAACATCTGGTACACTTATCCTGACTAAAGTTGGTCCTCGCCTGCCAAAGGCTCTGGTGGTGACGCTGGCTTGGGCTCCACAATGACTTCCTCCCTGGCGTTGGACTGGTCTTGGTCTCGTTGCACCGAAACGGATGCCTTTGCCTGATGCTCTCGCCTGTGCTTGCTCCCTTTGCACCAAAGGGGAAAGGAGGGCACTGCGCGGGCTGGCGCCCGCCTGGCTCCGTTGGTCGTCATGGCTTGCATCACGGGCACCTCGTGAGGTACCCCGCCTTGATCTCTCTGCCTCCTCGCGAGCCAGCTTGATGAGGCCGTGCCTGAGGAAGCTCCGTGTCGTCCGCCCCGCGAGGCTTGGCCCCTCGCGATGGTCTTGGGTCTGTGTTGATGAAGATGGGCCGTGCTGGGCCCCCCTTTGAGCCACGCCGCAGGCCGCAGGCAGGCAAGTCTGGGGACCCCCGTTCCCAGAACGCCGACAGTAGCCCCCGGGCCCAAGGCGTGCCCAGACTTGGCCGTGCAGGGAGGCGAAAGGGCAAGGGTGAAGCGCCACGGGCCCTAACAGCCTGCGGCCTTGGGCGCCGCGTGGCGGTTGATTAGGCGTGGGCGGCACTGTTCCCCCACGCCCCCCTTATTTTGCGCCATGCTAGGCGGACTCGTAGTCGTACATAGCCGCTCCCCTTTCTGTTGCTCGAGCGCCCTCTGTCCTTCCTCCGCTCGAACTCCAGCTTCTGTTTTCAACCCAATCTCAAACCTCCCCCACCCCTTCCCATCACCAAGGCTCCGACAAAGAAGGGAAGAGGGAAGAAACCCATGCCTCCGCCTTGCTTGCCGCCGTTGGTGGCCCCCGCCGAGGGCTTGGGCAAGGTTAGCTCAGCTCTGGCCACTATCTTCAACGAATGCAGGAGGACAACGGCCTGGCCCGCGTCTCACTTCTCCATCGACAGGATAGTCACCGAGGTCCAGTATTTCGCCGACGCCCTGTGGGCGGGTCTGGTTCCCCCCTTTTCTGATTTCTTCAATGCCGTGCTTTCCCACTATCAGATCCACATGATGCATCTGGGTCCTGAATCCATCACCCTTCTTTTGGTCTTCGCCTTTGTTTGCGAGGCAATGATGGGCATCCTTCCTTCGGTTGCCTTGCTGCGCCACTTCTTCTCTCTGCGTCTTGTTGACCCTACCCAATGCTCGGCGTGCGTGAGCTTCGCTGCCACGTCTGAGACAGCGGCCTCAGGGATTGACTTCATGCTCCCTCCGCTTGCGGCTGGGTTCCGCGAGCGGTGGCTGTATGTGGATGTAGGGGTGCCCAGCCCCCTGCTATCGGAGCCAACTTCGCCTGCTGTCCCCAATTCGGGCTGGGGCCAGGAGACGCTTGAGAGCCCCCGGCTCGTCTTCGTCTGGCACCGCTCCATGTTCTTGAGGTCGCTTGGCGTGACAGCGCCCAAGGTGGTGAAGGAGTTCCTACTTCGCCGCATTGCTCCTCTCCAATGCCATTCCCGCCGGATGTGGGCCTTCAGCGGGCGTGATGATCGTATGAGGCTCCAGGAAGAGGACCTGACGCCTGAAGTGCTGAGGACAGTGCTCTTGATCCTGACTGGGGACCCCAACCCTGGCAGCATCCAGCAGGGAGGGGCCTTGCTGTACCTCTGCCAGAACAGGGACGATTTTGTGAATCAGATGCCTATCTTTCATGAGTGGGGGCCGCGCCCCGCCGGCCTCCAGGGGCCTCGCGAGAACCCAGTGATGGTGATTGCCCTTGCAGTCGGCCAAGGCGACTCTTCCTCAAGTGGCGGAGCAGGGAGGCATGAGGCGCCAGAGGCCGAGGGGGCTCCCGGCGGGGCGACAGCGCCGGGCGACGCTCATGAGGGAGCAGCTCTTGGGGCCCATGCCGCTGAGGCTGAGGGTGGCAAGCAGCTGCCCTCAGCGCCTGCGAACGAGGCCCCTGAGGCTCCAGTCGCTTCTCTTGGCGAGGCAATTGGCAGCGCACATCAGGCAGGCGCCCCTGACGCGGATCGCCTTGATGCTCCGTCTTCGTCGCAGGTTGATCCCTACGCTCAACTCTTGGGCCGCTTCCGCGTGGACTTTGAGCCCCTCCCGAAGAGAAGGGAGGACCTGGGCCACGATTACCCTTGTCGCCTGCTGAAGCATAGGAAGTACTTCGCCACTGATGAGTAAGCCTTCTCCTTTCCTAGCTCCCGATCCTTCTGTTGCTTTTACTGATCCTTGCTCCGCAGGCCCCTTCCAGCCGAGCTCGCGGAGATGGCTGAGGTACCGCCCCCCTTGGCTTCGCCCCCTCCACCATCCTCAAGCGCTCCAAGCAGCAGAGCCCTTGTGGTGAGGGCGATCGTAGAGGCGAACCGTCCCGAGGCGCATCGTGGCCCTGCGCACCTCGCGATCCTCCTTCGCGGGCCTTCTCATGGCATAGCCAGCCTGCCGTGGGCTTCTCGCCTGGTCGTGGACTGCGATTGGCTGAGGCGCTCCCTGCGCTCTTCATCTGGGGACGGGCTGGCTCCAGGCCGGGCTTCTGGCGTGGCGTGCCCGGCCATCGCGAGGGTGCCAGCCCCCAGCCCCCTGCCCGGAGGGGGAGTGCTGATTCGTGGCCCCCGACGCTTGCTTGCGGCAGATGATGGTGTGGAAGATGTGCTCGAGTGCGCCTGGGAGCGTCGCGCTCTTCGCCAAGGATTCCTTCGAAGGGCGGCTGACGCGGTGAGCCTGCTTGGTGGGGAGCTTGCTGATGGAGACGCGCGCCTCGAGGCCGAGGGCCTGCGCCTAGCTGCAAAGAGGCGCGAGCTGGAGGGCGCCATCGCCCTTGCGCACCGTCAGCGCGATCTTGACGATGCAGAGGCCAAGGCATCACTGGTGGCCTCTCGGGAGGCCCGATCTAGGGCCGCTGAGGAGGCCCGGGAAGCTGACCGGTGGCGAGAGGCGGCAGAGGAGCGGGCTCGGGAGCTCCTGGCCTGGTGCCACTCACTGGAGGAGCATGTGGAGCTGCGCGAGGCAGCCCTCGCAATGATGAAGGTGGCCTGTGGCGACCCAGCAGAGCTCCAGAAGCGTGAGGAGGTGCAGACGCTGGAAGCCGCCGAACGTACCCGCGAGTACGAGCGTCTGGAGACGAGGGAGCGCTTGGTGATGTAGGCAGAGGATGATGTCGCTGCACGGGAAGCCCGTGTCCTGGAGGAGGTCGGACGTTGGGTGGCGATGGCGCGCTTGACCTCGAGCACGAGTTCGAGGAGAGGCTGGGGTTGATCCGGGCCGAGGCTGAAGGTAGGACTGCTACCTTGAGGGCCAAGCTGGAGGAAGCGACGCGGCGGGCCGATGCTTCTCGGGCCGCCCTTGAGGTAGCGCAAGGGGAGTGAACCACCTCCGAGGCCGAGGTGCTCCTTCTTCGCCAGCGGATGGAGGAGGCTAAGGTCGTCAAGCGCCAGAATGCGGACGAGATACGTCAGCGGCGGATCTTGGAGCATGAGCATGGCCCCATGCTCACCACGCTCCGGGAGAGAGCCAACACAGCCTTGGGCAACATCTGTGAGGCGGCTGTTGGCGAGCCGCATGCAGTCAACTACGCTGGCAACCTTCAGTTCTTCACCGACGTGGTGACGCAGCTAGATGCGCGGTCGGTTAGGGCTGACAGGTTGGTGGAGGAGACGAGCCGCGCCCTGCTCGGGTGCACCTTTTCTGGCGTCTTCAGCCATCTCCGGAACATGGATCCCCACTTCGATTTCGACGCCGCCATCGCCCCAGTCCCCCAGGCCATCCGAGACGACCTGGCGCACTGGGTGGAAGACAATGTGGATGCTCTTGTCAGGGCCTTTGCTTCAGAAAACAACGGCGTGATCGTGGCTGCCGACGAGGGCGGTGTGGTGAACGGCCCTGCCGCCGCTGGCGGCGACGCAGGCAGCGATGGCGAGTCCAGCGATGCCAGCAACGGTTCGGGTGGTGCTCCTGAGGACGCATTGGGGGATTTATCCGACTGATTGTGCATCGTTCCTGCTTCCTTACCCTGCATGAATAGAACTCAGGTTTTGGCCTAATGGCTGTGAGAGCATTTTAGAGGGGGAGCCCCTCATGTAAAACTTGTGTTCATCGTATTAGTAGACGCTACATTGCCCATGCGCCGCGCCAAGTGGTTGGCTTAAGCGACGCACTGGTCGGCTAGTTTACCTTTGTCCCGTGCGGGCCCTGAGGTAGCCTGTGGGAGGCTGTGGTGTCCCGAGTGTTCCTTGATTGAATCCATAGGATCTGCAGTAAAAAAACCTCCTGAGAGGATGCGGCGGCGGTAGTCTGGGCTGCGCGCAAGCTGGGCCTGACCCGGCTCGCGAGGGGCTCACGAGGGGAGGCAACTGAGGCGAAGTGGTAATCAAAACGCGAGAAATTGCTCGAACGAGACTAAGCACCCCTTCCCCGAACACACGCAAATCTCAAATTCGAATCCAACTTAAATCCAGCGGGGGAAAGTGACAACCAAAGGGAAAAGCAATGAAAGCAGACAAAAGGCCGCGTCCGGCACCTAATCTAGTCTTGGACGTCTTCTCACCAGCGCGGAGCTAAGTGCTGCCACTGGGTGTGGGAGGGAGCCCCAGGGCCTGAGGCCGGCACCCCTGAGACTCCGGGGCGTGTACAGCCCCACTCATTATTACGTGAGAGTGTCACGGGGCGGCGAGCTTCACAGGCACTGGGCCTTCTTCACAGGTACCGGCCTTGCTTCATATCGCCAGACGAGGGCCCCGCCTTGCGCCACACTCTAGTGCCATCAACGACGACCGGAAACCAGGACGCCGCCGATGGGGTAGAGCGGTCGCCAGCGATTCCCCCGATGACCACAGGTCCTCCGCCAGGGGCAGGCCCTGAGGCACCTCCCCAGCAGAGGGCCTACCTCCTGAGAACACCTTGCTCCGAACGCCGCGGTGGTGATGTCGGATCTCGGCCCCTCTCCTGCAGCCCCCTGCACCCTCCTCCCGAGGGGTAGGAGACTGTGGGAGCGGGGCAGCTGCTCGCTGTGGAGACCTGCACCTCCTGCGATCCATGATTAGCGTATGCCTGGTCCTGAGGAATTAGCAGTACCCGATAATCGCTGCCTCTAGCGTGGCCGATGGGACCGTCCCGGTGCTCCTGGAAGGGCTCAGCTTCTGGCGCCTCGTCCCCCCAGCTTGGGCTGAGGAGCGAGCCTTGTTCGCCCTCGTGAGGGTGCCCTTGGTCCATCATGTGGGGCACGTATTCTTCTGGCGCCGTCATCCCGAAGGCCATGCCGTAGTGCTCCGCGTGCCATGCAGCTCTGCTTGACGCGCCCACCGTGGGGTGGTAGCGCGGCTGTCCACTGGGGTTGTGGGTCGCGTCGAGTCCTTCTTCTTTGCAGACCGGGAGCGGGGGCAGCGCTGCCGCCGGTCCGGTGTTGACAGCTTCGCTGGAGTTGGAGTAGCCTTGGAGCCCGCGGGCACGCGCGGAGCCCCCGTGCGGGCCGCCCTGGGCTTGAGATGGGAGCTGGGTGCAGAAGGGGTGAGCCCCCGAGGCGGCGAAGCCCAGGAGGTCTGCCACCCGCTCTAGCAACACGTCACGGCCGCCCTCCAGCAGCCTGCACTGCAGCAGCTCTCGGGCCACCGTGAGCGCGGCCCTCGAGTTCGCCTGCTCCCGGCAGGTGTACGGTGTCGTGGTCGCGGCATGATTGGAGGCCCTTGCTGCCGACCGCGCCTGCCGTGGTGTGACAGCTGTCGAAGCCTGTCCACGTCGCCCGCGGCCCGTAGTGCCCTGCGGACTGCGAGCTGCCTGGGGCATGGGGTCGCCCGAGGCGAGCGGCTCTGCGCTGGCGGGCCATGCCGCCCAAGGATCTGGGTTGCCCGCCTGGTCGCCGGACACGGTGATGACGACGCGACGGGACACGAAGCAGTAGAAGGTGGATTCCGGCGCACCCCTACCTGGCGCGCCAAATGTCGGATTTCGGGTTCCGGCAGACCCTTGAGGTTCGAACAGTGGGGTGCACGCAGAGATTTCGCCTTCTACCTACCTGTGCCCCTCTGCCTCGCTAAGATCTAAGCTATGGAAAGAACAGCACAAGAAACACAGGGTTTATACTGGTTCGGGCCACCATTGTGGTGTAATACCCTACTCCAGTGTGTGGTGTGGTGGATTGCCTCTTGGGCTGATGATGATGAGCAATACAAGGAAGAATAGCCTCGCAAGGTTCTGTTCTTGGCTGAGGGGATGAACTGCTAGGAGGAGTTCAGTCACCCTTCTCTCTCTCTCTCTTCTCGATTCTCTCTCCGATCTCGATTTCCATCCATCTACCCTATGGGTGGCTAGTCCTATTTATAGGCAAAGGCCCTGGGCCTCTTCCCAAATATTGAGTGGGAAGGGCGCCAACAATTGGCCATTTTGAAGGGGAACATCTGGTACACTTATCCTGACTAAAGTTGGTCCTCGCCTGCCAAAGGCTCTGGTGGTGACGCTGGCTTGGGCTCCACAATGACTTCCTTCCTGTCGTTGGACTGGTCTTGGTCTCGTTGCACCAAAACGGGTGCCTTTGCCTGATGCTCTCGCCTGTGCTTGCTCCCTTTGCACCAAAGAGGAAAGGAGGGCACTGTGCGGGCTGGCGCCCGCCTGGCACCCTTGGTCGTCATGGCTTGCGTCACGGGCACCTCGTGAGGTACCCCGCCTTGATCTCTCCGCCTCCTCGCGAGCCAGCCTGATGAGGCCGTGCCTGAGGAAGCTCCGTGTCGTACACCCCACGAGGCTTGGCCCCACGCGAGGTTCTTGGGTCTGTGTTGATGAAGATGGGCCGTGCTGGGCCCCCCTTTGAGCCACGCCGCAGGCCGCAGGCAGGCAAGTCTGGGGACCCCCATTCCCAGAACGCCGACAAGTTCTATGTTGCCTTTCTTAAGAAACTCAAGGGGGCAGTGTATATCGTTTCACACTCAAAGGTGGCACGTTCCCTCTTAGAACCACGAGCTTCCAAATCGGCCCAATTTTTTATCACAACATGTTAGTGCCATGACATGAGACCATGCCAAGTTTCATGATTTCTAGGCGAGTTTTGGATATACATGAATTTAAAATCCAAGTTTCTCGATGTTCTCGGCCGAGTCATGATGCCCAGATGTTTGAATTTCATTCTCATTTCTTCCATGGGACCTAGAAATTCAACCAATGACACACATGTGATTTTTTAACCCACTTTGTGCACCGGAGCATGTGCATGCAATTCATATTTAGATTATGCACATTAAAAGTCCATAAACTCAATTAATGTATAAAAAGGCCAAATGAACCCGAAATAATTCCAAAATTTAATAGGGCACTCATATAGTTCTATGTTGCCTCTGTAAATAAAATCAGGGGGAGGCAGCGTATATCGTTTCGCACACAAAGGTGACACATTCCCTCTCAGAACCACGAGGCTTGTTGAGAGAATCTTCGGTTTTGCAAGAGGCTTATACCAAAACTTGTCCCAATTCAGCCAAAAATTATATGTATGAAAACAGGGTTTAGATTATCCCAAACATCTCGCTACCTAGACCAATAATGTACTATGATTTGAATTCAACATAAAATGGATACAAATATTTGAATTGGAGAGTGTATGGTACATTTAGTTCATAGTGAAATATGATTACTACTATATGTATGTTTTTTGTTATCAAGATAATATTTAAATTATTGTATAACTTGACAACAATCGTATTCAAATAAGGAAAATTGATTCAAATTTAGTCCATATGGTAGACGACAATATATATGTTCACATGGTGGAGTAAATTGTTCATATATGATGGAAGATCAAAATGTACGACTGCATCAATTATAAACCACAAGGTCACCTAACGATATATTCGAATTCAACATAACGTGGACCAAAATTGAAATTCGAGATCATGGCATCTGTAATCATATAAAAAGGGACATTACTCTTTCTTTGGTGGGAATTGATTTGTTTTTTGTTGTTGTTCAGGGAAGTGTGAATCGATTTGGTACTGTGCAGGGTAATCTTGTTCTCTCGATTTTTTTACATTTTTATTGTAGTTTTTTCAATGGCATCTATAGAAATATAGTAAAAGGGGACATGACTCTCTTGTGTCTTGTATGAATTGTTTTTTACACGTTAAGTTTTTTCTGCCAAACAAGGAATCCGCACCTTGTTATCCCGAATTTTTTCAAGCTCGAGTATCTTTTGTCTCACCTGCTTTGAAACTCCCTCTTCTTCAACCCGCGCCGCGCCTTGTTATCCCGAAATTTGGACATGCGCGAGAACTCCCTCCTCATCCGAAATTGCTCCCGCAGCCCAGACACGTGAAATCCTCCTTCTACCCCTCAGCCGGAAATGAAGCTCAATGTCGCGGTGTCAAAACCGGTGGGGGTACGCTGGTAACTTACCCTACATTTCGGACAAGCGTGTCCCTAAGCTTGGCTCCCCCCTTCGCCCCCCATTCGTACACCGAGGCCGCCAAAACCCGCGAAACCCCACGCTCCTCCGTCGGCCTCCCGACCGCCGCCCAGCCGGAGACTCTTCCCCGACTACGTCGCCCACCGCAATAGCTCGCCATCCCTCATCCACCGCACTGGATGAGGATCCGTTGTCGATCTCATCATCCCGCCGGATCAGCCGCCCTGTCCTCCACCTCCAAGGAGCTGCCCCGACATTCACCTCGTCTATCGTGCCACCTCAATCCCCACAGCACCTTCTTGACCTGCCCCACTGGAACTGCAGCACCCTCACCAATTCCTCCGATGAAGCCGAGGCTAACTCGGCACCACCAAGGAGGTTCTGCACTCACCGCTGCATTTTATCTTCTGGGATATCAAAACACGCTATCTAATATTCCTTCTGGGCTATCTAATATTCCTCTTCGCAACAAGCCAGAGAGGATTTTGATGATTTGATTTCTGGAATGGTTGAGGAAATTCACACGTGTCGGAATTGCTTGGAAAAGGGACATTTTGCTACTGCTTGCACATCCAAACTTTGGTGCCTCTCTTGCTGCCGTGTTGGTCATGTTAAAAAAGATTGCAACAAATTTGCATGAATCTTGGGTTTGGTTTGGCAACCAAAACACGCTAACGTTGCAACTTCCGAGGCCTCCAGTGAGAATATCTCCCTGACATCACATTTACCAAACTTGGACCTCCCTTGCACTTCCACATTTACTCCCTCCTCCAGTCCCATCATCCCCCGACCCAAGACTCCATCGACTCCACCGCCTGCTACTCCTCCTCCGCCGCTGCAATCGCAGTCGGCGTCGGTGGAGTGCGAGTGCTCCGCTCCCGTGGCCAACTTCCATCTGGATCCTCTGCTCTATGTCCCGGCTAGCCACCACATTGTTGATGATGGAGAAGACCGGGTGCCGAGAACCTTTGTGATGCCACATACCCCAATTGTGCGCCGCCATGAAGAGTTTATGCTTGCTGAGGTAATGCTGATCCCTCCGCCCGATCATATAGGTGCTTCTAGAGAGGAGGTCGTTCAGTGGATGCATGCGCATGGTGTCTTTGTCAGGTCCGCACAGCCCTAGATTCGCCTAGTAGGTCTTTTCGAGCTTAGAGATGCTGCAGTTCGGTTTCACTTGCTTCAACTTCCACCGCATCCGCTGGGCAATGATTGTTTTGTTCACTTTATGAAGCATGATGAGGGGGAGTCTTTTAGGGGTGCCCAAGGTTTTCGTCAAGGTTTACTCATGTTTTTGGGCATTCCTTTAGATCTCCACAATATCGATTGCATTAGAGCTGCAGTGAACACATTTGGCAAGTTTCATCATTGGATTAATGATGATCCATATCTGGTGCGGACTCTCGTACTTTCTTCTTTCCCTGAAGACGTTCTTGTGCTCCGTGATGTCATATTCATGGATTATGCTGCTTGGGGCGGCACGCGGGTCTCCTGGATGGCTCCCCTGTATATTTTGGGGGCGAATTTTGCTGAACAGATGCCATACGATGAAGAGTGGATGCCCATCAATGGCAATCCACATCCGTTTCCTGGGGTGTCGTTCCCTGATCTGCCACCGTTCAACTTGCCCCCGTATCCAACCTTGGGATGGAATGATGTCCCCCCTCCTCCGGAGCCTGCTGTCAATGTAGTGGAAGATGATAATTGGGGTAATTGGAATGAGCTAGTGGACCAACCTGTACCACAAGACCAGGAGTCTATGGTGATTGATGTTTCTACGCAGCCCAGCTCTAATGCTGTTCAGCAGGGTCATGTTATTCCAGTTATTTCATCTGATGAGGAGTTGCCTGATGCTCATGAGGCTCCTTTGATCGCGACTCTCGATGTTAATGATGTAAACAACTGGGCAATTGTGGTTTATCAACCTCCTCTGATTATGCCCGAAGTTGAGCTACCTGTTGTTGTTCCTTTTGGGCCTCCTTTGCCGCCTGAAATGGTGTGGAGGAGGTCTTTTGAAAATCTCCCGCAAGCTCCAGTTGTTGTCAATGTTCGAAAATATGTTGCTTTGCAGCCTCTTGAGCCAGTGGTTTTATCAAAGAGAAGTTGGGACTTTGCCTTCAGAGACATGGAGTTACCTCTGCTAACTTGGAAGGAACAGGAGCCAGTTAGGTCGGTTGCTAGGGCTTTGTTTTCTGCAGATGTTACAGAAATTCAGATATCTTCCTCATCAACTGCAACACTCATTAAACCTAGGAGGCCTCGCAACACATTGGCGCCTACTCCCATTGTGAACACCTTTGTTCGAAGATGTACCGGGAGCTCGGCCCAACGTGATGGGTTCAAGCCCACCTTTCAGGAGCTAACTCTGCAGCCCAAAAGGAACAAGCCCAGAGCAAAGCCTTTCACTGCTGAGATGCCAAACGACCCAGCCCAAGAGGAGATCTCACCAGCTACACATGTCAGTCATCTGCAAGAAATTGGGAGAGAGCTGGAGATTGATGCTTAGCTCCTATCTTTGGATGCTCTTATGGTGGCTCCACCTCATGCTGATGCCTCTAATGCAAATGCATAGTGTGGTATTTTAATCCTAGGTCTGGCAAGCCCATGAATTTGCTCTTCATCTGTCCTTTGCTGGTTACTCTGTCATGCAAACTTTATTGTAATAATGCTGGGTCAGACTGTTATGTGCTCTTTTGTTCATATGGCATTGTGTGTTGTATGCTTTGTGGACCTTATTATATTATGTTTTAATGAGTAACCTTTGTAGAAATTGGAATGCTATGTGCTGGAGTGTTAGAGATTTAAATTTTGAGGCTAGGCAAAGGGCAGTCAGGCAAAAAATTGATGAAAGTCAGTGTGCTATTGCATGTTTGTAGGAAACCAAATGCTCCTCTTTTGATTCTAGGTCTATTAAAAGTTTCTGCCCTAAGAGATTAGACAACTTTGCTTGCTCTCCTTCCATGGGAGCCTCTGGGGGAATTCTTGTGGTCCGGAACTCCTCAATTTTTATTGGAACATTAATAGAGGTTCAACAATTAGCAGTAGTTGTTGAGTTTGTGTCCAGACAGAACAATGATAAATGGACTTTGGTTGCTGTTTATGGGCCCTGTCAGGGTCAAGCCAGAGATAATTTTGTCACTTGGCTCTAAAATCTGTGTATTTCTGTTAATGAGAATTGGTTGCTATTAGGGGACTTTAATTTCATTAGGTCCATAGATAACAGGAATGTACCTGGTGGGGACCTAAATGACATGTTCATTTTTAATGAGATAATTGGGCATTTGGGCCTTCTTGAGTTGCCCATCAAGGGAAGATCTTTCACTTGGTCCAATATGCAAGACAACCTACTTCTTGAGCTATTAGACTGGTTTTTCACTTCAGTAGACTATATCTCTGATTACCCTATGACTGAAGTGCTCCCCTGGCTAGGACTGCATCTGATCATGTCCCCTGTGTTGTCACAATCAAAATAGCCATCCCTAAGTTAAATCTCTTTAGGTTTGAGAACTATTGGTTGGAGCTGGAAGGTTTTATGGATTGTGTTGCTAGGTCTTGGAGAATACCTTCTAGGAGAGGGCACATAACTGCTAGAATTGCAGATAAGTTTAAGTCTCTCAGAATGTGTCTGAAAAGATGGCAAATGAATGTATCTAAGTTGAATCTCCTGATTGGTAAATGTAATCATGTTATTTTTCTTCTGGATGAATTAGAGGAGTGGAGGCCTCTGTTTATTCAGGAGCTTAATTTCAGAAGAATTGTCAAAGTGCACATGGAGAAATGGTTACATTTACAATTCCTTTATTGGAATAAAAGGTGCACTATCAAATACATTAAGGTGGGAGGGGAAAATACAAAGTTTTTCCATGCCATGACCACTGAAAGGCACATGACGAACTCTATTGCAAGTCTAAAATTACTCGATGGTACTTTAGTCAATGACCATTCTCAAATGGAAGGAATCATTTGGAATTGTTTTAAAAATAGGATGGGTACCTCAAGAGGCATTTTCATGGGTGTTGACCTCCCTGCTCTCATCACTCCTGTAGAAGGCCTTGACAATCTCACCAAACCTTTTGAAAAGGATGAAGTGGTTAAGCATATTCCTGTGGATAAATCTCCAGGCCCTGATGGTTTTAATGGCCTATTCTTCAAAAAATGCTGGCATATAATCTCTCAAGATTTTTATGAGTTAGCTCAGGATTTCTTTGAGGGCTCTGCTATCTTGGAAAATATTAATGATTCTTACATTACTATTGTACCTAAAAAGCCCACACCTACGGAGGCTGGCGATTATAGGCCTATTTCTCTTAATAGTATGGGTCTGAAGTTTCTTTCTAAAATGGCGGCAAATAGGTTTCAAGAGGTGATCTTGCAGTTCATTCACAAGAACCAATATGGTTTTATCAACAGCAGAACAATTCAGGATTGTTTAGGCTGGACCTATGGGTACCTGCATTAGTGTCATCAATCTAGGAGGCCAATTGTAATCCTTAAGTTAGATTTTGAAAAGGCTTTTGAATCATTGGAACATGAAGCTATTTTCAGATTCTTAGGCACAAAGGTTTTAATGAGAAATTTATTCTCTGGATGAAGCAGCTGCTGGGCACTGGTACCTCTTCAGTTCTTCTTAATGGTGTCCCTGGGAGGAAGTTTGTTTGCAAAAAGGGGGTCAGACAGGGTGATCCTGTCTCTCCACTTCTCTTTGTTATTACTCTAGATCTTTTACAATCAGTCATTAATGACATGTTCAGAAGAGGAATTCTGCATTTTCCTATCCCTTTCCATGACCAGGATTACCCAGTGATCCAATATGCAGAGGATACCTTAATTATCTTACATGCTGATAGGGTACAACTTTTGGCTTTGAAAGATATGCTCCAAGTGTTTGCTCAGTCAACTGGCCTTGATGTCAACTATCACAAATCCTTTCTCATTCCCATAAATGTTGACCCTTTGGTGATGAGTGATCTAGCTGTTGCTTTTGGTTGCCAGATTAAAAAAATGCCCTTCACTTATCTTGGGCTGCCAGGGGGAACCACAAGGCCCAAAATGGTGGACTTTATGCCTCTTGTGGATTGTATGGAAAGAAGAATGACTGCTAGCTCCTCTTTCCTCAACCAAGGGGAGAGACTACAATTTTTGAACTCTGCATTGTCTTCCATGCCCATTTTCTTTATGTGCAGTTTGGCTATTTCTCCTGGAATCCTCAAGCAGTTAGAGATAATTCATAGGAAGTGTTTATTGAGAAAGCATAGAGATGAGCCAGCCCCCTCCCTTGCTGCTTGGGAGCTTATTTGCAGGCCAAAAAACAAGGGTGGACTTGGTATTCTCAATTTTGGGGTGCAAAATGTTGCCTTGCTCCTAAAGCATGCTAGTAACTTCCTCAATAGAAAGGATATTCCTTGGGTGTCTCTCATTTGGGACTCTTATTACCATGGTAGGGTGCCTCGAGGAACTTCTGCCTATGGCTCTTTCTGGTGGAAGGATATTTTCAGGGTTATACTGACTTTTAGAGAATGTTCTTGGGTTCAGATTAATGATGGTGACACTGCTCTATTTTGGTCAGACAACTGGAATATTGGTGATGAGGTTTCTCCACTCCAATCAAGATATCCTAGGTTATTTTCATATGTTAAAGACCCATGGATTTCAGTCAAGGAGTTTTTCAGTTCTCAGGATATTCTCCAGCATTTTCATCTCCCTCTGTCTGCTCAGGCATTTGGGGAGTTGGGCATGATCCAATCTATGATGGGTTCTCACAACAGAACATCTGGCACCAAGGATGTGTGGTTTTGGCAGAACTCCTCCAAGCAGTATAGGCCCAAGATGTTTTACCCCCACAATTTCTAGTCTGAAACCTTTAATCCTTTGCTTTGTTGGATATGGAAATCCTCCTATACTCTCAAGATTAAGGTGCTTGCTTGGATGCTCATCATGGACATGCTGAATACAAAGGATATGGTGGAAAGAAGACATTGGCACATGGAGGATGGTGTGCATTGTAGACTCTGCCCCTTGCAGGTTCAAGAGACCAGGGATCATCTCTTCTTCAACTGCAATTTCAGTGTTAGAGTCTGGAATTATTTACAGATTGATTGGCCTACTGGAGATTCTATTTCTGATTTGGTTATTCAGGCTAGGAATGGTTTTGATAAACCTTTTTTCTCTAAAGTGGTGTTCACTGCATGTTGGAACATCTGGATCAATAGAAATGCCAAGGTTTTCATAAATGAGAGGGCTAGATTTAGTAAGTGGTTAGGTGCTTTTAGGCATGATATTTCTTTGTTACAACATAGGATTAAATCTTCCTACAAGGATAACCTTCTCAAGTGGATCTCCTTCCTTCCCCCTTAAGGCTTAGTGTAGTAAGGCTTTTCTGCCCCCCCCCCCCTCTCTTTAGTCTAACTTTTTCTCTTGGTTACCCCTTGTAATCAGTTTATTGTATTTGTTCCTTTTGATTAATATATTTTGCTATGTTGTGGGGATTTACCCCACAGTTCTGAGTCAAAAAAATCTAGCCATTTTCCAATTTTAAGTCTTGGCAGATTTTTTAGCAACTTAGCATAAGTCAAGCAATCAGCCTACACATGCAAGTATAAGAGTATAGCAGCGGAATATAAATCATTGCACATGAAGGTAAAGGGAGGAGTTTATAGGGAGCAAACGCAATGTAGACATTGAGATTTTTGGTGTGGTTCCGATAGGTGGTGCTATCATACATCCACGTTGATGGAGACTTCAACCCATGAAGGGTAACGGTTGCGCGCATCCACGCAGGGCTCCACCCACAAAGGGTCCATGAAGAAGCAACCTTGTCTATCCCACCATGGCCATCGCCCACGAAGGACTTGCCTCACTTAGGTAGATCTTCACGAAGTAGGCGATCTCCATGTCCTTACAAACTCCTTGGTTCAACTCCACAATCTTGACGGAGGTTCCCAAGTGACACCTAACCAATCTAGGAGACACCACACTCCAAAAGGTAATAGATGGTGTGTTGATGATGAACTCCTTGTTCTTGTGCTTCAAATAATAGTCTCCCCAACACTCAACTCTCTCTCATGGATTTGGATTTGGTGGAAATATGATATGAGTGGAAAGCAACTTGGGGAAGGCTAGAGATCAAGATTCTTGTGGTTGGATTGGAATATCTTGGTCTCAACACATGAGTAGGTGGTTATTTCTCAGAAAATGAATGGTAGAAGTGTAGGCATGTTCTGATGGCTCTCTCAATGAATGAAGAGTAGGTGGAGGGGTATAAGTAGCCTCCACACAATATCTAACCATTACCCAAAATTTACCAAACTCGGTGGGACCGAATCATGAAACTCGGTCAGGCCGATTTAGTTCAAAATGTGAACGTTAGGATTTTTGGTGGGACCGACATGTCAACTCGGTGGGACCGATTTCATTAGGGTTAGGGCATAACGTAATCTTGCTGAGACCGATCACATAAACTCGATGAGACCGATTTCAATAATAGGCAAACAGAGAGTTGGTCAGGCAAACTCGGTGGGACCGATCGCTCATTTTGGTGAGACTGAAACATTACGAAAAGGAAAGAGAGAGTTTGCATTGTAAAATCGGTGGGACCGACTGCTCATCTCGGTTAGACCGAAATGTTACAAAGGGAAATAGAGAGTTTGCAATCCCATCTCGGTAAGACCGAGATCCCTACCAGTGAGACCGAACTAATTAGGGTTTCTCACAATGGCTATCTCAAATGAACTCGGTGGCTCCGGATAGATCAAATTAGTGGGCCGAGTTTGACTTTTGGTTTGGGACATATGTGGATATGAGAATGTGGTTGATGGCTTTTGGAGCATATCACTAAGCATTTTGAGCAAGCAAGCCATTAAGCAACACCTCATCCCCTTTTAATAATATTGGCTTTTCCTATGGACTCAATGTGATCTTGGATCACTAAAATGAAAAGGTAGAGTCTTGAGCTTTAGCCAATATGTGTCCTTAGCATTTTGAGTGGTCCACATTCCTAGTCCATGCCATGCCAATCATTGAACTTTCTGAAATGATCATCTTGAAAGAGCATTAATTCAATGAGCTATATGTTGTTAGGCATTACCAAAACCACCTAGGGACAGTTGCACTTTCAGAGTCACTGACACACGGGTCCCAGCGTCAGGTTTGACATGTACCGCCAGTTGACCTGCTGACGTCGCGGCTACGCCGTGCTGACGCAGTTAACAATTTTTTGATTAAAAACAATCCAGGAAATTTTAGAAAATGTTTAAAACTTCAAAAATTCATAGAAATTAAACTGTAACTCAGAATGAAATATTCTATATATGAAAAATTATCAGAAAAATATGAGGAATCTGTTTATGGAGTTTTAATGCATGTTGGAACAACTTATAGTTGCTGTATTGGACAAACCAAATAAATGGCATTTGAATTTTCACATATGGAGTTTGAATTTGAACCTTGGGTTCAAACCAACTTCATTTAAATCCTTGCTAGTTGCATTAGCTCAAACCATATCATGCTGCCTTGTTATAATCATGCATCATATTGTTGCATTGCATTGATTGTGTTCCTTCTCTGTTGCCGGTGTTTGTCCCCTCTCAATAGACGTTCGTTCCGATGATGAATTTGATGACACCGATGAAGAGCTATTACTATCTTGAGAAGTGCCAGGCAAGCAAACCCCCTTTGAGCATTCTGATACAATCCCACTCTCTTGCTCTTCTTCTCTTTTACTGCATTAGGACAACAATGATTCAACTGTTACATGTTGCGGTAGTTGAACCGATTCCTCTGCATGATCTATCTTTGCCAAAGTAATTAGTAAAAGCCCACTAGCATGACTAGGAGTTGTTTGAGCCATGATATTCCTACTCATTCATGCTTTCTTGTTATGCCTACTATGCTTAGAGTTGTGTCGGGTCTGATTCATCTGGGATGTATTGGAATGGTGACGAACATGTCCTACTATTGAGAGCTAAGTGTGTGAACACGATTTGGTAAAGGTAGCGATGAGAGGCCATGTAGGAGTACATGGTGGGTTGTCTCATTGAAACCGTCCCCAGGAACTGAGTTCTGTGTTTGTGATCCAAGACAGTTACTACCACACATTGGTTTCCGGTACGTCGACCCCTCTTGGCTTATTAATCACCCCGATCTCTGTCCAGGAGTTGCAACTAGTTTCTGGTGTTTGTAGGTTTTGTTAGTAGTCTACCAAGGGCCAGTTCTTTTGGGCGATTCTCCGAGAATCGCCCCCCTCCCTAGCTTCTTCCAGAATCACCACTATATATATATATATATATATATATATATATATATATTACAATCCTATCTAGTTATGGTCTAATTAGCTAGGATTGTAAAAAAATATGAAGTGACAATTCTAGGAGAAGCTGGGGAGGGGGCGATTCTGGGAGAATCGCCTAAAAGAACTGGCCCCAAGTGGCACCTGACCAGGTGGGCTTGGGATAGACTAGGCACCGTGGCCTGGTGTACCAAGTGGCACCCGTTTGGTGGGCTTGGGAACCCTGCACACATCGTTGGGGCTATAGTGGAAACCCCAGCCAGATTTCCTTGCGGATGGAACCTGAATAGGCGATAAACCTCGACTATAGACTTGTGTGGTTAGTTAGGTCGTGGCCGACACCCTCGCTAGACATCCGCTTGAAGGTTGTCGAGTACATGTCGTGTAAACGACGATAAGTGGTGAGAGCGTGTGTGAAGAAGTACACCCTTGCAGGGTAATATGATCTATTCAAATAGCCGTGTCCGCAGATATGGACTACTCGGAACGCTTACATTGTTCATAGATAACTTGAAGTGGATACTCTAAAATGCACAAGATAAGCATGAGCGCTATGGATGGCCTTCTCGTAAGGAGACGGGAGCGGATCCATAGTGGTGTATTGATATAGTGAATATGTGGACTCGTGTGCGCCACCTAAAAGAGTTACCAATGGTCATAGTATAGGATAGGCACTGAGTCAAAGCCGGCTTGCTGTAGTTAAACTCCACCACCCCTTTGTTGATACTGATGCATATGTAGCTAGATCTGATGTAAGTCTTGTTGGGTACATTTGTACTCATATTTGCTTAATTTATGTTTTGCATAGGAGACTTCGGTCTCACTAGTAGTTTCGCGTGGACTTCGACGTTTAGCTTGTTACCTCAGCTACGATCTTGTACCCTTGGGAGGGTATTGTAGATAGTCAAGCATCTCAGCCTTTTTCATTTGTACTTGTCTGTACTCAGACATGTTATGCTTTCATTGCTTGTATGCTCTATATGTTGGGTCATGCGACCCATGTTTGTAAAAAGTGTTATGTGTCTCTTCTGGTCCTTTATCTATATGAGTTGTTGAGTTAGGTTGTGATGCCATGTTGTACATCACATACTTGCATGTTATGTGTACGTGTAACGTGTATTGCTATGTGTGGGATTCGACACCTAGTTGTTTATTCTTGGTAGTGTCTCTTATGGGGAAATGTCTCCTAGTGTCATGGTTCTATGTCTGACAGTAGAATGGGGGGTAGGTATGAGGAGGCAAGATCCTAGCTACGGTGAAGTTGTGCACGCAAGATTTACGAGTTCAGGACATTCTCGGAGGAAGTAACAGCCCTACGTGTCGGTGCCCGGAGGCTGGTTGATTGGATTATGCGTGAAGTTACAGGGGGTGCGAACCCTTGTCCGAGAGGAGGGGGTGGCTTATATAGAGTGCACCAGGACCCCAGCCATCCCCTGTTACATAGAGTTCAATGTACATAAAGAGGAGACGTTACTGGTAAGGTCAGCATTAAAGTGATATAAATTATCCTTAAGACTACGAAGTGAACGCCTGACCGTTGCCATCCAGAGTGACCTTAGAGCTTCTGTACTTTGAGTGGTTTCTAATGTGGTCGAATGATTATATCCTGGTCGAATAGAATTGGGTAGTCCGAGTGGAACTCATGGTCGAGTGGGTTGCTTCCTGAGGTGATTTCAGTCGGTAGAATTTGATGTCCTTTGAATGTCTTTGACTGTAGGGCAGTGTCCTTGGGAAGGGTGCTTAGATCAGGTCTATTGCCCTACCCTAGGTACGTGTCATCGTCATTAGCCCCCGAATGGTTCTGGGTCTGAGCGGAGATGGAGTTGAAGATGGTTCCGACTCAATGTTCATGCTTCAGAAGCATTTTACTTGGATTGGTGAACCATGCAGAAATTCTGACTTCATTTCCCGTCACCTTGAGCTGTTCAAAGGTTGTCGAGTAAACTTTTGCTGATAAGCTTCGAATGTTGATATGACATAAAATCTTCAGCACGGTCGACAATGTTGCCGTCCCCGGATCTCGCGGGATTCGAAATCTGGGGAAGCGCGCGGGACGGAGAGAGCCGCAGTAAGCGGGGCGGATTAGGCAGGGGCACCTTGATTCTCGCACCACCTTTTTCGCCATGTATCGAGCACGCGACTATTGCGGGATTTCACAGGACTGCTTGGGTCCACAAGTCAGTCACTCGGGGAATAGGACCATATAAGGCGTCCGGGCCGGTGTCTTTGCACAATGCGCCCCATGTTCCCCCTTCTTCCTCTGCTTCTCCACTGCATCCGCCTCCGCCCTCGGCGCCGCCACCTAGTCCGAGCTCAACTTGCTGCAATGGGGAACGACAAGACGGCGACACTGGAGCATGCAAAGAAGGTGACGACGGAGGCAAAGGGGAAGAAGACGAGCCAGGGAGGGTCGTCGTCGAGAACTGGCCTGCCGCCCAGCTGGATCCAGGGCGACTGGATCCAGTTGATTATCCAGCGAGAAGATATGGATGATTTGGCTAAGGGGGGACTGATTCCCCATGATTCTTGGCGGCTTCCAGAGGACGAGACCGAGCCGTGACCGCAGGAGGGTGAGTGTATCCTTCTTGCGACCCATGTCGACCGCAGTTTCTATTTGCCTCCCCATCCTTTCTTCCGGGGTTTATTGAACTTTTTTGGAGCCCAACTTCATCACTTTTCTCCCAACACCATCACATACCTTGCTACATATGTGTCGATGTGTGAGAACTTCCTAGGCTGTCGACCGCGCTCGGGTCTCTTCAAACACATTTTCACTTGTCGTTCTCAGTCTATAAAAAAGGCCATCCAAGTGATGAGAGGACACACGTGATCCAGATGTGTGGAGTTCTAGGGATCCAGATGAGGAATAAAAGCACTTTCCCTGCTATGATTCTCCACGAGTCAGTCAGAGGGTGGCAGTCGGCCTGGTTCTATTGTAAGGACCAACCGACCCCGGGTCAGTCGACTGGCCTTCCCCCATTTTCCATAGGACAAGTTGAGAAGCCTTCTCCCTTGAGAGTGACTCCAGCTGAGAATGTGGAGGTGAATATGTTGGTTGAGCGAGTAGTCCAACTTGTCTATGACGGTGTGACTAGCATGGACTTGCTAGAGGTGTTCCTTAGTCGACGCATCCAGCCACTCCAAGCCCGTTACCATCCAATGTGGATGTATTCGGGTATTGAAGACAGCACTCGAATCCACCCGGAGGAAGTTGATGAGAAGACGGTGGCACAATGGCCGCAAGGTATTACTGGCAACAAAGACAACCCCAGGGGGTCTAGGAGGATTCCTCCACTCGACAACACCAACGAACCCAACAAGGTCTGACTCCTTTCTTCCGAGTGTCTTTTTTTTTGACATGTATTTGTTCTTGAAACCGATTGATATCCACTCGACTCTGTGCCTTGCAGATCTACACTGAGATGTATTTTATGCCCAACGGAGAGTAGGAGTAGGAGGGAGAGGCGAGCGGAGGTGACAGTGGCGACTGGCATTCTGACGGAGGAGGAGACAAGGAAAGTGAAGACTGGAGCAGTGGTGAGGAGGTCGACTCTCCACCTCGCACGGAAAGATGCTCCAAGCAGAGGCAGACCCAGCAAGTGTTCGTGGCAAAGCAACTCCACCAACTGGACAGACCTCAAAGCGCACTCGAACATCTTCTCCTGTGCTGACTGAGAAAGCTCCGAAGCAGCCAAAAGTCGCGCAGTCAAAGCCCCAGAAGGCCCTGCCAAAGATTAAAGTGGCCATCCCCATCGCTTCTGGGTAATTATTTTGCGTGACCTCTTAGTTTTTGCATGACTCTGACTCGACCTTTGGTCGATTCACTTTCCTGTTTTAACCGAGTGAATTCTGAAATTCAGAGAGCTGCCTCTGGGACTTCTATTTACCAGGATGATGATGACGAGGAGATGGAAGATGCAGTCACCTCCAACGCGGGTATAACTCTTGTCATCTTGTCTTTACTTTATCAGCCATTTCGACGGTCGACTGAACTCTTGCAATTGATTGATTTGCAGCTCCACCCAATGTTATTAAACTTCCAAATGACGACGAAGATGTGCCACAGAGACCCATGGGAAGGAGCGGCAGGACTTCGAGCAGGAACGCACCAACTAGCAAGACGTCCCAGTCGACACCGGCGACGGAACCAGTGATTCAACAGTCCGGAGACATGAATTGGGCTTATGTTACTTTTGTTGTTCCGGTGTCGAGTGAACGCCCTTCATCGTCGACTACACAAGTCCTAGTTTCATCTGTCCAACACCATGCCTCGGATCCTCAAGTTGTCGCTACTGAACCACCATCTTCGCTATTCGCCACCCATCATGTTTCGGAGGACCAGGCAAGCGCTGCTACAGAAGCTATACGCCAAGCAGGCCTGATGATGGAGTGGATGAAGATAGTGCACGAGACCAGCCAAGCTGCCTATGATGCCAGTGCAGCCCTCCAAGCCAATTTCCAGGTTTGTTGGTTTCCGACTGATCTCCTATCTTGACGCTTGTTCTATTAGGATATGTTACCTGAAAACTTTTCATTGTGCATCCATTTGTTAGTCTGTACTTCGCATCTGTACACCCACTGGGTGTTTCAATTTGTGCCGAGTAGTTTTTCCAGTTGAGTCGACTAGGTTGTGTCGATTGTAACTTTCGACTAGTGGGGGAACGCAAAGTGCACCCACTGGGTGTAGTCCCCGAGGCCATCATCGAATGTGTGATTCGGCGGGGGTCTTGATAAAAATATCTTGTTATTCAGCTTCCACTCGGTCTGGCCGGACCATATCGAGTGGAACATAACCAGTGGGGGCACGCTGAGTATGGAAGGTAAAAACTTGTCGACTATAGGATTTGGGTTGTCTCTCAAGTCATCTCCTCGTTCTTCTCTCTGAACCGAGTGCTTGTTTGTTGTATATGTATATTTTTTAGAGAAAATGAGGCAGGCTCTGTCACAGAAGGACCTTGATCTTGCCGCTCAGGAGAAAACAACACTCGCTGACAAGAAGATGGCTTCACTCGGGGCGGTAGAGGAAGACAACGCCAAGCTGAAGACTGCTCTTGCCGAAGCTAATAGAGAAGTGACCCTTCTGAAGAAGGACAAAGTAGCTTTGAACGACAAGATTGAGGACATTTCTCATAAGAGAAATGACCTGGAGGCTTATCTAGGGGCACTCACCAAGAAGTTATTCCTTATGCTTGAAGGTACCTTTCCTTGTCTGACTATTTTGCTATCATTGATTCACCATAAAGCCATCGACTCATTAATTCTTTGTGGTTGTAGAATTCTGTCAAAACTTTGAGGAAGAAACTGGGCAAATCGAGACAAGCTTGGACCCCATCAATTCCCCTGTCAAGGATGAAGCTACCGTGAACGTGCTTCGACTGGAATCCCGCCTTGCCAGTGTTACAGACTACCTCGCTCGACTGAAGGTTGCGGTTTCGCGGATCGACACAACACTTTGGCCAAATGAGACACTCCAAAATGACCTCAAGTCTTTGATGACTCGACTCAATGAGATCCCTGGTCGAGTGCAGGAATGGAAGAAATCGTCTGCTCAATGTGGTGCTGATGTAGCTCTGTCTCTTGTTCGCGTCCATTGCAAGGAGGCCAAAGAAGAGAAGTTAGCAGTGATCAAGGCTGCCAACACCAAGAGACTTGACTTCCAGTCTTTTATGGAGACCTTCATTGCTGCAACTGCTCGAATTGCAGATGGAATCGACCTGGATGAGTTCGTCGAGCCTGCCAGTCCTCCTCCTGCGGAGAGAACAAACTTTTTATGATCCGATTAAATTTGCCTCGGTATGCCGAGTGGTTTTGTAACTGTTAAACTCCTTCGGGCCTGATGCCCGAGTAGTTTAATCTGCAGTCTGGAACCTCGTAGGATTTATCTGAACTTTGTTGTTTTTGAATCTCTTGACTCTGAGTGGATCTTGATTCTTTAGTCTGAATTGTTACTGACTCTATGATGCAGCTCAGTCGAGTGGACCATGAACATGGGCACTTGGTGCCATCTATAACCTGCACCTCGTCGTCCTTGCGGATCAGGATGGGGTGCACATTGTACTAGTGCCGCAGTTCTGAGGATAAGGTCGCAGTTGACCTGCACCTCGTCGTCCTTGTGGATCAGGATGTAGCGCACATTGTACTTGTGCCGCAGCTCTAAGGATAAGGTCGCAGTCGACCTACACCTCGTCATCCTTACAGATCAGGAAGGAGCGCACATTGTACTTGTGCCGCAGCTCTGAGGATAAGGTCGCAGTCGACCTGCACCTCGTCATCCTGGCGGATCAGGATGGGGCGTGTTTTAAACTTAGGCGAGTACGTGACTGCAGCTAAGCCCCCAAGTGAGAGGGTTGCTCTTCACTCGGTAGGATTTTTAAACTTAGGCGAGTACGGGACTGCAACTAAGCCCCCGAGTGAGAGGGTTGCTCTTCACTCGGTAGAATTTTTTTTAACTTAGGCAAGTACGGGACTGCAGCTAAGCCTCCAAGTGGGAGGATTGCTCTTCACTCGGTAGGATTTTTAAACTTAGGCGAGTACGGGACTATAGCTAAGCCTCCGAGTGGGACGATTGCTCTCCACTCGGTAGGATTTTTTAAACTTAGGAGAGTACGTGAATGAAGCTAAGCCTCCGAGTGGGAGGATTGCTCTCCACTCAGTAGGATTTTTTAAACTTCGGCGAGTACGTGACTGCAGCTAAGCCCCTGAGTGAGAGGCTTGCTCTCCACTCAGTAGGATTTTTTAAAGTTAGGCGAGTACGTGACTATAGCTAAGCCCTTGAGTGAGAGGCTTGCTCTCCCCTCGTTAGGATTTTTTTAAACTTAGGCGAGTTCGTGACTGCAGCTAAGCTCCCGATTGAGAGGGTTGCTCTTCACTTGGTAGGATTTTTTAAACTTAGGCAAGTTCGGGACTGCAGCTAAGCCCCCAAGTGAGAGGGTTGCTCTCCACTCGGTAGGATTTTTTAAACTTAGGCGAGTATGGGACTGCAGCTAAGCCTCCGAGTGGGGGGATTGCTCTCCACTCGGTAGGATTTTTTAAACTTAGGTGAGTACGGGACTACAGATTAGCCTCCGAGTGGGAGGGGGGATTGCTCTCCACTCGGTAGGATTTTTTAATCTTAGGCCGGATCAGATTCACAGCTAAGCCCCGAGTGAGAGGCTTGCTCTTCACTCGGTAGGATTTTGTTTTTGAAACTTAGGCGAATCGGATTCGTGGCTAAGCCACCCACTGGTGGATTTTGGACACATGTATAAGTAATAACAATCATTTAGGAGATTGTAAAACCATGTCTTTTATAAACAAACTGAAAGGTACTTCTTATTACATCTCGATAGTCTAAATGCTTAAGTCTTAAAATTGCAGAGAACCTCTGCATTCCAAGTGCGTGGCTCGTCATTCTTGTGTTCCACATCATACAGGTGGTATGCTCTGTTGTGGAGCACTTTGGTGATGATGAAGGGGCCTTCCCAGGCGGGAGCAAGCTTGTGTGGTCGTTGCTGATCCACTCGGAGAACCGGGTCCCCTTCCTGAAATGCTCGGCATCTTACGTTCCTAGCATGGAACCCACGAAGCTCTTGCTGATAAATGGTTGATCTGATCGGGGACATCTCTCTTTCTTCTTCCAAAAGATCAGCAACGTCTTATCGGGCTTGTTCTACTTCTTCCTCTGAGAAAAGCTCCACTTGCGGGGCATTATGGAGTAAATCTGTCGGTAGCACGGCTTCGGCTCCATAAACCATGAAGAAGGGAGTCCAGCCAGTTGACCGATTTGGCGTTGTTCTCAGACCCCACAGTATTGATGCTAACTCATCTACCCAGGCACCAGCCACATGCTTGAGGTCGCGCATCAATCTGGGCTTCAACCCTTGTAAGATCAAACCATTTGCGCTTTCTGCTTGTCCATTCGACTGTGGGTAAGAGACTGAAGCATAGTCGACCCGGGTGCCCTAGGAAGCACAGAAAGCTCTGAACTCATCTGAATCAAAGTTTGAACCGTTTTCTGTGATGATGCTATGTGGGACTCCATATCTAAATGTGTAGGATCGAAAGTGTGTCTAGAGGGGGGTGATTAGACTACTTGGCCAATTAAAAATCTATCCTTTTCCCAATTTTAGTCTTTGGCAGATTTTATCTATCTTAGCAAAAGTCAAGCAATCTTAACACAATTCAAGCAAGCATGCAAAGAGTCTATGAGCAGCTGAAAGTAAAGCATGCAACTTGCAAGAATGTAAAGGGAAGGGTTTGGAGAATTCAAACGCAATTGGAGACACGGATGTTTTTGCCGTGGTTCCGATAGGTGGTGCTATCGTACATCCACGTTGATGGAGACTTCAACCCACGAAGGGTAACGGTTACGCGAGTCCACGGAGGGCTCCACCCACGAAGGGTCCACGAAGAAGCAACCTTGTCTATCCCATCATGGCCATCACCCACAAAGGACTTTCCGCACTACCGGTAGATCTTCACGAAGTAGGCGATCTCCTTGCCCTTACAAACTCCTTGGTTCAACTCCACAATCTTTGTCGAAGGCTCCCAAGTGACACCTAGCCAATCTAGGAGACACCACTCTCCAAGAAGTAACAAATGGTGTGTTGATGATGAACACCTTGCTCTTGTGCTTCTAATGATAGTCTCCCCAACACTCAACTCTCTCTCACAGGATATGGATTTGGTGGAAAGAAGACTTGAGTGGAAAGCAATTTGGGAAGGCTAGAGATCAAGATTCATATGGTGGGAATGGAATATCTTGGCCTCAACACATGAGTAGGTGGTTCTCTCTCAGAAAATGTGTATTGGAAGTGTAGGTATGTTCTGATGGCTCTCTCTACGAATGAAGAGTGGGTGGAGGGGTATATATAGCCTCCACACAAAAACTAACCGTTACACACAATTTACCAATCTAGGTGAGACCGAATTGAGAAACTCGGTCGGACCGATTTAGCAAACCTAGTGACCGTTAGGATTTTCAGTGGGACTGAGATGCAACTCGGTGGGACCGATATGGTTAGGGTTAGGCATAACGTAATCTCGGTGTGACCGATTACACAAACTCGTTGGGACCGATTTTGGTAATAAGCTAACCATAGAGTTGGTCAGGTAAACTCGGTGGGACCGATCGCTCATTTTGGTGGGACCCAAATGTTACAAAAGGGAAACAGAGAGTTTACATTGCAATCTCGGTGGGACCCATCGCTCATCTCGGTAGGACCGAAATGTTACGAAGGGAAACAGAGAGATTACAACCCCATCTCGGTGTGACCGAGATCCCTATCGGTGAGACCGATTTGCCTAGGGTTTGTGGCAGTGGCTATGACATCTGAACTCGGTGGCACCGGATAGGAAGAATCAGTGGGGCCGAGTTTGACTTTTGGTTTAGGTCATATGTGGATGTGGGAAGGCAGTTGAGGGTTTTTGGAGCATATCACTAAGCACTATGAAGTAAGAACCTCATCAAGCAACACCTCATCCCTCCTTGATAGTATTGGCTTTTCTAATAGACTCAATGTGATCCTGGATCACTAAAATATAAAATGTAGAGTCTTGAGCTTTGAGCTTGAGCCAATCTTTTTGTCCTTAGTATTTTGAGGGGTCCACTTATCTTATCCATGCCATGCCATTCATTGAGCTTTTCCTGAAATATTAATCTTGGAATAGCATTAGCTCAATGAGCTATTTGTTGTTAGGAATTACCAAAAGCACCTAGGGATAGTTGCACTTTCAATCTCCCCCTTTTTGGTAATTGATGACAACATATAGATCAAAGCTTCGACGAATGATAATAAGAGTGAAAAACATTGTCGCTTTGAGAAGTATGTGAAAAGCAAGAGCTCCCCCTAAATTTGTGCATAGTTTATGATTTGCTTTGGACTGCAAATGCATAGAGAATTAGGCTCATGGGTTACTCTTCCATGTCACATACATCTTGGTGGAGCGCTCAAAATGATAATAATTAAATACATGCACTCATCACCAAGCAAAGTGATTGGTCATATAGGTATAAAATGATAATGTCATCCAACAAGCATTAATGTAGCATATGATTAAACACACATGATCATCCAAGTATCACGCAGACAGAAAGTATCTCAATCAAGAAAATAAAGTTCAACCACCAAAGCAAGAGAGAATAAAAAAGCAACACTCTCTCTCGAAGCCTATGATCTATACATTTTTCTCCCCCTTTGGCAACAAGTTACCAAAAAGTTCCTAGAAAATGCATAGCACTAAATAGTCTCTCAGGCTTGGTCTTCAGGTGGTGGTGTCCGGATAACTCCAAGAACGAAGGCTTCAGTCAATGTAGATGGAGCTGATGGAGTAGGTGCTGGAGCTGGTGGCACTGAAGTTGTAGCTGGTGCAGATGATGTGGCTCTGGTGTCTGTTACTGGCACTGCAGCAGACCTCTGAGCTCTAGGCACTCTGGAAAATGCATCAGTGGTTGTCTTGCCCTTCCTCTCCTGCATATCATCCTGAAGTTGCTCCACAACAGACTGGATCTTAGTTACCTTCACATCCATGTCATATAACTTCTGCACTATGATCCTTTCCAAGCTCTCCTGGTTTTGAGTCAGGGTGGCCATCCCTTTCTCAATCCTTAGAGTGGATGCAATCAAGTAGCCGAGCTGATCTTGCTTGCTATTCAGAAGATACTGAGATGCCTCTTCCATGGTTGGCATCTTTGCATCTTTCTCAGCCTTTGCCTTCTCCCTCTTCGCTTGAACGTGCACAGAAGATGGTTCATCCTCATTTATAACCACTTGGTTGTCCTCAAAGTCTGGATAGATAGGCATGTGCTCCTTGTCCAACAAGTATGTGCCAGTGCCCATCTTGGAGTTAATCAACTCCTGGATCTATGGTGCATACCCACAGCTTCTCTTTTGGTCAGCAGCTGTCCTCTTGATAGTTTCAACTATAAGACTCATGACCTTGAACTTTTGTGGGACATCAAGTATATGTAGCAGATTGATGGAGTGGCCTCTGATCATTCTGTGATCACCAGACTTGGGCAGAAGAGTGTGCCTGGGAATCCAATTGATAGTAGGCAGTCATGACAGTAGGTGTTTCACTGATCCAAATTGGTGAGTCTCAAGATCTGCATCAGGAATCTCCTTGTACATGCTAGCCATGGAGTTGTGATCCTTCTTCTTCTTGGCATAGACATCCAAGTCATCCTCATTCTCCTCAGGAGCATTGATCCATTGAGCCCATTCTGCTACTGTTGACTGGTATCTAGTGCCTTCAGACATCCAGACTATCTTGCCATCTGGGTAGAAGTGAGCTGTGGAGTAGAACTGCATGATAAGCTCATCATTCCACTTTGTGAGCTTCTGAGCCACAAACTCATCAACTCCACAAGCCTTGAAACTGTTAGATACTCCTGGAAAATGTTCTTCATTCTCCTTGATGTACTCCCAGTTGACCCATCTCATGTCACATACTATTGGTTTCTTGTCAAGCAACACTGTCTCATAAAAATCCTGCTGTTCTTTGGTATGGAACCTGTAGTCCACAGCAGTTCTCCTTCTGGTGGCATATGGATCTGACTCTCTCCATAGCCTCAATCTTGAGTCCTTCCTGATCTTCATGTTTTCTGCTACAGGATGAGCATCATTATGATCTGGAATTTTTGGCTTTAACTTCCTCAAAACATGTGTCTCATCATCTTCTTCTTCAGCAACAGTTTCAGGCACTGGGGCCTTGTTTTTCTCAGCAGCTGGAATGTTCCTGGTACTCCTCTTTGGTGCAGATTTGGGTTTTGGAGCAGCTGGCTTAGAAGTTCCTTTGGGCTTAGATTGAGCAGCCCCAGATCTTATGGCATCTCCCATAAGCTTTTGAGCTTTGGGTGCTGGTGTTGTATCCTCTTCCTCTTCTTCAGAGTCTTTCATGATTGAGGATCTCCCAAGCACTCTGGCAGTGGTCTTCTTGACCCTCTCTTTCCTCTTCTTCCCTTCTGCAACAGCCTCTTTGGGTTCAGATTCCAAAGGTACTTGAGTAGAGGCTCTGGCTTTAGACATGGGAATTCTCTTTGCAGGTAATTTGGTCTTCATACCAGGCTTAGTTGCAGCAGCAGTGCTATATTCCTTTTTAACCACTTTCTTCTTGGAAGTGGCCTCATCCTCAACTGCCACATAGTCTTCATCCTCAGATTCAGAAGTTTTCTTCTTTCTGGCCCTCGTGGTAGCCTTTGGCAGATTGCTTGGTGTGCTCCTGCTGCCATCATCTGAGCAACTAGAGGGACTAGTGCCCTCACTCAAGTGAACCTGCTCCTCTGACTTGTTCTGGCTGTCACTTTGATCAGACATATTGCAATCTCTGACAACTGACCATGTGAATAGATTATAGATGATGTAGAGTGGATGGGCATCATAAAATACAGAGGTTTTGCAAAAGAATGAATCAAAAACTTAGTTTTAGTTTTCCTTAGAAAGCAATTCGGATCAACCGATTTGTAAACTCGGTGATACCGAAGCAGCTTTTGGAACCTAAACTAGTGCACTCGGTCAGACCGAGTCACAGTTTGGTGGCACCGAGACTGCTAGGGTTTCACAAAGTCCTGAACTCGGTCACACCAATTTTCAACTCTCGGTCAGACCAAGAATCGCATGTGCAATGGCCTGAGCCGAATCGGTGGTACCGAGTTTCACAACTCAGTTGGTCCGAGATGGTTTCGGCGGAAACCTAACCCTAAATTTTCAAATCATCTCTAATCTACAGAGTGTTTTGACTGGATAAGATAGTTTCAATCGTGGCAAGATTCATGGCGAACACAATGTGCTAGGAATCAGATAAGGATAGCATAGTGATCAAGTTCATACCCTAGTTCGGCGATGAACTCGCTATGGCGGGAACGGTGGGGATGATTCCCGTTGACGGCGGCGGAGACCAACGGCAGGAGGCAACTGGCGACGAGGAGGACGATCCGGAGACCCTGGAGGCAGAGCGGGCTAAGTTCGGAGAAAATTTCCAAAATTTTGCCCGTGGGTATATATAGCCCGACCCTGTCGGTGTGACCGAGTGGAACAACTCGGTGGCACCGAGATGCATAACTGCAAGTAGTTGCTGCAACTCGGTGTGACCGAAAAGTTCAAATTGGTTGCACCGAGATTGAAAACCTAGATCGACTTAGTGATCTAGGTATGACCGAAATGGGTGAATCGGTCAGACCGAAATGCACAAAGAAGTTTTGGAAGTTTAAGTCTATGACGAATCGGGGACTCCGAGTGCTCCTCACATAGAGTGGTTCGAATCTGACTTGATCAAATTTTGTGATGTAGCATGAATAGAGTTTGAGACGAGAAAAGCATAGATAGCTAGAGAAGGTTCTTAGGCATTCTTGTCCATCCACTTGGCCAAAAGAAAAGGAAACCAATCAATCAAAACAACAAGTGGATGTCCTCAAATGAGTAAATTATGCAACCAACATGCTCACACAACAAAATGACAAATGAAATATGTGGCAAAGCATGCACAAATAATTCTAGCATCTATCAAGCAATTGGTGATAGCTAGGTCATCTATATATGAGTATATTAACTTAGGAGTCAAATGAGAACATTTGATCACAGGTCATACTCATCGTTTAAGCACAAGTGGGGTTACCACTTTTACATAAAGTGTTGTTGTGTTCACACCATTAGAGCTGCTTTAACTCAATTGTTAGAGAAAAGCTCCCCCTAGATGTGAGATCCCCCCTAAGAGGGATGAACTAACCTTGGGTTTTGTCGATGATGACTTCATGTAGATGTTGAAGATGTGGATGCTCTAAGTTGATGTAGATCATTCGGAGCTATCCTTTAGAGTGAGTTGCACTTTCAATACCTACACGGGTTAGTCCCACAAGGAACAAACAAGGATATCCATAGACATGGAGTGATGCACACACTAGATGGTGTCTATGAAAGCTTTAGGTTACCTTGTCCCGTGTCTTACCAACAAGAGGGTTTGTGACTCCTTGAACTAGTGCAAGATGTGTAAGTTGATTGCACTCGTTCTTTGCCAAAATGATAAGAGTGAAGTATGTTGGCGGAGTCACCCTCAAGAACTCTCTAGTTCTTCTTCTTCGGGATCCACACCATCTTGATGGGAATCCTCGGAGTTGTAGTTGTACTTGATAAAGTGGAACTTGATGTAGTCTTGGGAACCCACTTGACCAAGGCCTTAGGAGCTTCTTCAAATGCATTAATTTCCTCTTGAAGCTTGTACTTGCCTTTTTGCTTGTGGTCTTGTGGTGGAAGATCATCTTGAGCTTGTGTCCCTTTGGAAGAAGTAGGATCATACTTCTCCTGTTGAGAAACAAACTTCGTCTTGAGGTATTGATCTTATTCCCACTCAACTCCATTGGCATTGAACTTTCGTTCAAAACCAATACCTTGATTCTTCCGGTGCCTTCCTTGCTTGCATACAATTTCCTCAAATTGCTTAGTCCCGGCAAGGCTCTTGTAAACACCTTTCTCTATGATTCCCTTCAATAAGCTATTTTCTTGCTCAAGTGTAACTTGGCTAAGAGAATCATTAGTGGAATCAAGAGAACTACTAGAAGCAACAATATTGGATTTAGCATGATTATTCTTACTACTAGAGGAAGAATCTTTCTTGTTCTTGTTACTAGACTTGACTTGAGGCATGTAAGTGGATAAGAGTAAACGCTTGGCAATGTAAGAAGAACTTTTCTTGCAAAGATCATCATTGATTGCCTTTAAGAACTCATGCTCTTGCTCAAGATTGAGCTTCTCAAAACGTAATTTCTCATGAGTCCTTAAAAGTTCTCGATGATCTCTTAAGATAGTTTCATGAGCTAACTTAAGAGTGTTTAGTTATTTAGTTAGAGACTCAATCTTCTCCTTATCATTGTCATTTGTTTCATCTTGATTAGCATGATTAATTGACGTTTCATCATAGTATTCATCAGTATAGTTGTCAATAAGTAAATCATCATCACCTAACAAGTCATCTTCATCACTATTGAAATCAACATACTCGGGTGTGATACCTTTGGACCTTTGGCCATGAAGCATCTTCCAATTCCTTCATTTGGTGAATCAAATATGGCGTAGGAGTTGGTTGACACAAGTGCTAGACCGGCAACACCTTCAACTTGAGTATATTCGGAGTAGGAGTGATAGCTTCTCTCGGAGTCATTGTCGGAGTCAGAGCCGGATACCCATTCACCAACATGAGCTTGATGTCTTCGTTTTGTGTAGCTCCTTGATGACTTGTCCTTCCTTTCTGAATCCTTGCTTCTCTGAGAGGGTCTTTGAGGGAGTCCTGGATTAGGGGGTGTCCGGATAGCCGGACTATAACCTTTGGCCGGACTCTCGGACTATGAAGATACAAGATTGAAGACTTCGTCTCATGTCCGGATGGGACTTTCCTTGGCGTGGAAGGCAAGCTTGGAAATACGGATATGTAGATCTCCTCCCATTGTAACCGACTCTGTGTAACCCTAGCCCTCTCCGGTGTCTATATAAACCGGAGGGTTTTAGTCCATAGGACGAACATACAATCATACCATAGGCTAGCTTCTAGGGTTTAGCCTCTCTGATCTCGTGGTAGATCTACTCTTGTACTACCCATATCATCAATATTAATCAAGCGGGACATAGGGTTTTACCTCCATTAAGAGGGCCCGAACCTGGGTAAAACATTGTGTCACCTGCCTCCTTTTACCATCCGGCCTAGACACACAGTTCGGGACCCCCTACCCGAGATCCGCCGGTTTTGACACCGACATTGGTGCTTTCATTGAGAGTTCCGCTGTGCCGTCGTCATCACGAAGGATGCCTCATCCCGTCTTTAAAGCTAAGGGAGCTTTGGTTGTTGGCCAAACTCTCCGGCTAGGTGGTTTTCTTATGACCGCATGTTCGGCCGCTGCGCCGACGATGACTTTTCGGGTCATCAAAAGCAATCTTCACGTCAACTCGGAACTTGCCGAGTAGTTAGATCCAATGGAGCTCTCTTCCCTAAACGAGCTCTTGGATCGCATCGCCACCCTGGGAGTCGCTACAAACTATGATCAGATTGGGCCTAAACCCGATCTGAGAGAGATCAACTCTTCCTAGGTCACCCATCACGTTGCAGTGGTGGAGGAACAATGCGGCGACCCTTCGTCTATCTTAAGGACTAGCTATGTCCGGATTCCCGATCCCTCCAAGCCGGATACCCGCGGAGGGGAGGACGTCACTCAAGACCTGAACCTAGAGTCAGGCAGCGGGCCAGATTCAGTGGAAAACATCCAAGAATCCAAACTTCCGAGTTCGGAAACTCCTTGGCCCCTGAGTCTTAGATTGGGTGAGGTTTAGGATTCAATTACACCCACCCACCCAAACATAAGCGATCTATCCCAAATTAGGCAAGATCCCAAATTAACAGTACACCATTACTGGGCCAGATTCCTCCTGGTCATGAACAGGATAAAGGACTGCCACGAGGAAGACGCAATTTCATTCTTCTGCAATAATTGCACGGACAAGGGAATCCTCAACGCCATAAGTCGACGTGAAATTACACGCTTTGCCAACTTGGCGTCCATTGTACGAAAGTACTGTGCAATGGAAAGCGCCTGGAAAACCAAAATAAAATTTTGGGACAATCCGGCCCTGAATACAAACCCAGTCCGAAATAAAAGGGTGCATTATCGCCAGATACCCGGGTTAAACACCAAAAAGAAAAAACCCTCTACAGGGAATGGAACCGTACTGGAGGGATGGCTCAATGGACCCTGTAAAATTCACAGTGTACAGGGTGCCACACCAACTCATAGCCTTAGAGCATGTTGGATACTCCGGAAGGTGGACAAAAGTGGCGAAGACATTCTAACCCCAGAAGCCACAGAGCACCAGCCCAGGGACACCAGTACGGTATTAACAGTCTTCAAGACTTTCGCATCAAATAATATGCAAAGACGAACACTCCGTAGCCTTGCCGAAGTCTACCACGTGGAAACAATAAACCCATGGAGTGACACGGCTATTACTTTTGATGCCAGTGACGAACCTAAATTCCGAACAGCCCGAGCACCAGCCGCATTGGTCCTCAGTCCAATAGTGGATGGCTTTTGACTCACCAAGGTACTCATGGACGGTGGCAGCGGATTGAACCTCATTTATGAGGAAACCCTTCGAAAAATGGAAATAGACTGGAACCGCATTGAGCGAAGCAGCACAACCTTTAGAGGAATAATCCCCAGTCGGGAAGTGCGCTGTACAGGAAAAATCACACTAGATGTGGTGTTCGGCACGCCGGATAATTACAGGTCCGAGGAGGTCACATTCCAAGTGGCCCCGTTCAGTAGCGGATACCACGCTCTATTAGGGCGGGAGGCGTTTACAATCTTCCAAGCCATACCCCATTACGGGTACATGAAGCTCAAAATGCCCGGGCCTAACGGAATCATCACTCTTGCTAGTGATCCGGACATAGCACTCCGCACCAAAAATAAGATAGACGCACTGGCACTCGAGGCACTATCCGAAGCCCTAGCGGCCGAGGAACTGACTGCGCTGCGCTCCACGATGAACAGGGACGACGTGATACTCGATAAAAGATCCAAGTCCACCTCCTTTAAACCGGCGGACGAAATAATCAAATTCCAAGTCCATCCAACGGACCCTACAAAAATAGCTCCCATCGGGGCACAATTAAACCCTGATGTAGACGCCGCACTACGAGAGTTCCTACGCGAGAACTGGGACATTTTTGCTTGGCACCCTTCAGACATGCCAGGAATCCCACGCAGGCTGGCCGAGCACAGCCTAAATATCCTAAAAGGATTCAAGCCAGTCAAGCAGGCTCTTCGGCGTTTCTCCGAACCTAAGAGACAAGGCATGGGAGAGGAACTAGCCAATCTATTGGAGGTCGGATTCATCAGAGACATAAAACATCCGGACTGGCTAGCAAACCTGGTGATGGTACCAAAGAAGGACAAATCCCGGCGCTTGTGCGTCAATTTTAAGGACCTCAACAAGGCTTACCCAAAGGATCCCTTCCACCTCCCCCGCATCGATCAAATTACTGACACTACTGCAGGACACGGTTCATTGTGTTTCCTCGAATCATACTCCGGCTACCATCAAATCAACACGGCAGAGCCAGACCAAGCTGCAACGGCATTCATCACACCATATGGCGCATTCTGCTTCAACACAATGCCCTTCGGGCTCAAAAACGCCGGCGCAACATATCAGCGCATGATTCAGACATGTCTGGCAAACCATATCGGCAAAACAGTGGAGGCATACGTAGATGACGTGGTCGTCAAAACCAAGCATGTCGAATCTCTAGTAGACAACTTGAGGCTCACATTCGATAACCTTCGAACATACGACATCAAGCTCAAACCAGAATAATGCGTTTTCGGCGTACCAGCCGGAAAGCTCTTGGGCTTCATTGTATCCGGTAGAGGAATTGAAACAAATCCAACCAAGATCCGAGCTCTATCACAATTGGACATCCCAAAGGACCTCAAACAAATACAAAAAATGACCGGATGCGTGGCGGCTCTAAGCCGCTTTATCTCCCGCTTGGGAGAAAAGGCATTACCCCTTTATCTCCGGTGCACCGAACACTTTGAGTGGACGGATGCCGCCACGGCCGGACTCGACGAAATAAAAGCCATATTGGCAACAAACCCAGTCCTGGCTGTGCCAAACATTGGCGAACCAATGCTATTATACATTGCGGCAACTCATCAAGTTGTAAGCGCAGTGCTCGTCGTCGAATGAGAAACGGATGGACACAAATTCCCCCTTCAAAAGCCGTTTTACTATGTGTCCACTGTCCTTACTCCATGCAAGTTACGGTACCCGCATTACCAAAAGATAGCGTACGCGGTATTTATGGCATCCCGGAAGCTACGACACTACTTTCAAGAGTGTTTGATAACGGTAGCCTCGGAAGTACCACTTAATGATACTATAAACAACCGCGACGCGACGGGCTGGATTGCCAAATGGGCCATTGAGCTCCTCCCGTTCGACATAACTTACAAGCCATGGTGAGCTATTAAGTCGCAAGTTTTGGTCGACTTCATTGCCGAATGGATGGAAGCCGAACTCCCTAAAGAGTACGGCACATATTCCAACTGGATCATGCACTTCGACGGCACCAAAATGTTAGCTGGTCTGGGGGCTGGCGTTGTTTTGACGTCCCCAACAGGAGATACAGTTCAATACATACTCTAGATAATGTATACGGACTCCAACAACACAGCCGAATATGAGGCCCTTCTACATGGTCTCCGCATGGCAGTATCCATGGGCATTCAACGCCTAGACGTGCGCGGGGATTCGAACCTCGCGATATCCCAAATAAATGGAGACTTTGATGCCAAGGATCCGAAAATGGCAGCATATCGCGACATCGTCCTAAAAATGTCAGCTCGGTTCGAGGGGCTCGAATTTCACCATATAGCCCGGGAAAACAATCAGGCAGCAGACGTCCTGGCACGCATCGGCGCAAAACGCAATGCCGTCCCTCCCAACATCTTCTTGGAGAGGCTGTTCAAGACATCCGTAGTATGGGAAGGGGAACCCGAAAATAACAGCCCGGACCCAACCGCACTGCCCGACACCGAACATTCTGACATAATTGGAGGCTCTGCCAACGAAATAACATCTTCAGCCCACGTAATAATGGAAGTCATCGCCTCGTGGACAGAACCATGCCTAGCCTACCAAACTAAGTAGGAACTTCCCAGGACCAAAATGAGGCACGCTGCATAGTGCGGCGATCTAAAGCCTATAAAGTCCATGAGGGAGAACTTTATAAGAAAAGCACCACCGGAGTCCTTCAAAGGTGCATCTCCGAAGAGGAAGGGCAGAATCTTCTGGCTGAAATTCATGCCGGACTCGGCGGTCACCACGCTGCAGCCTGGGCCCTTGTAAACAAGGCCTTCCGTACAGGCTTCTATTGGCCGACGGCCTGGGCAGACACTCAGGACTTAGTCCAATGATGCGTTGGTTGTCAGCTTTTTGCTAACCAAAGCCATATGCCACCCACCACCCTCCAAACTATCCCAATCACCTGGCCCTTCGCGGTCTGGGGGCTTGACATGGTTGGACCCCTTAAAGGAGGAACCCACAAGCAAAAATACTTACTGGTCATGGTGGATGTCGGTGTTCTGGGAATGGGGGTCCCCAGACTTGCCTGCCTGCGGCCTGCAGCATGGCTCAAAAGGGGGCCCAGCGCGGCCCATCTTCACCAACACAGACCCAAGACCCTCGCGAGGGGCCAAGACTCACGGGGCGGACGACACGGAGCTTCCTCAGGCGCGGCCTCGTCAGGCTGGCTCACGAGGAGGCGGAGAGATCAAGGCCGGATACCTCACGAGGTGCCCATGACGCAAGCCATGACGTCCGGGGGTGCCAGGCGGGTGCCAGCCCACGCAGCGTCCTTCCTTCCTCTTTGGTGCAAAGGGGGCAAGCACAGCCGTGGAGTACCGAGGCATCAGGCAAAGATGCCATTTCGGTGCAACAAGACCAAGACCAGGAGGACTACGAGATGGAGGTCACCATGGAGCCCAAGACGGCGTCATCACCAGAGCTTTGCGCAGGCGAAGACTACTTTTGTCAGGGTAGCTAGTACTAGCTGTCCCCCTTCAAATTAGCCCGCCATTGTTGGCTCCCTTCCCGCTCGATATTTGGGAAGAGGACCAGGGCCTCTATAAATAGGACCAGCCACCCACAGAGCAAAGGGGCCCGATGGTTTGGAAGGATAGAGAAGATCAGAAAGAGAGAGAGAGAGAGAGAGAGAGAGAGAGAGAAAGGTGACTGAGCTCCTCCCAACAGTTCATCGCCCCAGCCAAGAGCAGACCCTCGCGAGGCTGTTCTTCCTTGTATGGTTCTTCATCATTAGCCCAAGAGGCAATCCACCACACCACACACTGGAGTAGGGTATTACACCACAATGGTGGCCCGAACCAGTATAAACCCTGTGTCTCTTGTGTTGTCATTTCCATAGTTTAGATCCTGGCAAGGTGGGGGGGTGCAGGTAGGTAGGAGGCGAAATCTCCGCGCGCACCCCAGTGTTCGAACCTCAAGGGTCCGCCGGAACCCGAAATCTGACATTTGACGCGCCAGGTAGGGGTGCGCCAGGATTCGTCTTCCACCAACCCGTTCTCCTCCGACCATCACGCCCATGTCTGACGCTCGTCGGGCCCGCGCCGAGCGACGGGCCGCACTCGCTTCCCGCGTCACCCAGACGGCCCTGTCGGCGGGCGTCCTCGCCTTCCCCATCACCTGTCGTCAACGCCGCCACCGGCCCGGCGGGGGACGAGCGGCAAGCATCGTCCCAGCATCTGTCCGTGCGGTAGGACGGCCGCACCGCAACTCCCTCGCTCACACCAGCTGGTTCTTCGTGCCGCGCGCTCCGTGCGCCCATGGAGGCTCGGGCTGCACTCATCGCGGCGAAAAAGCTCCTGCGCTACCGTCCCGTCGACGACGTCTACGAAGAATGGCTCGACCGCGTCGCTGAGCTCGTCCGCGCCGCAGGGGGCTCTCCTGCACCGTCCGTTCCGCTGCACCGCACCCCGCCCCGCATGGGCAATGAAGCTCCGGTGGCGCCCCGTCCGCCTCCTCCTCAGGAAGGCGCCATGGATCCAAGGCGCGTGGCCCCTGGGAGGAACCCGCTCCGTCAGGCGCCAGCGCAGCAAGAGCAGAGCTGTCAAGAAGTCCCTCGCCCGCAAGAAGCTGCCCGGGCGCTCCCTGCTCCAGCACGTCGCGACCATCCTCCTGCTCCCGTGCGTCAAGACCCCGCGCTGCTCCTAGCTGCAGCGCATGGGGACATGCAAGACCAAGCTCCCCGTCACCCAAGGCCTCCCGTGGCCACAGCAGGCTGCTGCGCCTTCACCGCCGAGCTACGCAGCGTCGCGTGGCCGGCAAGTTCAAGCCAGACTTGCCTCCTCGCTACGACGGCACGGCTGACCCTGTGGAGTTCCTCCAGCTCTACGAGCTGGGCATCAAAGCTGCCAACGGAGACGAGAAGGTCATGGCGAATTGGTTCCCCATGGCACTCAAGGACGGGGCCCGCACCTGGCTCATGAACCTGGCTCCAGGCACAATCTCCTCCTGGGACGAGATGCGCACCCACTTCATCGCCATCTTCTAAGGCACTCGCGACCGGCCACCCGCCGTGAGCGACATGCGCCGCATCAAGCAGCAGCCCGGGGAGACCCTGTAGATGTACATCCAGCGCGTCAACAACGCGCACCTCAAGATTCCCAAGGTGACTGAGGAGGCCATCATCTCGGCCTTCTCCGACGGTGTGCGCGACGTCAAGATGAAGGAGGAGCTGGCGATGCATGAAGACCTGTGCACTTCCCTGGAACTGTTCAACCTGGCAACCAAGTGCGCCAGGGCCGAGGAAGGGCGCCTCTCCCTCCTTGAGCTGCCTGCCACAGACCCAGAAGAGAAGAAGCCCAAGGCCAAGGATGTGAAGCGCAAGGGGGCTGCCGTGCTCGCGGCAGAACCAGACAACAAGTGGGGCAGAGATCAGCCCGAACCTTACAAGGGCAGCCGGTACTGTGTGTACCACGACCTCCACACCCACAACACCAACGAATGTCAAGAGCTCCGAGCCGTGCGAGAAGGAAGGATTGGCCGTCGCCCTGACTGCAGTGACCGGGGCTATGGCCGAGGAGGAGGAAGGAACGCAGGACGCTGGGAAGACCATGGCCCGCGCCAAGGGTGGCGCGATCAACCTCGCGAGGATCGTTGGCAAGACCCGCCTCGCGAGGGAGGCTGGAGAGATCAGCCTCGCGAGAGAGACTGGAGGGATCAGCCTCGCGAGGATTGCCCACAAGGCAACGCAGGTCTCCCACCGCCGCCGCCGCAGCCAAGGAGAAATGAGGACCGCCACCAGGACAAGGGTGCTGGGGACTTCCAGGAGCCGTGCGCGATTGCTTGCATCCTGGGCGGGGCACAAGCCCCAGCCTCTCAGCGCATCTTCAAGCAGTTCGCCCGCGAAGTGAACGCAGTCCTCCCCAGGCTCGAAGCCACGCGCCCTCTCAGGTGGTTGGCATGCGCCATCACGTTCAGCTCAGCAGATCAGCTCAAGTGTGCGGCTACAGCCGGAGTTCTCCCGGTGCTTTGTTCCCCAATCATCAGCAACATGGTGGTCACCAAGACCCTCATCGATGGCGGTGCAGGGCTCAACGTCCTGTCCATGGAAACATTCAACAACCTCCAAGTGCCCTACAGCCAGCTTCAGCCAACCAAGCCTTTCTCCGGTATCACCGACGGCTCCACGGCCCCGATTGGGCAGGTCCGCCTCCCTGTCACCTTCGGGGCACGCAACAACTACCGCACCGAGCTCATCGACTTCGACGTCGCTCACATTCGCCTGCCGTACAACGCCATCCTTGGGTACCCAGTTCATGGCCGTAACTCACCATGGCTACAACGTCCTCAAGATGCCAGGAAGCGACAGAGTCATCACGGTGCCATGTGAAGAGAAGGACGCGGTGTGTTCCCTGGAACGGGCCTTTCAGGCCACGTCACTGGAAGACCCGGATCGTGGGAGCAGGAGGCCTCCCGAGACCGCCCCTAAGAAGAAGAAGACATCGTCCGGCCCGACCACTCAGGAGGCAGGCCCCTCTGGGCCCGCGCCTGCCCAGGGGGAACCTCCTTCCATCGCATAGGGAAGCGCGCCCGGCGCCCTCCTCAGGCAGGGCTCGGGGGCTCTCCCCTGGAGGGCCACCGACTTAGCTAGGGTCACGAGGGAGGCGCTTGGGCACCACATGGAGGCGTGTTTTGAAGCACATTTCCCTCAAGAAGGAGCAAGGCAAGGAGATCCAGACCCTCAGGAGTTCGTCAGCAAGGCCATTCAGGAGCTACAGGAGTCAAGAGTCATGAAAGGCGGACGCCGCCTACCAGCAGTGGCTCCCCATCCAGGCGAGGATGGTGGGCTGCGCGTCTGCATCGACATACCACGGCTCAACCGAGTCGCCTCTATGGAGCGCCTTTGGCCCTCGCGAGTGGGGCGCTGCGGAGGCCCACCCCACAGCTACGTACGCATGCCTTTCGGCCTGCCGAACGCGGCTGACACGTACCAGCACCTCATGAGGAGCATCACGGAGGCACGAGAGGCAGGGTGTTCCGCAGCCCTGGCAGGGATGGAGATGGCCCGTGAGGAGCCGCCAGCGCCTCTGGAGCCTCCCGAGGCCCCTGGGCCTGGGGGCTCGTGAGGATCGGCTCCCGCGGCCCACCAAGCCTGGTACATCAACGCTCCTTCATCCTCTACATCATCAGGTGACGTCTTTCAAGTTTTATTTCCAGCTGGGAGCGCCCCCCTAGGGCTGCATTATTCCCAGGTCGCGTGGGTCCGTCCCTGCGGCGTGTATCCCCATTTTATTCCATGTTGTTAGCTTACCCTGTTGGGGGCGCCCCTCGGGCTGCATGACCCCCCCCCCCCAAGTCGCTCGGGCCTGACCCAGTGATGTCCGCATTCCCGGCATTTATCTGAATGGATCCACTCCTTCGCGGCTAATGTGTTTTACCTAGTTGCCTGCTCAGCTGACGCCAACTAACGGAGCTGCTCCCAAACGGCACGACGCTTGCACATGGGTCCGTCCCTGCAACACCGACAAACCTGGATGGCTGAGCTCTGCCGCAGCAGCCCCGCATAGCGTCACCTCCTCAAGCCTTCAGTGCCTCACTACCCCTCGGAAACAACCAAAGGCTGACTGTCAATTGTCATGGCGACCCCTTGTTTTTTTCTATGATGGACCTGCAGGACCTCCTGAAGGAGCTGCGTCAAGCGAGGCCCTCGCGGTGTCTCCTTCGCTCTCATCCGCGCAAACCGCTTGCACGTTAAAGGGGGGGTGCCTCAGCATCGCGACTTAGGGCTCCTACTGGCTCTCCAGCCCTCACCCTCTGGCCTTGACCACGGCATCGTGACCTGGCATACCAGCGACGGCTGAGACTCGCTCGAGGGCCGGGACCCGAGGACGTAGAGCAGAAAGGGGAGTAAAGGCTAGAGGGGAGAGACACACGAGGACCTCGCCAAGCAACCTCGTGCGTGCCGATGCAAGGACCCGGCAACACACTAGAGAGCGGCCCCTGATCCTCGAGATAAGTCATCACCCGGAAGCACCAGCTGCCGTGGCACCATCCCCGCACCTAATGCTACCCCGTGTTAGTGACGCCGCTCTCCTTTCTCACCAAACGACGGCTGCTTGGGCGCAAAAGGGGACCTCCTGAGCATCGCGACTCAGGGGCTCTTACCGGACTCCGGGTCGCTCACCTCCTGGCCTTGACCACGGCATCGCGACCTGGCATACCAGCGACGGCTGAAGCCGCCTTGGGACTGGGACCTGTCGGCGCAGAGCACCAAGCCCTCGTGAGGTTCGAAAGGGAGGACTGAGCTAAGATGGAATGAGCAACTCGCGCAATTCTACGACAAGGATTATATTAATAAAACAGGATCACAGGCACCTTACAAGCCCCCACGGGACGCATTTTTGATTCCTCGCAGGGAACAGATCCTAAAGGGACACAAACTACGCGCGTCCCAACAAAAGACGCCATCATCAACAATGGGCCGTCAAGCACCGACGCCAACCCCATCCTGATCAGGGTCGGCGGCGGCCTGACGAGCCCGCCCTGCTCCAGGAGCGGCGCCGGCTTGGGGGCTCGTAGCTATCGTCGCTCGTCTCCGGAGTCGCGAAGAGCTCGCCGGAGTCGCTGGAACCTCCAACGCCTCCACCACCTGAGGAGCCACCAAGGGGGCGGTTGGCGGGCCCAGTCCTCGTCGCGGTAGGGACCTGGCCACCTTCCCCTGGGCAGCACTCCAGCCGGCGCCCGCTCGCATCGAAGACCTTGAAGAGCATCACCGAAGCACCGTCGTAATCCAAGTGGACCGCGAAGACGCCCCTTACCCTGCAAACCCGGGCGATCTCTCTCCAGCCCCGAGTCAGGTAGACCTCGCCCGGGGCAACGACCGCAACCTCTACCTCGGTCGCGAGGGTGCTGCACCCAGCGTGCTGCAGCCAGAGCTCCAGGGGCTCCCCCTGCGGGATGATGGAGGCGAAGAAGGGAGGAAGGCGGATCCAAGACTGAAGAGGAATGGCGACGTGAAGCACGAACTCTTGGGCGGAGCCCTCTGTGTGGACCCCAGGGGGGACGACCCACACCTTCGTGACCCGTCGGCACCGACGGCGGCGCCGCCCATGGCGGTCAGCATCAGCTCCTTCGGGGCCCTCGACGTGGGCGAACAATGGCAGTGGGAACCCCGGCAGCACCCGCTCGCACCAAGGCCTCGACACCACCTGAAGGGACCCTTCGTCCGGGCCACGGGGGACGAGCCGTTTCTTCGGCGAGAGTGGGTCTGGTTCCTCTCGAGGAGCCTTTCCCTTCTCTGCCGTCGAGAACCGGCAGATCGGAGCCATCGCAGCAAGACGGAGCAAGGATCGGGAAGAAGGAGAAGCAAGGGGAGATGGACTGGAAGGGCGCGCGCTGTTCCGTACTTATGGCCGGCGAGGGCCCACCGTCGACCTCCACGATTGCAGGTAATCATGACCCAATTTGCATCCAGGGACTTGTCCAATCCGTGCAGTTGCTGAGGCGCCATGGGGAAGTGGATGCGCCCATGTCCAACCAACCGCCATGCGGCGCCCAAGGCCGCAGGCTGTTAGGGCCTGCAGCGCTTCGCTCTTGCCCTTTCGCCTCCCTGCACGGCCAAGTCCGGGCGCGCCTTGGCCCGGGGGCTACTGTCGGCTTTCTGGGAATGGGGGTCCCCAGACTTGCCTGCCTGCGGCCTGCGGCATGGCTCAAAAGGGGGCCCAGCGCGGCCCATCCTCACCAACACAAACCCAAGACCCTCGCGAGGGGCCAAGCCTCGCGGGGCGGACGACACAGAGCTTCCTCAGGCGCGGCCTCGTCAGGATGGCTCACGAGAAGGCAGAGAGATCAAGGCAGGGTACCTCACGAGGTGCCCGTGATGCAAGCCATGACGACCGGGGGCGCCAGGCGGGTGCCAGCCCGCGCAGCGTCCTTCCTTCCTCTTTGGTGAAAAGGTGGCAAGCGCAGCCGCGGAGTACCGAGGCATCAGGCAAAGGTTGCCATTTCGGTGCAACGAGACCAAGACTAGGAGGACTACGAGATGGAGGTCACCGTGGAGCCCAAGACGGTGTCATCACCAGAGCTTTGCACAGGCGAAGACTACTTTTGTCAGGGTAGCTAGTACTAGCTGTCCCCTTCAAATTAGCCCGCCATTGTTGGCTCCCTTCCCGCTCAATATTTGGGAAGAGGACCAGGGCCTCTATAAATAGGACCAGCCACCCACAGAGCAAAGGGGCCCGATGGTTTGGAAGGATAGAGAAGATCAGAAAGAGAGAGAGAGAGAGAGAGAGAGAGAGAGAGAGAGAGAAAGGTGACTGAGCTCCTCCCAGCAGTTCATCGCCCCAGCCAAGAGCAGACCCTCGCGAGGCTGTTCTTCCTTGTATGGTTCTTCATCATTAGCCCAAGAGGCAATCCACCACACCACACACTAGAGTAGGGTATTACACCACAATGGTGGCTCGAACCAGTATAAACCCCGTGTCTCTTGTGTTGTCCTTTCCATAGTTTAGATCCTGGCAAGGCGGGGGGTGCAGGTAGGTAGGAGGCGAAATCTCCGTGCGCACCCCAGTGTTCGAACCTCAAGGGTCTGCCGGAACCCGAAATCCGATAGTGGATAAGTTCACCAAATGGATAGAGGCCAAGCCTGTTAAAACGGCTGAATCCAGACCGGTGATAGACTTCATATCCGGGGTCGTACACCATTACGGCGTCCCCCACAGCATCATCACTGATAACAGCACGAACTTTACGATCGACGAGGTAAAACTCTGGTCCAAAAACATGGGCATCAAGCTCGACTATGCTTCAGTCTATCACCCACAAACTAACGGTCAGGTCGAGCGAGCAAATGGTCTAATCATGAGTGGCATCAAAACCAGGTTAGTGCGGTCCCTCAAGGAATCTAACACGCACTGGGTAGAGGAGCTCGACTCCATACTCTGGGGGCTGCGGACCACGCCGAACCGCACTACCGGATACACACCATTCTTCATGGTATATGGTGCAGAGGCAGTTCTACCCTGCGACATAATTCATGACTCACCTCGAGTGCGTGTGTACAAAGAAAGAGAAGCCGAGCTCGATCCGCAGGACAGTTTGGACGCCTTGGAGGAGGAGCGTGACGTGGCAAAAGCCCGTTCTGCATTCTATCAACAACAGGCTCGAAGGTACCAAAGCAGAGAAGTACGGGCCAAAACTTACAATGTTGGCGAGTTAGTTCTATGCCTGCCGGAAAAGAAAAAGGACAAACTCAAGCCCAAGTGGGAAGGTCCCTTCATTATTAACCAAGTCCTGACTGGTGGAGCGTACCGTCTACGGGATGCATCGGATAATCGACTCGAGCCAAACCCATGGAACGCAGCCCGACTCCGAAGATTCTACGCCTAGCACCGGACTCTGTGTTTGTCTCCTTCCTTTGTCCATTTTTTATACACAATCTGTCTTGTATTTTTCTCCTTCTCCCCTTCTCTTCTCTCACAACCTTTAAAGTCCCATTTGTGCCTTGTTTGCACGTAACTGACGTGCTATCCACGCTCATCATACCTGGGGGCTTCTTTAAACGGAAGCTTATTCATACAGGCTTTATGCCCAACACATGTGTTATCCTTCCACATGTACCCTTTATTCACCATTATATGCATCGATATGACTTAAGTTTTGGCCAAGCTGGGTTGCCTGGCTCTTGTATTTATGCCCTACGTTCCCGTTAATTCGGCTAGGGCATAAGGGGAGCACCTCTGCGATTGTTACTGCCGGGTCAGCCGGATGTGTACCTCTGACTGGGTGAAGCTGAAAGCTAGCGTTCTTAAGGGAATATTCGGTCGGTGAACTAAAGATGAATTTTCACTTATTTACTTATGCGCCCCAGATGTTTTTTCTGCGTCTCTTTTCGCAATCCGGACATGCAATTTAGGGCATGCCTCCCAGGGAAAGGAACCCTTAACGGAACTATTCTCCCTGGAAGATGTTTCTTACTAACCATGTAATATAACATAACTAGTTGGGCACTTGTCTGTTTAAGCACTAATGACCCCTACGCCTGGTTTCCATGCATGCCCCGGTTCTTACATAACCGAGAGGGTATTCAGATACACTCTGGACCGTCGGGTCCCGAGGTTGAAGCAAAAAGGTCCGCCACGACAAACGATCTACAATCCGGCTAGAAGGCATTATACATGTCACCTTCAATTACATAGTCAATTTAACTGGGTAAATTCCTCTTCAATACCATCCAATAGGCTGTCTAATTTACAGTCCTGTTGGGAATACTTTGCGGCCAATTCTACTTGGTCGTACACTAAGCTCACGGGGATCTCCTTCCCATCAGGCCCCACAGGTCCGACCTCGGCCATGTGGTTTGGGTCAGCCTTCATGTACCGCATCTTCACCATGGCCCAGGCTTCCTTGGCGCCCTGACGGCAGGCCGATATCTTCCATAATCGGAAGCACCGTCGCGCTCCCTTCAGCTTCTCTGCAAGCTCTCCAAGGCCTTCGGGCATGGAGACGGATGGCCACAAGGCCTGTGCGACGCCTTGCATCACTTGCCGAACTCATTCGTGTAGTTGTGCGAGCTCGTGAAGAAGGTCACCCGTAGAACCGGGCATTTCCTCTGCAGGATGACCTGTTAGCATACCTACAGACATAACTCTGTCAGCCAACTTCCTCGCCGAACTCTTTTTCAAAGTTCGTTCAAGCACTTACTAAATATGCCACGTCGAAGCCGCTGATTCTCCTTAATGGAGTCCGATAGTTGGGCACGAACATCTTTTAGTTCCACGCCCAGCTTGGTGTTGGCATCTAGGAGATCATTCTTCTCCTGCCTCACCCTCGTAAGCACGCTCTCACCAGCCTTTAGCTAGCGTAGGAGCTGTTGCTTATCCAGATTTACTCCGGCATCATCTGCAATTTTACCGTCAGATCTGCATATACGCCGCACTTTATATGATACTTATCATTTGAAGGATATATTACCAGAGGGGGTCTCTTTGGGCTCCCCTGCTGCGGCTAGTGCGGTCTGAAGTTGGGCTTTGCACTCTTCCAGCTCTTGGGACAGTTGGGTATTCTTTTCTGTAAGAACATGCATAACAAATGATCCTTAAATCAGTTATTCTAACTGTTTCAAGTCTCAGGGGCTACTGATATATATAATCACCAAATTTTCTCACCTGTATGTCTTTTACATACTGCTCTGTGGCTCTGGCTAGACCACTTTGAGCGGCACGGAGGTACGCATCTCCCGAGTTGAAGGCATCCAATGCCTCTTGGGAGAAACAAGCATCACGAAGAACAGTCTGGCGACGCCTGTGGTTCATGGCACTTTCCACCTCGGAATTGGTGGCGGACAGTCTGTCTGCATCCTCTGTCGGAGGAGCGCCCGGCGCACGCCTCGTATCCGTTCCCGCCTCCGAATCCGTCCTTGGAGCATGGCTGGTGGAGGCACGATTAGTAGCCTCTCTGGATATAGTCCGGCGAGCGCTCTTTTTCCTAAAAAGAAGGCATGGGCGTTAGTATGCCTCTAAGAATAATATCTTGGAATAAAGACGACGCGCTGTACCACTGCATCGGTGTCTCAATCCGGACTGCGTGTCTTTTCAGCTTGCCTGGCCTCGCGGCCCCTTGTTGGCTAGTCGACGCAGGCTCGGCCTTCCGCCTCGAGGACCTCCCCTGCAAAACACAGTTGTTATACGATAATCAAAACCACGCAAGGACGGATCCCTTTTCAAAGTGCTGGGACTTCGGTCTCAGTTACCTGTGAGGCTGGAAGTAGCCCAGGGTAATCGGCCATAATGGCCACCAAGGCGTTGTCATGGCTCAATTGATAAAATACCCCATCGATCAGCTCCATAGATATGTCCGGATCCTCTTGGGAGGCCGGGTCAAGGGACCATTCTGGGTCCTCGGGTTGTGGAGGAGGGTTGTTTATCTCCCTTACAGCCTGGCGCAGCTCCTGCGTTGAAATCGCTAGACTGAATACTTAACTATGGGAATATGAAACGGATGGGCGAGAAAGAGTGTCCGCTTACCCAGCTCGGAGGATTGTACATAGAAAATCCGCCCTGCGGGTTGTCGCGGAGGAATTCCTCCTCTTCTCCCTTGTACAAAGTGGATAAGATCTTTATTAGAGCAGCAACTGATTCCGGCCCTTTACGGCTGCAGCGGGTGACGTCATCCTCCCCGTTGAAATCCCACATGGGGTGGCCTCTATACTGAACCGGCTGCACCCCCCGCATAATGCATGTGGCCATGACCTCGATCGTGGTCAAGATCGAGGTAACAAACTTATCCGGTTCATCAGGTAAAGAACATCCCTTTCATCATCATCCTAGGGTCTCCGTGGACACCAGCTCCGGCGCTTCTTCAAAGGAGCGTTGTCGAACTCAGGGAGGACGATTCGAATAGGGTCCGAGAGGGGGACGTCTTCTATATAAAACCATTCTGAAGGCCAGTCTTCGGACGTCTTCTTTGCGGTTCCGGATAGATATCCAGTCCCGGCAATACGCCACACTTCGGCTCCGCCCACTTGATATATTGACCCCTCCTGAGAACGGGGCACAAGGCAGAATAGCTTCTTCCACAATGCGAAATGAGCCTCACAGCCCAAAAACAGCTCGCAAAGGGCTACGAAGCCCGCGATATGCAATATGGAGGCAGGCGTAAGGTTGTGCAACTAGAGGCCATAGAACTCCAGGAGCCCCCGGAGAAACGGATGAATTGGAAATCCGAGCCCTCTTACCAAATGAGGGACAAGGCATATCCGCTCTCCCTTGGAGGGATTGGGAAGGCTCTCCGCTTGCTCTCCGCCATTGTAGGTGGCGAGCCCGGCTCGAACCGGGACCATGTATGCTGGGGGAAGAAATCCCTTGGTCTGAAGCATCACTAATTTGCTGTGCGGGACGGAACATCTCTCCCAATCTCCAGGCTTGGGGCAAGGGGAGCGAGAGGAGGAGCTGCGTCGACCGGCCATGATGGAATGGGTCTCTGTCGGGTGCGCTCCGATGAAGGCTCGCCAAGGGAGGATGGTGTGATTTGGATCTGAATCCTTGTCTCTTTAATAGGAAGCTCATTCACACAGCTAGGGGGTAAATGTAAAAACATCCCTTTTCACATTCGCTCGACACGTGGAAAGTGGCTGTTATTGGGCGTGGAAGCCAAGGAGCGCAACATTCACAAGAAGTCGGACACTATTTCAACAGATACACGGAATTTGGAGAGGAACCCGCCTTGCAATGCCGAAGACAATCTGCGCGCCGGACTCGTCATCATTGAAGCCTGGTTCGGGGGCTACTGAGGGAGTCCTGGATTAGGGGGTGTCCGGATAGCTGGACTATAACCTTTGGCTGGACTCTCAGACTATGAAGATACAAGATTAAAGACTTCGTCCCATGTCCGGATGGGACTTTCCTTGGCGTGGAAGGCAAGCTTGGCAATACGGATATGTAGATCTCCTCCCATTGTAACCGACTCTGTGTAACCCTAGCCCTCTCCGGTGTCTATATAAACCGGAGGGTTTTAGTCCATAGGACGAACATACAATCATACCATAGGCTAGCTTCTAGGGTTTAGCCTCTCTGATCTCGTGGTAGATCTACTCTTGTACTACCCATATCATCAATATTCATCAAGCAGGACGTAGGGTTTTACCTCCATTAAGAGGGCTCGAACCTGGGTAAAACATTGTGTCCCCTGCCTCCTGTTACCATCCGGCCTAGACGCACAGTTCGGGACCCCCTACCCGAGATCCACCGGTTTTGACACCGACAGTCTTCGTTCATATCGATCATCCCTACTCCTCTCCCTTGATGGTGATTCTTCTCTTCTACTTCTTCTTTTGGGAGAATCTTCTCTTCTCTTGTGGGGAGCCGTACACTCATTGGAGTAGTGCCCGGGTCTTCGACAATTGTAGCAGTTTCGCTCTCGACAAGAAGACCATTTGTCATTGTAGGACCTTGACTTGGAACTTCTCTCTTTGCTTCTATTCTTGTAGAACTTGTTGAAGTTCTTCACCATTAAGCTCAATTCTTCATTGAAGGTTTGTTTATCACTTGATGATGTGGGGGCTTCACATGAGGCTTTGTAAGCACCACTTGACTTGTTATGGAGCTCCTCCTTATCCTTGAGTGACATCTCATGAGCAACAATTCTTCCAATGACTTCCGTTGGCTTGAGATCTTTGTAATTTGGCATCATTTGGATCAATGTACATATGGTATCGTATTTTCCATCCAAGGCTCTTAGGATCTTCTTGATGATGAATTTGTCGGTCATCTCTTCACTTCCTAGGCCGACAATCTCATTTGTGATAAGAGCAAGCCTAGAGTACATTTCAGCAAAACCTTCACCATCCTTCATTTTGAACTTGTCAAGTTGACTTTGAAGCACATCCAACTTGGATTCCTTGACGGAGTCAGTACCTTCGTGCATATCAACCAAAGTATCCCAAATTTCCTTTGCATTCTCAAGACGGCTGATTTTGTTGAATTCTTCGGGGCACAATCCGTTGAAGAGGATATCACAAGCTTGAGCGTTGTATTGCAGCATTTTCATCTCTTCCGCGGTGGCTTCACGATTCGGTTCTCTCCCATTAAAGAATCCACCTTGGAAGCCAACACACACAATAGCCCAAACGGCAGGGTTATGTCCAAGAATATGCATTTTCATCTTATGCTTCCAACTAGCTAAATTAGTGCCATCAAAGTAAGGACCTCTATGGTGGTAATTTCCCTCGCTAGACGACATACTCTCCTAGGTTGTGAAACCAAGGCTATGACCACCAAAAGCTATGGAAATCAAAGCAAATGGAGACCAAAGCTCTGATACCACTTGTAGGACCGAAAGTATGTCTAGAGGGGGGGTGATTAGACTACTTGAATTATTAATAATCTATCCTTTTCCCAATTTTAGTCTTTGGCAGATTTTATCTATCTTAGCACAAGTCAATCAATCTTAACACAATTCAAGCAAGCATGCAAAGAGTCTATGAGCAGCGGAAAGTAAAGCATGCAACTTGCAAGAATGTAAAGCGAAGGGTTTGGATAATTCAAACGCAATTGGAGACACGGATGTTTTTGTCGTGGTTCCGATAGGTGGTGCTATCACATCCACGTTGATGGAGACTTCAACCCACGGAGGGTAACGGTTGCGTGAGTCCATGGAGGGCTCCACCCACGAAGGGTCCACGAAGAAGCAACCTTGTCTATCCCATCATGGCAATCGCCCACGAAGGACTTGCCTCACTAGCGGTACATCTTCATGAAGTAGGCGATCTCCTTGCCCTTAAAAACTCCTTGGTTCAACTCCACAATCTTTGTCAGAGGCTCCCAAGTGAAACCTAGCCAATCTAGGAGACACCACTCTCCAAGAATTAACAAATGGTGTGTTGATGATGAACTCCTTGCTCTTGTGCTTCAAATGATAGTCTCCCCAACACTCAACTCTCTCTCACAGGATATGGATTTGGTGGAAAGAAGATTTGAGTGGAAAGCAACTTGGGGAAGGCTAGAGATCAAGATTCATATGGTGGGAATGGAATATCTTGGCCTCAACACATGAGTAGGTGGTTCTTTCTTAGAAAATGTGTATTGGAAGTGTAGGTATGTTCCGATGGCTCTCTCCACGAATGAAGAGGGGGTGGAGGGGTATATATAACCTCCACACAAAAACTAACCGTTACACACAATTTACCAATCTCGGTGAGACCGAATTGAGAAACTCGGTCGGACCGATTTAGCAAACCTAGTGACCGTTAGGATTTTCAGTGGGACTGAGATGCAACTCAGTAGGACCAATATGGTTAGGGTTAGGGCATAACATAATCTCGGTGTGACTAATTACACAAACTCGGTGGGACCGATTTTGGTAATAAGCTAACCAGAGAGTTGGTCAGGTAAACTCGGTGGGACCGATCGCTCATTTCGGTGGGACCGAAATGTTATAAAAGAAAACAGAGAGTTTACATTGCAATCTCGGTGGGACCGATCGCTCATCTCGGTAGGACCGAAACATTACGAAGTGAAACAGAGAGATTACAACCCCATCTCAGTGTGACCGAAATCCATATCGGTGAGACCGGTTTGCGTGGGGTTTGTGGCAGTGGCTATGACATCTGAAACTCGGTGGCGCCGGATAGAAAGAATCGGTGGGACTGAGTTTGACTTTGGGTTTAGGTCATATGTGGATGTGGGAAGGTAGTTGAGGGTTTTGGAGCATATCACTAAGTACTATGAAGCAAGAACCTCATTAAACAACACCTCATCCCTCCTTGATAGTATTGGATTTTCCTATAGACTCAATGTGATCTTGGATCACTAAAATATAAAATGTAGAGTCTTGAGCTTTGAGCTTGAGCCAATATTTTTGTCCCTAGTATTTTGAGGGGTCCACATTCCTCATCCATGCCATGCCATTCATTGAGCTTTTCCTGAAATATTAATCTTGGAATAGCATTAGCTCAATGAGGTATATGTTGTTAGGAATTACCAAAACCACCTACGGATAGTTGCACTTTCAACTGAATATATCTAATGGGGCACGTTGCATGAAATCAAAAAAAAATTCTATGGAACACCCAAGAACTAATCTAAGAGATGCATAGCAACGAGAGGGTGTCTACATACCCTTGTAGACCGAAAGCATTAGCATCGTAACATGGTTGATGTAGTCGTACTCATCACGATCCAATCATGAACCAATCTGATCTAGTGCCGAACGGACTGTGCCTACAAGTTTAGCACACATACGGCTCGGCTGCATCCTCTCTTGCTTGATCCAGTAAGAGACGGAGAGGAGGTAGATGATATCTGAACCAACACGATGACATGGTGGTGGTAATGGAAGCGGAACACCGACGAAGCTTCGCCAAGCGCTGACCGATCAAGGTGGAGGCTTATCGGGAGAGAGAGGAGGCTTGGGTTTGGTGTGTCCAGTCCTTGCACTCCTCCCCACTATATATAGGGGTGTGGGAGGGCTGGGGCGCAGCCCTATCCCCTCCTTCAAGGTGGGGAGGCGTCCAAGGGAGGAGGAGTACCCTCCAAGCCAAGTGGAGGGCCTCCCCCTTAGGGTTTCCTTTCCCCTAGGCACATGGGCCAAGTAGGGGCTGGTGTGCCTAGCCGAATATGGCCAGGGTGCTCCCTAGAGACCATGCTACTGTTCGAGACATGGTGAAATCTTCCAAGGACTTTCGGACCCCTCCGGAACCTTCTAGAACCTTCCAGTGACTTCCCGGTACAATACCGAAAAAAGGACTTTTTCCCGGAACTCCGACAACAACTTTCCATATATAAATCTTTACCTCCAGACCATTCTGGAGTTTCTCGTGACGTCTCGGATCCCATCCGGGACTCCGAAAAACCTTTGGACTTTCCACTATTAATATCTCAATACTACCCCAGCACTACCAAACGTTAAGCGTGCGACCCTACGTGTTCGAGAACCATGTAGACATGACCGAGACTCCTCTCTGGTAAGTAACCAATAGCGGGACCTGGTTGCCCATATTATTTTCCACATATTCCATGAAGATCTTTATCGGTTCAACTACGATGTCACGGATTCAGTTAATCCCGTATACAATTCCCTTTGTCCGGCAATATGTTACTTGCCCGAGAGTTGATCGTCGATATCTCCATACCTAGTTCAATCTTGTTACTAGCAAGTCTATTTACTAATTCCGTAATACAAGATACCATGACTAAACTCATTAGTCACATTATTGCAAGCTTCTTGTGATGTTGTATTACCTAGAGGGCCCAAAGATGTCTCTCAGTCTTACGGAGTGACAAATCCCAGTCTCGAACTATGCCAACCCAACAAACACATTCGGAGATACCTATAGAGCACCTTTATGATCACCTAGTTACGACGTGACGTTTGGATACACACCAAGTATGCCTTTGGTGTTAGGGAATTTCACGATCTCATGGTCGAAGGAACAAAGAATTGATATGAAGAAAGCTGTAGCAAATAACTAAGCGATACGATCTGTTGCTAAGCTTACGATTGGGTCTCGTCCATCACATCATTCTCCTAATGATGTGACCCCTATCAAATAACAACTCATGTCCATGGTTTGGAAACCTTAACCATCTTTGATCAACGAGCTAGTCTAGTAGAGGCTTACTAGGGACACGGTGTAGTTTATGTATATATATTCACACATGTATTTATGTTTCCGATCAATACAATTCTAGCATCCTTTCTCTTTCTTCTGTCGTGGTCAACTTTGAGTCTTACTCAACTTCACACCTTATAATACATAGGAAAGAACTCCGTCTTTCACTGATCTATTTTGAACTCCTTCAAAATCTTGTCAAACAATGTGCTCTGTGAAAGTCTTATCAGGCATCTTGATCTATCTCTATAGTTCTTGATGCCCAATATGTAAGCAGCTTTACCTAGGTCTTCCTTTGAAAAACTCCTTTCAAATAACCATTTATGCTTTCTAGAAATTCTACATCATTTCCAATCGACAATATGTCATCCACATATACTATCAGAAATGCTATAGAGCTCCCACTCACTTCCTTGTAAATACAAGTTTCTTCATAAACTTCGTATAACCCCAAAAGCTTTGATCACCTCATCAAAGTGTATATTCCAACTCCAAGATGCTTGCACCATTTCATAGATGGATTGCTGGAGCTTGCATACCATTTTAGCATCCTTAGGATCCACAAAACCTTTGGGCTGCATATATATATTTGTTCCTTAAGGAAAGCGGTTTTCACGTGCATCTGTCATATTTCATAATCGAAAAATGCAGAAATTGCTAACATAATTCTAACATATTTAAGCATCGCTACGGGTGAGAAAATCTCATCATAGTCAACTCGTTGAACTTGCCAAAAACACTTTGCGGCGAGTCGAGCTTTGTAGACAGTGACATTACCATAAGCGTATATCTTCTTCTTAGAGATCAATTTGGTCTCGATGGCCTGTCAGTCATCGGGCAAGTCTACCAAAGTCCACACTTGGTTCTCATACATGGATCCTATCTCGAATTTCATGGGCTCTAGCCATTTGTCAGAATCCAGTCCCATATCCCTTCCTCATAGTTCGTATGCTCATCGTTGTCTATCCACATGACTTCCATGATAGGATGACCGTACCACTCAGGGCACTATGTGTCCTTGTCGACCTACGAGGTTCAGTAGTGACTTGATCTGAAATTCATGATCATCATCAGTAGCTTCCTTTTCAATTGGTGTATGCATCACATGAACACCTTTCTGCGATGCGCTTTTCCAATTCAAGTGAAGGTTTGATAACCTCATCAAGTTCTACCTTTCTCCCACTCACTTCTTTCGAGAGAAAACTCCTTCTCTGGAAAGGATCCATTCTTGAAAACAAAGACTTGCCTATTCTATGAAGGCATAAGTGTTGCATCCCCAAACTTTAAGAAATGACAACATAGGTTTCTTGCCGGACCATAGTTCATACGGCGTCGTCTCAATGGAGTTGATGGTGCCCTATTTAAAGTAATGTTATTTTCTCTAATGCATAGCCCCAAAACTATAGTGACAACTTGATAAGAGACATCATAGAATGCACCATATCCAATAGAGTATAGCTACGATGCTCGGGCACACCATTATACTCTGGTGTTCCAGGTGGCGTGAGTTGTGAAACAGTTTTCACGTTGTCTTAAATACATATACCAAACTCGTAACTCAGATATTCACCTCCACGATCATATTGTAGACATTTCCTATTCTTGTCACAATTATCTTCAACTTCACACTGAAATTTCTTGAACTTTTCAAAATTTCACACTTGCGTTTCATCAAGTAAATATACATGTATCTACTCAAATCATCTGTGAAGGTAAGATAATAATGATATTTGCCGCATGTTTCAACACTCATCGGACCACATACATTGGTATGTATTGTTTCCATCAAGTTACTTGCCTGCTCCATTGTACCACAAAATGGGCTTTTAGTCATCTTGCCCATGAGGCATGGTTCACATGTTTCAAATGATTCATAATCAAGTGATCCAAAAGTCCATTGCATGGAGTTTCTTCATGCGTTTCACACCAATATGACCTAAGAGGCAGTGCCGTAAATATTTGGTACTATCATCCTTAACTTTGCATCTTTTGGCATCAATAATATGAACATGTGTATTACTACGTTCGAGATTCAAAAAGAATAAACCATTCACATTGGGTGTATGACCATAGAAGATATTATCCATATAAATAGAGCAACGATTATTCTCCGACTTAAATGAATAATCGTCTCGCAATAAACAAGATCCGGATATATTATTTATGCTTAACACATGCACCAAATAACATTTATTTAGGTTTAAACTAATACCGATGGCGATCATATCAACCTTGGAGACACTTCCAACATGCATTGTCACCTCATCCTTAGCTAGTCTCCGTTTACTCCGTATCTTTTGTTTCGAATTACAAATAAGAGCAACCGAACTAGTATCAAATACCCAGGCGCTACTATGAGCACTAGTATGTTACACATCAATAACATGTATATCAAATATACCTTTGTTGACGTTGTCAGCCTTCTTATTTTCCCAGTACTTAGGGCAGTTCCTCTTCCAATGACCATTCCCCTTGCAATAGAAGCACTCAGTCTCAGGTTTGGGCCTAGCCTTGGGTTTCTTCACTGGAGCAGCAACTGCCTTGCCATTCTTCTTGAAGTTCCCTTTCTTTCCCTTGCCCTTCTTGAAAATAGTGGTCTAATTGACCGTCAACACTTGATGATCTTTCTTGATTTCTACCTCCACAACCTTAAGCATCACAAAGTGCTCAGGGATCATCTTGCCCATCCCTTTATTATTATATTTCATCACAAAGCCCGTGTAGCTTGGTGGTAGTGACTGAAGAACTCTATCAATCACTACTTCATCCGAAAGATTAACTCCCAACTAATTCAAGCGGTTGTAGTACCCAGACATTTTGAGTACATGCTCACTAATTGAGTTATTCTCCTCCATCTTGTAGCTAAAGAACTTGTCGGAGGTGTCATACCTCTCAATCCAGGAGTGAGCCTGAAATGCCAATTTCAACTCCTAGAACATCTCACATGGTCTGTGGTGCTCAAAACGTCTTTGGAACCCCAGTTCTAAGCCATAAAACATGGCGCACTGAACTATCGTGTAGCCATCAATTCAAGTCTGCCAGACGTTCATAGCATACAGATTTTCAGGAGCAGGTGGTTCAGCTAGCGGTGCATCAAGGACATAAGCCTTTTATGCAGCAGTGAGGACAATTCTGAAATTACGGACCCAGTCCTCATAGTTGCTTCCATCATCTTTCAACTTTTCTTTCTCTAGGAACACATTAAAATTTTGGGGAGCTATAGCGCGAGCCATTGATCCACAACATAATTTGCAAATATATTTAGACCATGTTCATGATAATTGGTTTGGTTAATCAAATTACTAGTGAACTCCCACTTAAATCAACATACCTCAAGTTGTCTAAGTATTACATGACCCAAATCAAGTACCCATGTCTGATCATCACGTGAGATGGGGTCGTCATCAATGGTGAACATCTCCATGTTGATCATATCTACTATATGACTCATGTTCTACCTGTTGGTCCTCCATGTTCTAAGGCCATGTTTGTACATGCTAGGCTCATCAAGTTTAACCAAAGTATTACGTGTGTGTAAAACCGGCTTACACCCATTGTATGTGAACGTAGAGTCTATCATACCCGATCATCACAAGGTGCTTCGAGATGACAAACTTTTGCAACGGTGCATACTTAGGGAGAACGCCTTTTATCTTGAAATTAAGTGAAGGATCATCTTATAGCGCTACCGTCATCCTAAGAAAAATAAGATGCATAAAAAGATAAACATCACATGCAATCAATATATGTGACATGATATGTCCATTATCATCTTGTGCTTTTGATCTCCATCTCCAAAGCACCGGCATGATCTCGATTGTCACCACATCACACCATGATATCCATCATTGTGTCGTCATCTTGGTTGTCTCCACCAACTATTGCTTCTACAACAATTGCTAACGCATAGTGATAAAGTAAGGCAATTACATGGCATTTATTGATTTACACACAGGTTATAAAATAAATTAAAGACAATCCTATCGCTCCTGCCGGTTGCCACACTCATCAACATGCAAGTCGTGAACCTATTACAAAACATGATCATCTCATACATCAACATATATCACATCACGTTTAGGCCATGCCACATCACAACATGCCCTGCAGAAACAAGTTAGATGTCCTCTACTTTGTGGTTGTAATTTTTACGTGGCTGCTAGGGAAAACTATAAGAACTGTTCTTATCTACGCAAAACCACAATGGTGATACACAAGTTTCCTTTTAACCTTCTACAAGGACCGCCCTCGTCAAATCAGATTCAACTAAAGTGGGAGAGACAGACACCCACAAAGCCACTTTTATGCAATACAAGTTGCGTGTCAAACAGTGGAACCGGTCTTATGTGTGTGGACATGTAAGTATGGTCCGAGCCGCTTAATCCCACAATACCCCTAAATCCAAATAAGACAAGGGAAGTAAGCAATTTGAACAACAACAATCACAATATGTCTTCTACTCGTGCATATACATCTATGCATAGACCTAGCTCAAGATGCTACTGATGGGGAACGTTGCATGAAAATCAAAAAAATCCTACAAAACACCCAAGATCTAATCTAGGAGATGCATAGAAACGAGAGGTGGGTGTATCTACGTACCCTTGTAGACCGAAAGCATTAGCACCATAACACGGTTGATGTAGTCGTACTCGTTGCGATCCAATCACGATCCAATCGGATCTAGTGCCGAACAGACGATGCCTCCAAGTTTATCACACGTACGGCTCGATAGTGTCCTCTCTTTCTTGATCTAGCAAGCGAGGGAGAGGAGGTAGATGAAATCTGAACCAATGATACATCCATTTTGCATCATGTTTTTATGTTGATATTTATTGCATCATGGATTGTGATTACACTTTATGATACAATTCTTATGCCTTTTCTCTCTTATTTTGCAAGATTTGCATGAAGAGGGAGAATGCTGGCTACTGGAATTCTGGACCGAAAAGGAGCAAATCTGAGATCCCTATTCTCCACAACTACAAATGTCCTGAAACTTTACGGAGAATTTTTCTGGGATATATAAAAATATTGGGTAAAGAAACTTCAGGAAGGGACCCACCATGTGGCCACAAGCCTGGGGGCAGGCCATACCCCCCAGGGAGCGCTCTCTGAGCTTGTGGTCCCCCTGGCCATCCTCCGGTGCAACCGGTGAATTATCAACAATAGGTTACAAAATTAGGCTATGCATGAGAATAGGAGCTATCAAATAACACTAGCAAAATCTAATGCAAGCACGAGAGGGAAAGAATGGGCGATATATGAATGATCAAGGGGTTTTTGATTTCCTGGAAGCTCTGCGGCAAGGAGCTGGACATCTGGAGTGTGGTCGTACACAGCGGCCTCAGCATCAGTCTCGGGGTCTACCAGAGAAGAAGAGGGGGAAGAAACAGTAAATATAAAGCACACATATGAAACACGATGCATGCCATGGTATTATGCATTGCTAGGGGTGACCTAATGTAGTGCTAAGTGTTATAGAAGGAACGGGAAAATATCTAGAAATTTTTTCCTGGCTCTGGGCATTTATCAGTCAGACAATTCCAAGGGGAAGGTTTCATGTTTGCAGTGTTGGGGGCATGTGACAAGTATGTGGATGGCATATTCAGATTCGTCTTATTTTTCTGATTATTTTTCATATATAAATTATTTTCATCCGAGTTATGGTTTATTTTATAAGAGTTTTCAACGTTTAAATGAATTTCTGGATTTTCTAGAACTATTATTAAATCAAATTATAAACATAATATAGCTTTTATACCTACTATGGGCTAGCCATGGTGCATGACATGTGGGGCCAGGGTCAACCGTTGACCTAGTCATCGGCATAGTCAGTAGTCAACTTCATTGACTGTCGACTGATCAAATATGACAGGTGGGGCCCCTCGGTCATTGACTAGCACCTTAACTAAATTACTAAACGTGTTTAATTAGAGTGTTGGGCCACTAGTCATACACACAGGGGTCATTACTGAGGGGATTAGTGCCTAAACTAATTAGTTCGGCCCCATGTGGCAGTGACATAGCTAGCTTTGGCCGCGGCTGTGCACACACGCACAGAGGCGTCGAGGGCCATCGATGGCAACGGCGAACCAGGAGCGGCTAGCATTGGGCGAGTGTGGGGCAGAAGCAGTGGCGGTTGAGGGAGTCCTACACTAAGGGGTCCTCGGGCGTCCGACCTATTAGACATGGGCCGGACTGATGGGCTAAGAAGATACGAACGCCGAAGACTCCACCTGTGTCCGGGTGGGACTCTCCCTGGCGTGGAAGGCAAGCTTGGCATCCGAATATGAAGATTCCTTTCTTTGTAACCGACCTTATGTAACCCTAGATCCCTCCGGTGTCTATATAAACCGGAGGGCTAGGTCCGTAGAGGGATCCGGATAATCATAGTCAGACAGGCTAGACTTCTAGGGTTTAGCCATTACAATCTCATGATAGATCACCTCTTGTAATACTCATATTCATCAAGACCAATCAAGCAGGAAGTAGGGTATTACCTCCATAGAGAGGGCCCGAACCTGGGTAAACATTGTGTCCCTTGTCTCCTGTTACCATCGACCTTAGCCGCACAGTTTGGGACCCCCCACCCGAGATCCGCCGGTTTTGACACCGACATTGGTGCTTTCATTGAGAGTTCCACTATGCTGTCGTCAAAAGGTTTGATGGGTCCTTCAATCATCTACAATGACGCTGTCCAAGGGGAAGTCTTCCTCCCCGGACAGACCTTCATGTTCAGCAGCTTCGCACTGCGGGCCAACTCGGTTGGCCATCTGGAGCAGATCGAAAGCTACGCCCCTGGCCATCAGGTCAGATTTGGAAGCTTGAACCATGCCGCGAATATCCGTGTTGATCTTCGACGGATTCAAGACCACGGCAGCCGCTCCCTGCCACCACGATGAACATGACGTAAATCCGTCATCGGTCCATACCCAGGAGATAGTACCTGTAGCTTCTCTAGCCCTAGATCCGGAGCAGATCGCGCCATCCGAAGACGGGAAGCTCAACCCCGCTGCGGAAGCCGCAGACCCAACGACATTGGAGCCGCACACATACCTAACTTCAAGTGACATCTGTGTCACCGGAACCATGGACTCGTCTCCGGCTACAGGTTCTGAACCTTGTACGTCCGCATACGCCGAGCTTGATCGACCATCGATCGCCGAATTCAGCTCCGCGGACATCTTCTGGCACTCACCTTTGAGAGATGTGTTAAACTCGTTCAGAGCACTATCCTTAGCGGGGGGCTCACCGCCAAATTATATCTGGTTCGAACTAGAGGCTGATGACGGAGAATTTAGCTTCCCACCCACCGCCCACTTCATAGCCACTGTCAAAGACTTAACCGACATGCTCGATTATGGCTCCGACGACATCGACTATCACATCCCTAGTTCTGGTATGACCTAGGCTAGCCTTCATGTTGCATCATGTTTAAATTTCATTGAAATTTGAAATGGGGATTTGTGAAACCCCTCGGAATCATTTCTAGAAATAACCTGGATAAAAAAATTGCTCCAAAAAGGTCCAAGAAAATGTTCATGTAGCTCTCAGAAAATATTGGTTAGAGGTAAAATTCAAACAAATATTTTCAGGAGCTTATAAGTATTTATTTTGACCTTTTGGAATTAATGCAATAATTATTTGCATTGGATATATATATGTTATATATATATATAATATATGTCCAAAACTTATGCTTGTTGTTGAGGAGCTCTGGAATAATACCATTAGCTCCTACAAAAATTGGCATAAGAAAATAAATTAGTTTAGTACTAATTTTAAGTAGAAACAAATGTGAGAAAATAGAAAACAAAACAAAATAGAAAGAAACTTACCTGCGGCCAGCTCCTGTGCTGACCCAGCACTGTGCAGCCTGGCTGGGCTGGCACCATTAGCTCCTACAAAAATTGGCATAAGAAAATAAATTAGTTTAATATTAATTTTAAGCAGAAACAAATGTGAGAAAATAGAAAACAAAACAAAATAGAAAGAAACTTACTTGCGGCCAGCTCCTGTGCTGACCCAGCACTGTGCGGCCTGGCCGGTCTAGTTGGCCAGCCCAGCCCACCTGCCCCCCTCCCCTGTCGTCTTCCTCCCGCCAGGAGGACGCGTGCGTGGCCGCCGCGTGCGAGCACACGCCGGCCACCTCCTGCTTCCCTGCTCACCACTGGAGGCATCCGAGGGCGACATGCACCCCCCGACCCCCCTCGTCCACTCCCCTCCCCTCTAGTCGCCCCTCTCCTGCTTTGCTGTCTTCCCCGCTGCTGCCCGAGCGCCACCATCGCCACCCACGCCGTTTGACGCGCCAACCGTAGTCCCCTCGCCCCTCTGTCGTGCCCAAAAGCTCCACCACTTCGTCCGCTACCTCTCCGTCATGCCACGCGTCGCCGGACGCCTTGTGGAGCCACCTCCGCCGTCATCTTCAACCTCGGCCGCCGTGGATCTCCACCACCCGTCCGTCGCCTGCAGTGCCTTCTCCGAGCCGCCGTTGCCTCTGCTCGACTCGCTATGAGCCCCGCCGTCGAACCCCCCTCTCCCCTAGCTCGAATTCTTCCTCCAACACCATCGCCGTCGCGGCCGAGAGCTCGGCTCCGCCGTTCATGTCGCTGTCGTGGCCACTGTCACCTAGGCTCCCAACCGAGCTCACCGCCGTTCTCAGTGCCCTCCCGCGCGTCGTTTGAACCCAACCGTAGCCCCCCTAGTGCCCCGCAACACCTAAACCGCACGCACCCGACTCCGGCCGCCGCCGCGAGCTTTGCTTCGGCGAGCTCCGCCGTTCCCGTGGCCTCCCCAGAGCGTGGCTGGATGCGCCCGTGCACGGGCTACCCGTCGGTGGCCTCCGTGTGCCAAACCGTGGCCTCCTGCTCGTTCCGGCGAACTTCCGCCGTGGCTCGGGGTCGTCGTCGGCGAAACTCCGGTGGCTGATGTGGCGCGTGATTAGCTGCTAACCCTGCCACTTAATCCACCCCCTAAGCCACTGACTATGGGCCCGAGGGCTTGGTCAAACCCTGGTCAGCTGGGTTTGACTCGGGTTTAGCCCCAGTGTCACTGACATGTGGCCCCCACACGTCAGGTTTGACGTGGTCAGCCCTGCTGACGCCTCTGTGACGTCATGCTGACGCAATAATGATTTTTCTGGATTTTAAATAATTCAGAGAATTCCAGAAAATGATATATACTTCAAAAATTCATAGAAATTCAACCATAGCTCAAATTGAAATAATTTATATATGAAAAATTATCAGAAAAATTCAATCTATCCACCTGTACTTGTTTCATGCATGTCTAACCAACTTATACTTGTTGTATAGGTGAAAACATATAAATGGCATTTATAAAGATTTAATTTAGAGTTGCATTTGAACCTTTGGTTCAAATGGACCTCTTCCAAATAGAATGCTAAATGCATTAGCTCAAAGCACATCACATACTCATGCCATGATCATGCATCATATTGTTGCATATGCTTGTGTTTGATTATCGACACCGTTCCTTCTCGATAGGTCCTGCTCCGGAGACCGATCCAGAGTACCTATCTGAGGAGCAGTGCCTTCGTTGTTGATCTACCAGGCAAGCAAACCCCCTTGTTCATTCCGATACAATCCTACTCTCTCGCTCCTTCTCTCGTTTATTGCATTAGGATAACAACGATTCAACTGCTACTTTATGCTGCGGTAGTTGAACCCATTCCTCTGCATGACCTGTCATTGCCACAGTAAATAGTTAAAACCCACTAGCATGTGTAGGAGTTGACTGAGCCATGTTGTGTTCTTGCCATGCCATGCCTGCTATTGCTTAGAGTTGTGCCAGGTCTGATTCATCGGGAATGAATTGGAGTGATACGATATGTTTTGGTGCTGAGAGTTAAGCGTGTGAACATGATTTGGTAAAGGTAGCGGTGAGAGGCCATGTAGGAGTACATGGTGGGTTGTCTCACTAGAACCGTCCTTAAGCACTGAGTTCCGTGTATGTTGTCCAATGACTAGCTACTACCACACATTGGAATGCTTAAGTGCCCCTCTCGACTTATTAGCCAACTTGATCTCTGTCCAAGAGTCGCAAATAGTTTCCGGTGTTTGTAGGTAGTGTTAGTAGTCTACCAAGTGGCACCCGGCCAGGTGGGCTTGGGACAGACTAGGCACAAGTGGCACGGTGTACCAAGCGTAGATCCATCCAGCGAGGTGGGCTTGGGAACCCTGCACATATCGTTTGGGGCCGTGAGCGACACCCCGGCCGGATCTCCTTGTGGATGGAACCCGAATAGGCGATAAACCTGGACTAGAGTCTTGTGTGGTTAGTCAGGTCATGGCCGACACCCTTGCCAGGCTTCCGCTTGAAGGATGCCGAGATACATGACGTGTACATGGTGATAAGTGGTGAGAGCGTGTGTGAAGAAGTACACCCTGCAGGGTTATCATGATCTATTCGAATAGTCGTGTCCTCGGTTATGGACTTCTTGGATGCTTACGTGGTACATAGACAACTTAAAGTGGATACCCTAAAATGCTCAAGACAAGTGTGAGTGCTATGGATGGCCTTCTCGTAAGGAGACGAGGATGAATCCATAGTAGTGTATTTGATGTGGTGTTTAGTGGACTTGTGTGCGCTGCCTCACCTCAAAGAAGTTTCTCGTTGTCGTAGAACAGGATAGCCACTGAGTCAAAGTTGGCTTGCTGCAACTAAACCCCACATTACCTTCTTGATGCAAATGCATGTATGATAGGATCTGATGTAAGTCTTGCTGAGTACCTTTGTACTCACGTTGCTTTATTTCTGTTTTTGCAGCAGAGACTTCAGTCTTATTAGTTTACTTGGACTTCGACGAGTAGCTTGCACCTCAGCTACGATCTTGTACCCTTGGGAGGGACTTGTAGATAGTCAGGCTTCTTAGCCTTTTTCTTTTGTAGTTGTCTGTACTCAGACATGTAATGCTTCCGTTGCTTGTATGCTCTGAATGATGGGTCATGTGACCCCTATTTGTATTTAATGCTATGTGGCTCTTCTGGGCCTTTATATATATGAGTTGCGTTATGTTGTGATGCCACGTTGTACAGCACATACTTGCATGTTATGCGCACGTGTGACGTGTATTGCTATGTGTGGGATCCGACAATCTAGTTGTTTATCCTTGGCAGCCTCTCATATGGGGAAATGTAGTCTAGTGCTTCCTTGAGCCATAGTAGTCCGCTACAGCCCGGTTCACCGGAGTCCTGCTAGCCCAGCACTACTGCTCAGGACACTTGACTGGCCGGCATGTGTTTCACTTCGTTCCTATGTCTGTCCCTTCGGGGAAATGTCACGCGGTGACATACGGAGTCCTGTTAGCCCAGTGCTACAGCCAGGATTCACACGCTGCTGACCGACATGCTCGATGTGAATCATGTATGCCTGTCCCCATAGGTTAGTGCTGCTTTGGGTTCACGACTAGCCATGTCGGCCCGGGTTCTCTGTCATATGGATGCTAGCGACACAATCATATACGTGAGCCAAAAGGCGCAAACGGTCCCGGGCCAGGGTAAGGCAACACCTATGGGAATACCGTGCGTGAGGCCGCAAAGTGATATGAGGTGTTACCGGCTAGATCAATGTGACTTGGGATCGGGGTCCCGACAGCTTTGGTATCAGAGCTTGACTGCCTGTAGGATTTCCAAGCCAACCTGGTTGAAGTTGAGTCTAGAAACTCTTTAGTTATTTAAGGGAATTGATTGTGGAAGGGAACGTAAGGCTCTTTTTACTCCTTTCACCTCTTGGCCTTCTGATCTAAGTCATCCTATCTTTCCTACGGGGTTAAGGAACTAGGCTTCCTCTTCTGTCTATCAGGATCACCTGTTACTACTCCATAGTCCCATAGGATTGGTTGATCAGAGTCATATTCCAGTTTTTAAGTACTTCCGGTGTAGTCTGCTTAGTAATATCTCAGAACCCTGAGTGATGATGTTGAGTTTGGTGCTACCCCGTCCTTGCAGAATGTTTCATTTTGAGCATTCTACTGTCGTTATGCTGCCGGAATTGTCCTAGGAGTTCAAGAGATAGTATTTTCTTTGTACTATATTCTACATCCTTATGATGATGCTGAATCCATCCTTGTTTCCTTGGTTTTGTTCTTCAGGATGTTGTTGGTTAACCGAAATTCTGTTGCTCGTAGCCGGAACCACGGAGATGGTAGGGATGAGGATCCTGCCGATCAGTCTTCGCTGGCAAAGTTCATGTTAGAAGTTGAGATGAACAAGCGTGAGACCAACCGCTTGTTAGCACGTATCGAGGAGAACACCGCACCCCAGTGCAAGGAGTCAATGACCATTTATGATTTCATTGGTCTGAAACCACCTACCTTCCATCATTCCATTGTACCACTCGATGCATATGACTGGCTTTGTAGTATCACTCACAAGCTGCGTTCTGCGAACGTAGCTGAAAGTGACAAGGTCACCTATGCTACATATCACCTGGAAGGTCCTGCTAGTCTTTGGTGGCAGAACTATGAGGCTATGCTTCCAGCTAGCCAGATAACCACCTGGAGAGATTTCACTGAGGCCTTTCACGAGCATCACATTCCTCAGGCTCTCATTGACCGCAAGAGAGAAGAGTTCTGTAGTTTCACCCAGAGTAAGATGGCTGTTGATGCTTATAGTAGGGAACTTGAGAACCTTGCCCGCTATGCTATAGAAGAGGTGTCCACAGATGCCAAGAAGCAGGCTAGGTTCCGGAAGGGTCTCAACCCACTACAAGAAATATGTCAACTTATGACCTTCTGTCAGTGACCCTCGAAGAATTGGTCATAAATTTATGACCATTTTAGACCAATTGGTCAAAAGCTGTTCAGGTGGCTCCAAACCCTAAACCATTGCGACCATTTTGGTCAGAAAGGTCGTAATTTCCTTACACGAAATGGTCACAAAGCAAACAGTGCTAGTCCGTTGCCTTATTTCTAGTTGTTAGTGACCAATATAGATGGTCATAGCCTTGTAGATTGTGGTGGGTTGTGATGACTAGGCGCCATCTCATCAGTTTTGCCTATGTGTCATGTCCATGTGGCAGTTTTTGCCCTAGGTTGTGAAGCAACCTATATTTCTATCATTCCCAAAATTCCCAAAAAAAATCTCATAAATTCTTTGGGGCATATCTTCATCAAATATGTAAAAATCCTTCCTTGCCTAGTTCAAAACTAATTCAACAATATTCATTCTCCTATTATGTTCACAACAACACTTTATGAAGGAAGTTCTATTTGTATATTCCTGATTGCCCTCGGAATATTTGGGCACTCTTTCCTACCAAATCATTACCGCATGACAAAATTCAGCTCCATTTGCCTAGAAAATCTTCCTCGGCAAATTTCCAAAGTTTTTGTCCACCTAGAAGCATTGTGAAGGAAGTACCTTTTTTATATCACTAAATGACATGAAATTTATATAGTTCCTTCATATGCCCAAATTATCACCCTCCTCCAAATTGCAGCTCAGTCAAATCATCTATGTGAGCCCAGGTTCAATTTATATTTTATGGCCAAATTGGCACGTTGCAAAGCAAGTGTTATATAGACCCCTCCTATTACCCTCAAACTTTTCGGGCACTCTTCCATACCCAAATCATTGCCACATGCTAATATTCAGCTCAATTTTCCTAGTAAATCTTTCTCAGGAAATTTCCAAAGTTTCTACTTCGAGAGAAGCTTTGTGAAGTAAGTACTAGCTAGGCTTACCCAAATGATCTGAAAATTTACCAGCGCATGACCATACCTATGTAACTTACCTATACCAATTTTTAGCTCATTTCATTCATCCAATCTCTCTCACTAGTTTTCCCAAGTTTTTGTCCATAAAAGAGCATTGTGAAGAAAGTACTACTTTGGCATGTCAAAATGATATCAATTTTCTATAATGCTTTCCTATGCCCAAATAACCATCCTCCGCCAAATTTCAGCTCAATCCATTCATTATTTTGAGCCCAACTTCAACATTCATATTTTTGTCCAGTGTTGTACTTTGCAAAGCAAGTACCACCTAGGATCCTCCTTTTGAGCTGAAAATTTGTGAATACATTCTCCTTAGTAGATGATCATCCTCGGCAAAAACTCACGCCCATTGGCCATGTGCATTTCCCATACCTCTAATCAAACACTTGGCTGCTTATTCATGTTTGAGCATTGATCGGTCTCCTCGTGAGAATTTTATGTTGTGATTTTCTTCCTAGCACCTACCTGGGGAGTGCCCAACCCACTAGACATGCCTAGGCCGCCCAGAACACATGGTAACGCCACGGCCACGCGGTGACCACGCGGCAGGCATGGGAGTTTACGCGCTCTAGAGTTGGGGGCCTCGGCCACCGCCCAAACCTCGACGTATCGCCACCAAACCATGTATTTATGATTAAATAGGTACTTATGTAACTAGAAATGATTTTTGGAAAAAATAAATAGCAAACTATGAGGCAGCTGCAGTTCAAATTTGACCCGCTTCCTACTGAATCGGCGGGAATTTGTCTTTTTCACCAGAGGTGGATCAAAAAATTTGACACCCAACCATTTTGTCAATTGTGCATTAAATATGGCCTAGTATTTTATAAAATTGATCAGGTCCAATTTTGCAACAAATATATGGTAGGTCCTAAAAAAACTCATTTCAGGCACTCGGAAAATGGTTTTTTCGTCCAAAGAAAATGAAAACTTCCTTAGGCAACATTGTTTGCCATTTCAATATGCACCCTTGTGCACAATATGAGATCATTTGAACAAAATATGCCATGAATGTGGCCATAAGATTGATCATTTGGCTTGAAAGCCGTGAATCTTCACACTTGATAGCTCATTTCTAAGAAAACTTTTTAAAAATAATTACTGTATTACAATTTTATTATTTTTCCTGGAAACTTGTTCACATATAATGACACAAATGCGAAGGTTTTCCAATTTTTTGATTTTTTTGAATTTTTTATGCCCGTTTCAAAATGTGGTCAAAACGGTGGGCTTGACCGTTCCTAGCTAGTGGTTGAATATTGGAATTTTTTTTTGGTGTTTCTCTGATTAAGTAGATACTTATGTACCGAGAAATGATTTTTGGAAAAAATAAATAGCAAACTATGAGGCAGCTGCAGTTCAAATTTGACCCGCTTCCAACTGAATCGGCGGGAATTTGTCTTTTTCACCAGAGGTGGATCAAAACTTTTGACACCCAACCATTTTGTCAATTGTACATTAAATATGTCCTAGTATTTTGTAAAAATGATTTGGTACAATTTTGCAACAAATATATGGTAGGTCCTTCACAAAAAAACCTCATTTCGGCCACTCGAAAAATGGAAAATGAATTTTCCGTGCAAAGAAAATGAAAACTCCCTTTGGCAACATTGTTTGGAATTCCAAGATGCACCCTTGTGCACAATATGAGATCATTTGAACAAACTATGCCATGAATGTGGCCATAAGATTGATCGTTTGGGTTGAAATACATGAATCTTCACAGATGATAGCTCATTTCTGAGAACACTTTTTTAAAATAATTACCGTATTACAAGTTTATTATTTTTCCTAGAAACTGGGTCACATATAATGACACATTGCAAATGTTTTCCGATTTTTTGATTTTTTTGAATTTTTTAAGCCCGTTTCAAAATGCGGTCAAAACGGCGGGCTTGACCGTTCCTAGCTAGTGGTTGAATCTTGGAATTTTTTTGGTGTTTCTCAGATTAAATAGATACTTATGTACCTATAAATGATTTTTTGAAAAAATAAAGAGCAAACTATGAGGCAGCTACAGTTCAAATTTGACCCGTTTCCAGCTGAATCGAAGGCAATTTGTCTTTTTCACCAGAGGTGGATCAAAACTTTTTTCACCCAACCATTTGGTCAATTGTGCATTATATATGTCCTAGTATTTTATAAAATTGATTTGGTCCATTTTTGCAACAATTATTTGGTAGGTCATTCACAAAAAACCTCCTTTTGGGCACTCGAAAAATGGAAAATGAATTTTCCGTGCAAAGAAAATGAAAACTTCCTTAGGCAACACTGTTTGGAATTCCAAGATGCACCCTTGTGCACAATATGAGATCATTTGAGCAAACTATGCCATGAATGTGGCCATAAGATTGATCATTTGGCTTGAAAGCCATGAATCTTCACGCATGATAGCTCAATTCTGAGAACACTTTTTTAAAATAATTACCGTATTACAAGTTTATTATTTTTCCTAGAAACTTGGTCACATATAATGACACATTGCAAATGTTTTCCAATTTTTTGATTTTTTTTTTGAATTTTTTATGCCCGTTTCAAAATGCGGTCAAAACGGTGGGAATGACCGTTCCTAGCTAGTGGTTGAATCTTGGAATTTTTTTGGTGTTTCTCTGATTAAATAGATACTTATGTACCTATAAATGAGTTTTGGAAAAAATATAGAGCAAACTATGAGGCAGCTGTAGTTCAAATTTGACCCGCTTCCAACTGAATCGGTGGAAATTTGCCTTTTTCACGAGATGTGGATCGAAACTTGTGACACCCGACCATTTGGTCAATTGTGCATTAAATATGGCCTAGTATTTTAGAAATTTGATTTGGTCCAATTTTGCAACAATAATTTGGTAGGTCCTTCAAAAAAATCATTTTGGGCACTCGAAAAATGATTAAAAATAGTTGGAAAGATAAAAATGCATGCAAATTGGCGATCATCCAAAAAATGTGGTCTAACTTGAGAGAAAAATTTAGTTGTGCCGTTCTGCAAAATATTTTTGATAGCTGCTTCACAAAACACACATAGTTTTAGTACTTAGAAACTATTTTAAACCATACATTTTCTGAGCCAATCAGGGCCTATCCCACGGATCGCCCCCCTTAGCCGATCTGAACCGTCTGTTCTAGCCGATCTGACCGTCCACTTCTCAGCAGCCTAATCCAAACCCTAGCAGCCCGTGCCTGCCTCTCTCGGTCTCTCTCCCCCTGTCCGCCGCCTCTCTCTTTCCCCTTCTCCTCGATCCAGATCCAACCCAAGCACCCCGTCCTCCGCCGCCGCACCGTCACCTGCCATGCGCCACCCACCTCCGCTTGCTCGCGCCCCTGCTCGCGCTGCTCCCCGACGGAGCCTCTTCTCCTCACTGTTCATTTCCCGCAATCTCATCCAGTCCCCCCTCACCGCACAATGGCCGTCGTGCCGGTGGTGTGCCCCTTCCCCACGCTCCCCTCGCCCTCCTCCTCCCTCAGCACGTCCATGCGCCGTCTTCACGTCCGTGCGGGCTCGCCGCCAGCGGCGGCCGCCTCGCCACGCGAGCAGCAGAGCGCTAGGGGAGCGGTGGGCGTGGGGGAGAGGAGGCGGCGGCAGGAGGAGGAGAAGGTCGAGGCCGACCCGGAGGATCTCGAGCAGCAGAGGAAGGAGGAGGTGAACCGCAAGATCGCCTCCCGGAAGGTGCTCTCCATCATCCTCCGGCGCGGGGCCACCAAGGCCGTTCTCGACAAGCGCGAGATCGGCAAGGGCACCCGTCGCCTCCTCCCCCGCACCGTCCTCGAGGCCCTCCACGACCGCGTCGTCGTGCTCCGCTGGGAGTCCGCCCTCAAGGTACCTCCCTCCGCCCCCTCCCTGCTTCCCGCCTCACAACTCATTGACGCCCAGGCCTTTGTCTAACCATGTCGTGCCCATTGACGCCCAGGTGTTCGAGCTAATGCGGGACCAGGTGTTCTGAAGTGTGCATCCTCTGCGCCCCTCACCCAGATCTGCTTGCTTTGTGTGCATCCAAGTGTGGAATTCCTCTGTTTTTTCACTGTATATCCTCAATTTCTATTACAATGTAAAGTGCTTAGGAATCCAATGATAGACGTGTAAATGACTTGCATAGTGTGTGCTTGCGGGTGCAAAGGATGCCTTTTAAGGGTTTCCTGCCCCCAGGGACCCAGACATGGTTGCCCTTCTCTTATAATCCTGATGGGCTCAATTGCTTCTGTAGTTCATGAGTTTGATTGCTGTACCACTGACCAAACCTGCAGATGTTTGCTATTATTTCTGTTCAGACAGCCGACTATGGTTGTTCAACATTGTGCTTCCTTATGCATTTGTCCCAGTAGCACTAACCACACACACCAAACATTGGAGTAATATTATCTTCGTATAATATATCTAGAAACCCTGTAGGTTGCATTTACTTCTATTCTATTGTTGCGTATTTCTACAAGGTTATGTGCTTCCAATTCAAAACATGTGTGGATCCATTTGTGTCATATGGCCTTATGGAGTATGCATGCCACTATGTGATTGTCTATCCGTAGATTCAGATCACCACACCCTCAGCCACTCTTATATGATTTGCATTGATTAGAATAACAATTCACATCTGTCTATCCAGTAGCACCAAGCACTATACACTATTTCTTCGCCTACCTGCAGCTAGCTGCCTAACTACGACCCTGCAGATCTAGTTGTTATCTTAGCATTTCGACTTTCAAAGTTACTGCATGCACCTCCAAGCATCAGCCTGCTAGTAGTTTACCTATGCAAGTCAGGCATCATTGGACCCTTGTTCAAAAATCAAGGGCTGGTCAGCGTCCTTTTTATCGCCTCATTACCTGCGCAGGGTGTCTTTTTTTAACACATTGTCTGAATTTTTTAACACATTTTCTGGGCTTGTATAGCTAGTATTATAGGCAGGGTGTCTTTTTAAGTGAAAGTTCTTTCTAAGTATTTTTTCAACTGCTTGTTTAGGCACATATTGCTGTATTATAGGATGCCTGAACAGCGAGTCCAAATTTGGGAACAGGACAGACAGCTAACTCCCAGTTTTGTATATATGAAAGTGAGCAAGTCCCGTATTTGGGGATAAGCAGGGGTCCATTAGGAACATGGCAGTTAATTTGCATAATCCTCGACCTCCTCCTGCAATATCTCATTCTCCCTTTCTTCTCTGAATTTCCCGGTGTTGTATAAGTCTGTAAGATTCATATTTTAAGAGTACTTGCTCCCTGTACTTGCTCCATCGCTGCCTCGTCTAGTCGCTTGTATAATTTTGTTTATTAGTGTAACCTGAACCATGGAGTAGTACCCTGTTCGCATATGTGTGATTATGTGTGTTCTGTAGTCTCTAGCTCCAGTACATGTGAACTATATGTTGTGGTGTAAATCATTTTCATTCTATCTTATAAACAAGTTTCTTCAATAGCTATTTCTGTTCAAGTCTTGTTATCACTGATGTTAGCATTTAGTTTATCTCAAGTAAAAAAATACTAAAAATACAGTGTACAAATCAGCCCAAATATGTGAACCTCGTTTCTGAAAACTAAAGAGTTCATATATTGGTAGATAGACTATGATTTAGGATATGCTAAACAGAAAGCTTTATAAGATGGAACTCTCAATATCATGACTTCACTTTGTCCTTTAATTTAATATGGTTAGAACTACCATGGTTTTTCAAGTAGTTGGGGCATTAAGAAACAGTATGCTGGATGTTTGGCCTTGCATCCGTCCTTCCATGAATTCATGCTTGTGCATTGCTAGTTATGCTTTTTTGCAGGTCTTCTTCTTCCTCGATCTGGTGCAGCAGCAACAATTCAAGGTCATGGTCATGGAGCAGCAGCCATATATTTTTCTTCTTCTTATTCCTTGAGATGACATGAGATGAGGTTTGTTTTCCTCAAGGTCAAGGTGCAGCAGCTCGATTTGATTTGATGTGATTGGATTCAGTTTCCTCATGCCTCTCTGTTTGCATTGCAGGATCTGTTGGCCGGTCTTCAATTCTTCATGCTGCTGCTGCTACTGCTACATGAGGACCCTCTTCAATTCTGCATCCGTTGCGGCCGCCGCAGCTTCCACTTCCAGAAGACCACCTGCTCCTCGTGCGGTTACCCGGCCGCCCGCATCCGCAAGTGTAAGATCCCCCTCCCTCTGTCCTAGATCTCTAGGTCTGTTGCTGTCATGCGCCATGTTCTTGATGTTGTGCGACCTCATTTGGATGCCACGAACGGCGCTGCTCCTGCGTGCAGATTTGATTCGCCGCATTAGTATGCGGTTGTTGTCTCGCCGTGGTTCTTCAAACTGAGATGCACCCAGTTGATTCGTCATCTCGGGTCATAAATTTTTCTGCATTCCCTGTTGCTGTAGCTTGTTGGATGCATAGTTTGATCTCCTAATGGTAATTATTAGTGAATGGTGATGTCTGTGGTCACGAGAATGGTGATGTAGTAGCTGGTATGCTTGATGCGTGTATGTCCATCTCTTTACTGTTTTGCTAGAACCATAAATCCTGATGCGCATGATGGTCATGGTCTGGTTTGTTAGATCTATTCTACTGGTGCTTAAAATTTGACATGCCTGGATTCTAAAAATCGTTCTTATAGTTTTCATTTCTATGATCAATTTAGAGAGTTGGACATGTCGGTATATTATATACCAAAAAAATTCCTAGCTAGTGAGAACATTTTAGTCACTCCATGAACGCATACTGGTTAGTGTTAGTCATATTATTCATGTACATGGCATTTGCTGTCAATTCTTGATTATAAGTTATTGGATCCCTCATTGGCTACTGTTTGATGTTCTGTACCTGTTCTTATTCTTATATGTTCATTCTTATTTTTGCACAGGTGAAGTGCGAATCCATATCCGAAGCTATGAAGCATATAAGCAAAGAGTAGCATATTATGTGTTGTAGTTGTAGGCAGTAGTAGGCATATCTGGGTTGTAATATACAATAACGGTTGTAATAGATTAATGCAGTATTGTTTTGGACCAATTTCATTTGCTCTCTGGTCTGTTCGAAACAGTGATTGTAACAAGTGGAAACCTGACAAGTTATAATGGTTGCTTGACAGATTTTGAAATTTTTGATGTGTGGGATCAATTTTGTGATAAGCATGACAAGTGGGACCAATCTGATTGGTGGGACCAGTGCAAAAAAAGGACGAAAATAAAAAAACTAGTAGACTGTAAAAGGCTGCATCTTAGAAAAAAGGCTAAATTAATGGCCCAAGCCCATGTAGCTAGCGAAAATTAACAAAAAAAACATTAAAAAGGCCGAATTGTTGGGCTAGGCCCATGTAGAAAATTGAATTGGACAGGGCTGAATCTTGTGCCACGTCAGATTGCCATGCTGGATGCCTACGTGGCCTGGGGAGGTTGCTAGTGACCAAAACGCCACAGTAGACGTATTTTGGTCATAAACGTCTTCGACCATTCCAGAAGAAAGGTCGCTATAGTCAATTTATGATGGCTAACTTTTTACCTTATGTTTTTGGTCACAAAAAGGTCACAAATGGAAATTTGTGACTATTCAGTGACCAATAGTGGTGGTCACAAGTTGACATATTTCTTGTAGTGACCCCAAGTTGCGTTGTGATCTCCACTTGCACCATTGCAATACATTCCAGGCTCTTGTGAATAAGGCCATTAATGCAGAGCCAGCTCAACTCACTTACGAGGAGTCTCGTAAGCACACCCGTGATTTGGGTTCTTCCTCCGGTTCTAGTTCTCAGAAGTGCCGGATTTGGGTTCCGAACTCCGCTCTTCCACCCGGTTATACACCAAGGCCTTCTTGTGTGGCACCTCACCCAGTTCAATCGTATGCTACACCCATGCCTATTGGTAGACCACTTGTCAATGCGGGTCCTTGTCCTACCTCCAAGATTTGTTACAAGTGCGGAGAGCCAGGCCACATTGCCCGTAATTGCACTCAGACCCGTGTTGCTCCACCCCAGCCCGAGAAGTCTGTTGGCCGTGGTAGTAAGCCATCACGCAAGATGATCAGTGCCAAGTCAGCTCCCACTGAACTTGGACGTGTGCATCACGTCTCAGCTAAAGACGCTCATGATGATCCACATGTCGTTATTGGCACACTCCTTGTCAGCTGTCATCCAACTTCAGTTCTATTTGATACTGGAGTATCTCACTCCTTCATTTCTGAAAGTTATGCCCGCTTGCACGACATGTCATTTTGTGATATGCCCTCCCCACTACTCATTCAAACTCCTGGATCCAAGTGGCAAACTTCTAGGATAAGTTATGGCAATGAAATACATGTTGACAGACTAGTATTCCTAGCTTCCTTGATATCCCTTAAGTCTTCAGATATTAACATCATCTTGGGTATGGACTGGATGAAAGCTCATTATGCCAAGGTTGACTGTTACACCAGGTCTGTTCATCTCACACACCCCTCTGGCAAGATAGTCACTGTCTCCACCAAAATTGCAAAGTGTCAACTCTATTCTCTAAATGCCAGCCCTCTTCCTGACCTTGAAGATATCCCGGTAGTCCACGACTTTCCGGATGTCTTTCCAGAGGAACTGCCAGGTATCCCACCTGACAGAGATGTAGAGTTTGTCATAGATCTTATCCCCGGAACCGCCCCAATTTCTAGGAGACCTTACAAGATGGCACCCTTAGAGCTAGGCGAGCTTAAGAAACAACTTGATGAGTCCTTGCAAAAGGGTTTCATCCGTCCTAGTTCTTCTCCCTGGGCTTGCCCCGTCCTCTTTGTCAAGAAGAAGGATGGTACAGACCGGATGGTTGTAGATTATCGCCCCGTTAATTTGGTCACGATAAAGAACAAGTATCTGCTCCCCAGGATCAACGATCTGTATGATCAGCTCGCTGGATCCTCAGTCTTCTCCAAGATGGATTTGAGGTTAGGCTACCACCAAATCAAGATCAAAAATGGGGACATTCCTAAAACGGCTTTTGTCACTCGTTATGGTCAGTACGAGTACACCGTCATGTCCTTTGGTCTAACCAATGCTCCAGCTACATTCTCTTGCTTGATGAACTCGATCTTTATGGAGTACTTAGATAAGTTCGTTGTGGTTTACCTCGATGATATTCTTATTTACTCGAAGAACGAGGAAGAGCATGCCGAACATCTTAGACTTGTGTTAGAAAAACTCAGAGAACACCGCCTTTATGCCAAGTTCTCCAAGTGCGAATTTTGGTTGCCAGAAGTGACCTATCTTATCCATGTAATCTCTGGTAAGGGCATTGCTATCAATCCCGAAAGAGTTCAAGCCGTTTTTGATTGGACTCCACCTGAAACAGTTAAGCAAGTTAGGAGTTTCCTTGGCCTAGCCAGTTATTGTCGCCGCTTCATTGAGAACTTCTCCAAAGTGGCCAAACCTCTCACGGAACTTCTCAAGAAAGATAAAAAGTTTGAGTGGTCCCCACAGTGTGAGTACAGCTTTTAGGAACTGAAAAGACGCCTGACTTCTGCTCCCATACTTGTGCCACCGGATTTCAATAAGGACTTTGTTATCTATCGTGATGCCTCACGACAGGGACTAGACTGCATTCTTATGCAAGATCGTCATGTGATTGCCTATGCATCTCGACAGTTGCATCCACATGAGGAGAATTATCCTACACATGATGTAGAGCTTGCAGCCGTAGTCTATGCACTTAAGTTATGGCGACATTACCTTCTCGGTAAACGTTGCGAGATATACACCGACCACCAGAGTCTCAAGTATATCATCACCCAACCAGATTTGAACCTTAGGCAAAGACGTTGGTTGGAGTTTATCTCAGATTACGACTTAGGAATTACCTACACCCTAGGCAAGGGGAATGTCATGGCTGATGCGCTAAGTCGTAAGTCCTATTGCAACAATCTCATGTTGTAATAGGGCCAACCACTTCTCCATGAGGAATTACGTAAGCTTAACCTTTACATTGCTCCTCAAGGATTCCTTTCTACCTTGGTGGCGAAACCTACCCTTGAGGATCAGATCATTACTGATCAGAAGTTTGATAGGGGTGTTATCCGCATCAAGAGAAACATTAGGAAGGGAGTTGGTGGATGTTTCTCTATGGATGATCGAGGTGTTGTTTTCTTTGAGAATCGCTTGGTGGTTCCCAAGAATCAACATCTGCGACAACTGATTCTTAAGGAGGCGCATGAATCTCCTCTCACGATTCATCCCGGTAGTACTAAGATGTATCAGGACCTGCGCCAGAGGTTCTGGTGGACTAGGATGAAGAGAGAAATTGCTCAGTTTATTGCTAACTGCGACGTTTGTCGTTGCATTAAGGCAGAGCATCAAAGACCTGCTGGCACCCTTCAGCCTTTAGCTATTCCTGAATGGAAATGGGATAAAGATGGTATGGACTTCATCACCGGCTTTCCCAGGACCAAGAGAGGGAATAATGCTATCTTCGTAGTCATTGATCGTCTTTCCAAAGTGGCTCACTTCCTACCTGTTCGAGAGAGTATCACTGCTAGTTAGCTCGCTGACTTATATATTTCTTGAATAGTGTCACTTCATGGTGTTCCACTAGAGATCAATTCAGACCGTGGTAGTCTTTTCACTTCTCATTTCTGGGAGAGTTTCCAAACTGCCATGGGCACCCATCTTTCCTTCAGTACCGCTTTCCACCCTCAATCAAGTGGTCAGGTGGAAAGGGTTAACCAAATACTCGAAGACATGCTTAGAGCGTGCGTTATCTCATTCGATATGGATTGGGAGAAGTGCCTTCCTTTCGCCGAGTTTGCTTATAACAATAGCTACCAATCCAGTCTCAAGAAAGCTCATTTTGAGATTCTGTATGGACGAAGATGTCGAACACCTTTGAACTGGTTAGAAACCGGTGAAAGACAATTCTTTGGACCGGATATGATCCAGGAGGCAGAAGAGCAAGTTCGCATCAGTCGTGAGAATTTGAAAACAGCCCAATCTCGTCAAAAGAGCTAGTATGACCGTCGTCATAAGCAAGTGGCTTATGAAGTTGGCAACAAGGCTTACCTTCGGGTTACCCCTTTGAAGGGTACCCATTTACATTGGTCCTTTTCTCATTCCCGCTAAACGAGGGGAGGTTGCCTACCAGTTGGAACTACCCCCACATCTTTCTCGAGTTCATGATGTCTTCCACGTCTCTCAACTCAGGCGTTGCTTCTCGGATCCCATCCGCGGAGTGGACCACGAAACACTTGATCTCCAAGATAACCTCACATATCGACAGTACCCCGTACGCATTCTGGATCAAGCAGAGCGTGTCACTCGATGTCATAACATCAAGTTTCTCAAGGTTCAGTGGTCTCATCATTCCGAGAGAGAAGCTACTTGGGAGCGTGAAGATTGTCTTCGACTTGAGTACCCCACTTTCTTTCCGCCGACTCTTGAATCTCGGGACGAGATTCTTTCGAGTGTCGGCGAGTTGTCACATCCCTAGTTCTGGTATGACCTAGGCTAGCCTTCATGTTGCATCATGTTTAAATTTCATTGAAATTTGAAATGGGGATTTGTTTAACACCTCAGAATCATTTCTGGAAATAACCCAGATAAAAAATTGCTCCAAAAAGGTCCAAGAAAATGTTCATGTAGCTCTCAGAAAATATTGGTTAGAGGTAAAATTCAAACAAATATTTTCAGGAGCTCATAAGTATTTATTTTGGCCTTTTGGAATTAATGCAATAATTATTTGCATTGGATATATATATGTTATATATATATAATATATGTCCAAAACTTATGCTTGTTGTTGAGGAGCTCTGGAATAATACCATTAGCTCCTACAAAAATTGGCATAAGAAAATAAATTAGTTTAGTATTAATTTTAAGCAGAAACAAATGTGAGAAAATAGAAAACAAAAAAATAGAAAGAAACTTACCTGCGGCCAGCTCCTGTGTTAGCCCAGCACTGTGCGGCCTGGCCGGCCTAGTTGGCCAGCCCAGCCCACCTGCCCCCCTCCCCTGTCGTCTTCCTCCCGCCAGGAGGACGCCCGCGTGGCCGCCGCGCGCGAGCACGCGCCGGCCACCTCCTGCTTCCCTGCTCGCCGCTGGAGGCATCCGAGGGCGACACGCACCCCCCGACCCCCCTTGTCCACTCCCCTCCCCTCTGGTCGCCCCTCTCCTCCTCTGCTCTCTTCCCCGCTGCTGCTCGAGCGCCACCATCGCCACCGACGCTGTTCGACACGCCCACCGTAGTCCCCTCGCCCCTCTGTCGTGCCCAAAAGCTCCACCACCTCGTCCGCTACCTCTCCGTCATGCCACGCGTCGCCGGACGCCTTGTCGAGCCGCCTCCGCCGTCATCTTCATCCTCGGCCGCCGTGGATCTCCACCGCCCGTCCGTCGCCTGCAGTGCCTTCTCCGAGCCGCCGTTGCCTCTGCTCGACTCGCTGTGAGCCCCGCCGTCGAACCTGTCGGCGTTCTGGGAACGGGGGTCCCCAGACTTGCCTGCCTGCGGCCTGCGGCGTGGCTCGAGGAGGGGCCCAGCATGGCCCATCTTCATCAACACAGACCCAAGACCCTCGCGAGGGGTCAAGCCTCGCGGGGCGGACGACACGGAGCTTCCTCAGGCACGGCCTCATCAGGCTGGCTCGCGAGGAGGCAGAGAGATCAAGGCGGGGTACCTCACGAGGTGCCCGTGACGCAAGCCATGACGACCAAGGGTGCCAGGCGGGCGCCAGCCCGCGCAGTGTCCTCCTTTCCTCTTTGGTGCAAAGGGAGCAAGCGCAGGCGAGAGCATCAAGCAAAGGCACCCATTTTGGTGCAACGAGACCAAGACCAGTCCAACAGCAGGGAGGAAGTCATTGTGGAGCCCAAGCCAGCGTCACCACCAGAGCCTTTGGCAGGCGAGGACCAACTTTAGTCAGGATAAGTGTACCAGATGTTCCCCTTCAAAATGGCCAATTGTTGGCGCCCTTCCCGCTCAATATTTGGGAAGAGGCCCAGGGCCTTTGCCTATAAATAGGACTAGCCACCCACAGGGTAGAGGGATCGAAATCGGAGAGAGAATCGAGAAGAGAGAAAGAGAAGGGTGACTGAACTCCTCCTAGCAGTTCATCCCCTCAGCCAAGAACAGACCCTCGCAAGGTTGTTCTTCCTTGTATTGCTCATCATCATCAGCCCAAGAGGCAATCCACCATACCACACACTGGAGTAGGGTATTACACCACAATGGTGGCCCGAACCAGTATAAACCCTGTGTTTCTTGTGCTGTTCTTTCCATAGCTTAGATCTTAGCGAGGCGGAGGGGTGCAGGTAGGTAGAAGGCGAAATCTCCACACGCACCCCAGTGTTCGAACCTCAAGGGTCTGCCAGAACCCAAAATCCGACATTTGGCATGCCAGGTAGGGGTGCACCATAGTTTTCCCTTCCGCCACCGCCACGACCTGCCTCGCGATGAGTAGCGCGCCGCCCGCTCCGGCCGCCGGCGCCAGCACGGGGGCCAGGGGGCTCCGAGCCCTGGCCCCAGCCTTGCAACATGTATGGTGGCCGGACAAGTTCAAGACAACGACGCCGCCGCGCTACAGCGGCGCGACTGATCCGCTGGCCTTCTTGCTGGCGTACGAGGAGGCCATCCTCGAAGCTGGAGGTGACGATAGGGTCATGGCCAACTGGCTCCCCATGGCCCTCACCGGCACTTCGCGCGCATGGCTGCTCCACCTGCCGGCAGCCTCCGTGGCCTCTTGGGAAGAGCTCCGCAGCCTCTTCCCTGCCCACCACGCTACACCAACACCCCCGGTCGTCGCGGCCCTCCTGGGTGGCTCGCAGGCACCGCCTACAAGTCACCACGTCAAGCCGTTCATCCGCCGGGTCAGCGCCGCTTCCACGCGGCAGGGGGCTCTCCCGGACCGGGCGGCGCCCAAGGCCAGCCTGACCTTCAGCTCGGAGGACCACCCCTCCAACTCGGCCTGCTCGGGTGCGCTCCCCATGCTGTGCACCCCCACCATCTGCCAGGTGGCCATCACCAGAACTCTCATCGATGGCGGTGCGGGCCTCAGCGTGCTCTCGGTTGAGGCCTTCAACCTCCTCTGCATACCCCTGGAACGGCTGCAACCCAGCCGGCCCTTCTCAGGCGTTGGGGGCGGATCATCCAGCTCCTTGGGACAGATCCGGCTCCCAGTAACCTTCGGCACCTACAACAACTTCCGCACGGAGCTGGTCGACTTCGACATCGCCCCCATCGGCCTCCCCTACAACGCCATCCTCGGCTACCCAGCGCTGGCCCAGTTCATGGCCGCGACGCACCCGACATACAACCTCATGAAGATGCCCGGGAGCAGCGGTGTCCTCACCGTGCACGGGGACACCTGAGACGTGCCGCGAGTGCTCAAGCTCACCTTCAAGACGGCGGCGTCGGCACAGCCCGCCGACTCGGAGACCCCCGAGCCCAAGGGGGCTGCACCCGCCAAGAAGAAACAGTTGTTCACCCAAGACAAGGCAGAAACCAAGCAGATACCCGTCGATGAGGATGGGTCCACCAATGCCACTTTCACCATAGGCGCCAACCTCGAGACTGAGCAGGAGGAGGCCCTGGTCAGGTTCCTGCGCGCAAACAAGAAGGTATTCACTTGGGAGCCTGACCAGTTGGCAGGGATCCCTAGGAGCGTAATCGAGCATCACCTCAACGTGTGCCCCAACGTGCGTCCTGTGAAGAAGAAGGCAAGGCGGCAGTCCACAGAAAAGTAGGCCTTCATCGTCCAAGAGACCCGCAAACTAGAAGCCGCTGGGGTCATTCGCGAGGTCCGATACCCGTATTGGTTGGCCAACCCTGTCATTGTGCCAAAGAAGGGAGGGAAGGAGCGCATGTGTGTCGACTTCACCAACCTCAACAAGGCATGCCCGCAAGATCCGTTCCCGCTCCCCCGCATCGACCAGATCGTCGATTCCACCGCAGAATGCGACCTGCTATGCTTCTTGGATGCCTTCTCTGGATATCACCAGATCAAGATGGCGGTAGAAGACGTCGAAAAGACAGCCTTCCTAACCCCGTGTGGGGTGTACTGCTACACCTGCATGCCATTCGGGCTACGTAACGTAGGGGCGACCTTTCTTCGGCTGATGCACATCACCTTGGGCCCGCAACTCGGGAAGAATGTTGAGGCTTATGTCGATGACATTGTGGTGAAGTCTCAGGAGGCCAGGATCCTGATACAAGACCTGGAGGAAACCTTCGCGAGCCTCAACGCAGTGAACCTGCGACTCAACCCAGAGAAGTGTGTGTTCGGAGTCCCCTCAGGCAAGCTCTTGGGTTTCCTCGTGTCCCACCGAGGCATCGAGGCTAACCCGGAAAAGGTCAAGGTGGTCGAGGACATGAGCCCGCCAAAGACCCTCAGAGAAATGCAGAAGCTCACTGGGCGCGTGACCGCGCTAGGGCACTTCATCTCCAAGTTGGGGGAGCGAGTGCTGCCCTTCTTCCAGCTAATGAAGAAAAAGGGGCCCTTTGAATGGACTGAAGAGGCCGACAAGGCATTCCCGGATCTCAAGAGATACATGACCAGCCCTCCGGTCATGGTGGCTCCGCGCCCTCAAGATCCCCTGGTGCTTTACCTCGCCGCCACTCCCTACTCCACCAGCGCAGCCCTGGTGGCGGTTAGGGAGGAGCGTCGAATAAAAACCACAACAGCAGCCCGGGACAAGGCAAAACTGGAACAAGGAAGGCCCACAGAAACCGCCACCGCGGCTGAGGAGGATCAGCCGCCGCAGAGGAGTGCACCGGAGGCGGAAGAGGCCCCTCTCCCAGATGGCCAGCCTCAGGAGGCCTCATCGCCTCAGGAGGCACCATGGTCTCCGGAGGGTGTTACCAGCACTGACGCACCCAACCTCGTTGAGCACCCAGTGTACTTCGTCAGCACAGTGTTGCGGGACACGAGGGCATGGTACCCCATGCCTCAGAAGCTCCTCCTCGCGCTGCTAGTGGCCTCGCGCAAGCTGCGGCACTATTTTCAAGGTCACCCCATCAAGGTCGTCTCGTCATACCCCCTGGAGAGAGTGCTCAGGAGCCCTAACTCAGCTGGAAGGGTCGTTGAGTGGAACATAGAACTACAAGCGTTTCAGCTCAAATTCAGCACGACCAGAGTCATCAAGGGAGCAGCATTAGCGGATTTTGTGGCAGAATGGACGGAGGCACCAGGCCTCAAGGCCGACGAGGATCGGTCCCTCTCCCCGGGAAGCGAGGCGCCAGAAGGCTGGGTCATGTACTTCGATGGGGCGTTCTCCAGGAATGGCGCTGGGGCTGGGGCAGTGCTTATATCGCCCACTCAGGACAAGCTCTACTACGCTGTACAGCTCTGTTTCCAGCAAGGTGAAAAGGTCTCCAACAACATAGCGGAGTATGAAGGTTTAATAGCGGGCTTGAAGGCCGCAGCTGCCCTGGGGGTGAAACGCCTCACCATCAAGGGCGATTCGCAGCTCCTTGTCAATTTCTCCAACAAGGTGTACGAGCCGAAAGATGAGCACATGGAAGCCTACCTTGCGGAGGTCCGCAGGATGGAGAAGCAGTTCTGGGGGTTGGAGTTGCAGCATGTGCCCCGTGGCACCAATCAGGAGGCCGACGACAGTGCCAAACGGGCGTCCAGGCGGTTACCTCAGGAGCCTGGCATCTTCGAGGAGCGGCTCTTCAAGCCCTCAGCCATGCCGTCATTGTCAAACACGGCTCAGCCTCGGGAGGAGCTCCCCCAGCCACCTGCCTCAGGAGCCCCGGTCTGTGGCCCGGCCTCAGGAGCACGCCTGCTCCTGACGATGGAACCTCAGGAGGGGTGCTGGATCACGGAGCTCCGGAGTTACTTAACACAAGGGACCCTGTCGGAGAAGGAGGAGGAAGCGGAGCGTGTGGCACGGCAGGCCATGACATACTGCATCAAGGATGGAGAGCTCTACCAGAAGCGACCAAACGATGTATCCCTGCACTGCATCTCCAGGGAGCAAGGAAAGGAACTACTGGAAGATATACACGGCGGAGACTGTGGACATCATTCATCATCACGGACCCTCGTCGGCAAGGCATTCCGCAGTGGGTTTTATTGGCCCACCGCACTCAATGACGCCGTCAAACTGGTGAAAGCTTGTGAGGCCTGCCAGTTCCACGCCAAGCAGATCCATCAACCGGCAGGAGGCCTGCAGACTATACCCCTTTCGTGGCCATTCGCAGTCTGGGGGCTGGACATCCCGGGCCCGTTTCCTCGGGCGCTTGGGGGCTACCGCTACCTCTACGTCGTCGTGGACAAGTTCACCAAGTGGGCTGAAGTAGAGGCCGTCCGCACCATCCCCGCGGGTTCCACGGTCAAGTTCATTAGGGGCATCGTGAGCTGGTTCGGGGTGTCGAACCGCATCATCACAGACAACGGTTCGCAGTTCACCAGTAACCTCTTCAAAACATACTGTGCTAACCTTGGAACGCAGATATGCTACGCTTCGGTGGCGCACCCCCGAAGCAACGGCCAGCCCGAGTGAGCCAACGCAGAGGTCCTGAGGGGCCTCAAGACCAGGACGTTCAAGAAGAAGCTGGAGGCCTGCGACAGAGGTTGGTACGACGAGCTTCAGTCCGTGTTGTGGTCCATCCGCACAACCGCGACCAAGCCGACTGGAGAGACCCCGTTCTTCCTGGTCTACAGAGCCGAAGTGGTCCTCCCTCACGAGGTCAGACGTCGCTCCGCGCGGGTCCTGGAGTTCGACGAGGCGCAGCAGGACGCCATGCGGGGGATGGACCTCGTGCTGGGGGAGGAACGTCGCCGAGAAGCCGCGCTGCAAGCGGCGAGGTACCAACAAGCACTGCGACGATATCACTGCCGCAACATCCGCCCCAGAACTCTCGAGGTAGGATACCTCATGCTCAGGCGGGTTCTCTCCAGGGAGGGACTGCACAAGCTCTCTCCCATGTTGGAGGGCCTGTTCAAGGTTGTTCATGTTTCCAGGCCCGGCTCCGCGCGCTTGGAGACTCGGGAGGGGGTGCCGGTCCAAAACGCATGGAACATCCAGCACCTCTGGAGGTTCTACCCCTAAAAAGGCCCAGAGCCTGTGAAGAAGGCGAATGCCTGTGATGATTATCCTTTTTGGAAAAGGCCCAGAGCCTGTGAAGAAGGTGAATGCCTGTGAAGATTATCCTTTTTGGAAAAGGCCCAGAGCTTGTGAAGAAGGTGAATGCCTATGAAGATTATCCTTTTTGGAAAAGGCCCAGAGCCCGTGAAGAAGGCGAATGCCTGTGAAGATTATCCTTTTTGGAAAAGGCCCAGAGCCTGTGAAGAAGGCGAATGCCTGTGAAGATTATCCTTTTTGGAAAAGGCCCAGAGCCTGTGAAGAAGGCAAATGCCTGTGAAGCTGTCGCGTTTTGGAAAAGGCCCAGAGCCTATGAAGAAGGCGAATGCCTGTGAAGCTGCCGCGTTTTGGAAAGGGCCCGGAGCCTATGAAGAGGGCAAATGCCCGTGAAGCCTGCTTCCCCCAAGAAAG